>NW_006288615.1:1779903-1789581 GCF_000327345.1 Myotis davidii
CCTTCCATACCTGAAATGCACTGGCTTCCAGCTTCTGACAGCCTAGGCCTGGACGTAATGCTCATGCACCTGGCTTCACAGTTTTCTGTCTCTGTCTTGCTTGCATCTGGCTGCAGCCTGGCTTTGACATTACGTTCAGTGACGGACAACACTGCCATGAGGGTGGTTGGGTAGTGGTGATGAGTGTGTTCCCCCTAGGCCAGGATCTCTCACCTGTTGGGTCCCTCACACAGGACCATGGATGCTATGTGCCTCCTGAGCAAACCCTCTCCCATCATCTCTGGGACAACAGGCCTGAAGCTGCTCTAAAAACACCATAGAAGTCATTATCACGTAGCTGGCACTGGGATGTGTTATTTAAGAAAGGATGTTCTAAATTAGTAATACATTTTTATAAAAGAAAAAAAAAACAACTCTTCAGAATGTTTTGAAAGCACCACTATAGTTTTAGCTGTTAACATTTAGGGGAAAAAAGTTAATATTTAAGAATATAAAATATCTAACATGCATCAATCCATATTCTTAGCAGTTCACTTACAAGGGTAGCTGGTGGGTATGGGAAGGTGTGAAAAGAAGGAATAATGATGAATAATGAGCAGAGAAGGGATTCAGTGTGTGTGCGCACAGGTATTAGGTGTGAGGGAAGGAGAAAATGATATTATAACTCTAATGATTTATTGGTGGTTACCAATAAATGTGTTAAGTGTCTTTCTCAGCTGGGGCAGTTAACTGTGACCAGCACAGGTAAGGGAAAAGCTATGCCTCAGGCCCCTTCCCCAAGAGGAGGCTCCAAGGAACTGTAGATGTGGCACAAAACATGCACCAGAGCCCAGGTTCTATGTTAATTATGGGAATGATTATTGAAATCATCTTTACATAAATTATTTTGCTTAGAAAAATAGCACTAAATGAAAAAAATCTAAGCTGCTCTGAAAAAAATATTTATTTTTTCATGCTCTATTGAGGTTGATGGAATAAAAAATGGGCAGGGGAGGTTCACCATGGAAAAGGAGGTATGCTGGTCCTGGGTGGTTTACTCAGGGATTCCATTCCTTATGGGTACCTGCTCTGCTTTGCCTTCTATCTCTGGCCACAGACTCTTCAGACTTGTTTGTCATCTCCCTTGCTACTGCTTAATGCTGAGCTCCTAACCTGGGTGGTATCAGCAAGAGAGAGGAGGGGTGGGGGGAGCAAGAGAGAAGCATGGTATTTCCCCAACACAGTCTTGGGCAGTAATTCTGGCACTGGCCACATCTTCCATTACTCTACATCCCACCAACCAGTCCAGCCATGGTTCAGCTTCCACCTATCCAGTGTCCTTAACACATGACCTTACCCTAGATCACTCCCATAGCTTCCTGTTGACTATTCTTTGGGTTGCCAAATCCTGCATTTGGAATTGTCAGCTCTACCATCAGCTGTATAACTAATCACCTGGATTAAATTCCCTCTGATCCAAAAGCTTAGAGAGCTTTGTATTTTCCTGTCTAGATACAGCCCCACCTGAACCTGGACCCTTAGAGCACCGCCATGACACACAAGAGATAAATGAAACTGAAACAGATACAACCAGTGACAATGAGGATGCACTAAAAAACCAACAAACAAATGAACAACGTGCCCAAGAGTCTAAGACAGCAGGTAAGACTGAGTGGCTGGGTTTGATATGTGTGGAGGGCAACTGGCAGGTGGAGGGATTTGGTATTGTGGGATAAGGCACAAGGAAGATTGTGGTGATGATTGAATGCTAGAAAGAAAAAATCTAAAGAAAGACAAAATAGATGTAGAAAAGGCATTCACAGTTCACAGGAATAATTAAGAAACAGAAATAGAAAAGAAGAAAATAGAAAACTTAACAGAGAATGGATAAACTGAAAAAATCCAGGAGGGCCACATGCAAGGAAGATCTCACTCTCAGGACCTTCTTGTGTTTTGGACACCTACAGTACTTCACCCTAGACACCAATGGGTCTGGGGTCTAGGGTGAAGTACTGTAGAAAATAAGTAAGAAGAGAGAAAAATGCAGAGGGCAATAATAGCAATAAATAGAAAAAATAGGGGGAGATACAAAGAGAACTATGTCGAGAAGGAATAAAGGACAATGAATGAAGACCTGGCAGAGGGTGAACCAGGTAGAGAGAGGGGGGGGGGTGGCAAGCATTGTCTGGTTTGAGAATCACCACAAAGAAGGCACAAAGGGATGTACCTAACACCATTAAGAAGGAAATGTGCCCACAAAATAAAAATGGCCCTGGAACCCATTCAGATAAAAATAGGCCTCTCCCCTGGACAGTAAAACATGTACAATTAAGAGAGGCACAAATTGCCTGGCATTGTGGTTCAGTGTCCACCCAGGAACCAAGAGGTCTCCGATTCCATTCCAAGTCAGGACACATGCCCAGGTTGATGGTTGGATCCCCAGTAGGGTTGTGTGCAGGAGGCAGCTGGTCGATTATGTTTCTCTTGCATCGATGTTTCTACTTCTCTATCCCTTTCCCTCCCCTTCTCTCTAAAAATCAATAAAAACATTAAAAAAGAGAGACACAAAGAAAGGACAGAGTTGAGGAGCAGGAAAGGACAGCAGTGGGGGAGCTTTCCTCTGCAATGGAATTAGAGGGAGAAGGGCTTGTTGATCAAAGTGAGGGTGCTCACTCCCTTAGGGAAGGCAAATGAAATTCTTCATTTATTACAATTTTGTCCAGGAGCAGAGCTACTCCACCAGGGAAACCAAAACACCTCCTGCTCTGTAAACCCAATGGGTACAAAGAAGGAAAAGTCATTTTTATATTCAGGAGTTGAATGTGAAGCCCAAGCAAGGACTGACCGTAACCAGGCGTCTGAAGTAATAGGTAAGGCTGACTGAAAGAACGTGTGATGTAAAACCCAGTATCAGGCAAGGGTCTGGGACATGTCATCAGTGCCCATGGAAGCAGTCCTGGTGACCTTGATTAGAGGTAGAAAGGGGAAGGAACAAGTGCCTTATACTTTGAGATCAACAGAAAAATGTCCCTAGTAATTGGAAAAAATATCCAAAACAGAAATGGGAACTTTAAATATTGATATCAGAGAGTATATTTCAATATTCAAAGAAAGGGAGGTATTGCAGTAAGGGTTAAAGAAAAGGGAATATTTCAGAGAGACAAGATATTCATGAAAGGATATGAAAAAAACACACACACCCAAACGAAGACAAGGAAAGGCATAAAGAGATACCTTTGCCAGAAACAGGCATATGTAGCAAAAATGAATTGAACCAAGAGACTTTGCTTGGGGAGATGTGCAATTGATGCAGTGTGCAAACCAATAAATTACATTTAAAATGATAATAAATAAATAAAAATATTAAAAATATATAATTTGATGCCATTTCTAAAGCTTGGCTTTATGTATGTATACTTCTCTCTGAAATAGCTTTCTAGCTTAGTAAATATTTAGATATGTTTGAAATGATGCAAAGAAAGAATAAAGAGGTAGACTGAGGGTGGAGATAATAGAAAGAGAATGGAGGTAAGAGGTAAAGTGAAGATCTGAGTTGAGGTAGAATGTGGATGGGGATAGCAGGTTGAGCAAGCGCGGGGGGGGGGGGGGGGGGGGGGGGGAACTGCCCCTTGTTGAGAACCACAGTCCTAGAAAAAGTGCTGCAGGATGGGCAAAGCAGCCCTCTGCGCATGAACTTCACAACCTTCTGGGTAGGACCTGGAGCAACCTGCAGGTCACGCACATCAGAGGGACCTGAGATAACTTGGCTTCTAGGTCTTCCTAGTAATCTCATGAATGGTTTCCAACCGGGGGCTATGTGGCCCCACCCCCAAGACACTAGGGTTTTTTTCTTCTTCTAATATTTGCAGTGATCAACAGTCAGGACTTTGAAGAATTTATTGATGAAGATGAACCTCCCAAAGGTTCCACCTCAGCATTGAAAAGGAAGCCAGGTGAGGAGGTGGGAGTTCAAGGCTTGGGGTGCAGGAAACTCAATTAAGAGGCATTGTTTCCTGAGGCATCAATTCTGAGTTCATCCTATACCACAGACTCTGTTTATCCTGGAATCCCATTCTCTATGTTTATTTTACCTGACCTTTGGGAGGTGCAAGGTAATAAATCATTATATTTATATTTTAAAAATATGTGGCCTATTAATCCATAGGTCTTATAAATCAACCAATGCACCCATCCATTGATTATATACTAGTAATAAGCTAGCGAAGTAGTGAATTTATTTTAAGACTAATTCTGTGACGATAAAGTGTTGAGTTTATACAGTGATTTCTACAGAGAAGAGAAAGCTAAATATTTCTTTATTAGAAGGTCATATTGTCATCTAATCACAAAGTTTGAATAGTGTTGAGGGTCAATTCCTCCAGCTCTCCTGTGTTAGCAGAAATGGATAAGGTTTTTTCAAACCCAAACTGTTGTTTTTTAGAGAGTTCTCCAGCAAGTCAGGACATATAGAATGACTTTTCAAAGTATCTTTGCAAATAGTGTGTTACCTTTTACTTTACAACAGCCTTGAGGAGTGAGCAAGAAGGCCATTATTACTCTTGTTTCTAGATGAGAAAACAAAATCATATAAATGTTTCAAATCTTCCACAGAGTCTCATGGAGAAAGGGAAAGACAAGACTAGCTTCCTGGATTTCGTGTTATTTCATTTGTACTTCTGGAACTCAAAACAGTTATCAAAATGTTGTTTCCTCAATTCCTTCAGTTAATAGAGAGTGCACATTGTTACTTGAGGCTTAGTGTAGGCAAAGTGCTCTGAAAAGTGGTCCCAAAGCAGGGCTATGGCTCAGACACCAGAGATTATTTCACGGAGTACCAGGGGGTAGAAGAGGCTCCCTACCAACAAGTTTCTCAACATGAGATTTCCAAGGTCTCCCCACAAAGAAACAGCAGATGAAGGAAGTATGAAATGGCTATAGAAGAAAAGAGGTAGAACAGAGAGAAGTGTAGGAAGGAAAAGTTCAAACGGAGCACAGGGGTTCTTGTCTCTTCTATGGGGACATGAAATAGAGCATCACTAACCTACAAGGCAGGTGATATAAAGGGACAGACCAGGTGACCTGTGTGCAGGCCATGGTATACATGGGCTTTTTTTTTTTTTTTTAAATTTAAGTTATATTAAGAAATTCTATGCTGCATTAGTTCCCTGGTCACACAGTGAGACACCTAAGAATCCTACTCTTGAGGACTTGATCCCTTAGACTCTAAGGCCTAGAATCAAACAGAGAGGAGAGAACCAAGAATACACCTGTTCATAACTATAAACAGTAGTAGATAAGATTGTATTTCTGGACAAATATCCAGAGTCTAAATCCAGAGCTCTGTTTTCATGATGAATCTTTTTCGGAGGTTCTCTATAAGCATTGATTCATTACTTCTGGGATACCATTTTAAGCATTTAGCTATTTCAATTGTATTGGAATATGGGAGGAGGCAAGAGGCATTATAAGTGATTGTTTGACTGGATGAGCACAATCAATTGATATATTGAAAAAGAAGCAATAATGCACTAGTAAGTAGCAGTCATTTTTACTAAACACTATCATTTATTAATACCAAAGAGTTTTTATTCTATAAGCAGAGTGAGCACAATATTTCAATGACTGGAAGAGGAATATAATCATCTCAACACTGACATTATCACAAACCCTATCTGCTGTGTGAGTTGTCGTAGACTCTGTAAGACCACTGCAAACAAATACAGTTCTCTCCCTTTTACTTTATAGAGTCCATGGGTTCCAGAAAATCACCAACCTCTGGACAAATACCTTGCAAAACAGGTAAGAGCAAGCAAATAAGAACTTTTCATGGTGACAACTGAATAGTGTTTACTACAAAAAATGCATTCTAATTTTTACTTCTTCATTCATAGCAAAATAAATATTTGTGTTAATATAAGTTCATATTTTAACTTTTGCATTAGTTAGGCTAATGGCTGTGACAAATAAACCTAAAGAGGCCAATCGCTCAAACACAATACAATTTCAATATTTTTATCAAGTAAACTTTCCAAACAATTTTAGAAAGGGGGGGCGGGTGGGTGAGAAAGGAACTTTATTTCACAAAGTCATTCTGGGAAGCATACAACTGAGAGATCTACCGTCTGCAATACCAGATTACTAAGACCACCTTGGGAAAGAAGCAGAGCTAAAATATAATACAATTACAGACATGAACACAAATCCATAAGCTACATGTAAAAGGAGAAATTGAATGTAGTACATAATACAGGACCAAAAGAAAACAGAGAAACTTTGGCCAGAGTGGCTCAGTTGGCTGAGCATATTCCCATGCACCCAGGGGTCGGTGGTTTGATTCCCCATCAGAGCATATGCCAGGTTTCCGGGCTTCATGCCCAATAGAGGTGTGTGCAGGAGGCAGCTGAACCATGAGGTTTTCTCTCATTGATATTTATATATATCTATTCTCTCTCCTTCTCTCTCTCTCTCTCTCTCTCTCTCTCTCTCTCTCTCTCTCTCTTTCTCTCAGTAAATCAATAAAAATATGTTGTTGTTATTTTTAAGAGAGGAACAGAGAAAGGACAGGGTTAGCAGCAGATGGGGGAGTTTTCCCCTGCAGTGGAATTACAGGGAGAAGGGCTTGTTGGTTGCCTGAGGGTGCTTAATCCTTTAGGGAGGCAAATGAAATTCTTCATTTCTTATAATTCTGTCCAGGAGAAGAGCTACTCCACCAGGGAAACCAAAACACCTCCTGCTCTGTAAACCCAGTGGATATAAAGGAGGAAAAGCCATTTTTATATTCAGGAGTTGAATGTGAAGCCAAAGCAAGGAATGACTGTAACCAGGCGTCTGACGTAATAGGTAAGGCTGACTGAAAGAATGTACCAGACAAGGTTCTGAAACATGTCATCCGGGCCCTTGGAGACAGTAATGATGGCCTGGGTTAGAGGTAGAAAGGGGAGGGAACAAGGGCCTTATATGGCGAGGTCAACAGAAACACGTCCCCAGTAATTGGAAAAAATATGAAAAACAGAAATGGTAAATTTAAGTCTTGATATCAGAGTGTATGATCCTATATTGAAAGAGAGGAAGGTATGGGAGTAGAGAAAATTTTCAGAAAATAAAGGTATTCATGAAAGGAGATGAGAAAAACATACACACACAAAGAGAAGGAGAGGAAAAAAAAGAGACACTTTTGCCAGAAATCAGCTTAATTGCCAAAAATGAGCCAAACCAAGAGACTTCATTTGGGGTGATGGGTGATTGATGCAGTGTGGAAATGATGTCTTATTCAGTTGTACACTTGAATCCTATAAAGTTCTGTGAACTAATATTATCCCAATAAATTGAGTTAAATATAAAAATAATAAATACATTAAAATTAACAGTATATAATTTGATGCCACTTTTAAAAGAGAGGCTTTATGTAGGTATACTTCCCTTTGATCCCTCTATCTAGCTTAATAAATATTTAGATATGTTTGGAATGAATCAAAGAAAGAGATAGAACGAGGGTGGAGATATCAGAGAGTGGAGGTAAACGATAGAGTGAAGATGGGAGTTGAAATAGAATGGGCGTGGGGATAGCAGGTATAGTGAGGGTGGGCATAGAAGTGTGCTTCAGGTTGGGCAAAGCTGCGCTCTGTGCATGAACTTCACAACCTTCTGGGTAGGGCCTGGAACAACCCGAAGGTCACACACATCAGCCACACACCAGAGGGACCTGAGTTAACTTAGCTTCTATGTCTTCCTACTGCTCCCATGAAGGGGTTTCCACAGAGTGGTCTCCCTGGCCCCACCCCAAGACACTGCGTGCTTTTTTCTTCTTTGTGCAGTGATCGACAGTCAGGACTTTGCAGAATTTACTGATGGAGATGGACCCCCTGAAGCTTCCACCACAGCATTGAACAGGGAGCCAGGTAAGGAGGTTAGTAATAAGCTAGCGAAGTAGTGAGTTTATTTTAAAACTAATTCTGTGACTATAAAGTGTTGGGTTTATACAGTGATTTCTACAGAGAAGAGAAAGCTAAATATTTCTTTATTGGAAGGTCATATTGTCATCTAATCACAAAGTTTGAATAGTGTTGAGGGTCAATTCCTCCAGCTCTCCTGTGTTAGCAGAAACGGTTAAAGTGTTTTGAAACCCAAAATGTGGTTTTTTAGAGAGTTCTCCAACAAGTCATGACATATAGAATGACTTTACAAAGGATCTTTGCAAATAGTGTCTTACCTTTTCCTTTACAACAAATCTGAGGAGTGAGCAAGATGGCCAATATTACTCTTGTTTCTAGATGAGAAAACAAAATCATATAAATGTTTCAAATCTTCCACAATGTCACATGGAGATAAAGGGAAAGACAAGACTAGCTTCCTGGATTTCGTGTTATTTCATTTGTACTTCTGGAACTCAAAACAGTTATCAAAATGTTGTTTCCTCAATCCTGTGTATAGCATGAGTGGTCATCAGATCTGCAGCACTTTAGTGTACAAAGTGGTTGCTTTTCTCTTCCTCCTTTCCCAGAAGGATTAGAGACATGTCTTTTGAGCTAAACCCACTAGGAAAAGAGAAAAACACAAATAAAGATGTTACCTAGTCTTGATGTTACAATAAGACAACATTTTAAATAATATTTTTATTCTAATAGCTCTCAATATCTATCAATGTAAAACACAAGTTTCCTTCAATTAATATAGAGTGCACATTGTGACTTGTGGCTCAGTGGAGGCAAAATGCTCTGAAAAGTGGTCCCAAAATAGGGCTATGGCTCAGACACCAGAGATTATTTCAAGGGGCACCAGGGGGTAGAAGAGGCTCCCTACCAACAAGTTACTCAACATGAGATTTCCAAGGTCTCCCCACAAAGAAATAGCAGATGAAGGAAGTGTGAAATGGCAATAGTAGGATAAGAGGTAGAAAAGAGAGAAGTATAGAAAAGTAAGAGGTAAGGTTCAAACAGAGCACTTGTCCTTGTTGCCATTGATTTGTCTCTGCTATGGGGAAAGAGAATGGAGCATCACTAACCTACATAGCAGGTGACTTAAAGGGGTAAACCAGGTGTCCTGTTTGCAGGCCATGGCATACATGGTTTTTCAAGATTTTTCATTTTGTATTAGGGAATTCCATGCTACATCAATTTCCTGGGTGGGCACACACTGAGACATCTAAAGATCTTATTGCTTGTCCAGTGATCAATAAACTAGATTCTTTAGACTCAAATAAAGGAAGAGAGTCCCAAGAAGCCACCTATTCGTGACTCTAAACTGTATCACATAAGATTGTATTTCTGGACAAATATCCAGAGTCTAAACCTGGAGCTCTGTTTTCATGATGAATGTGTTTCTGAAGTTCTTTTTATTCATTGATTCATTACTTTGGGGATATCATTTTAAGCATTTAGCTTTATCAATCCTAATGCTATATAAGAGGAGGCAAGGGTCATTTTAAATCAGTGGTTCTCAACCTTCTGTCCCTTTAAATACAGTTCCTCATGTTGTGACCCAACTAGAAAATTATTTTCATTGCTACTTCATAGCTGTAATGTTGCTACTTTTATCAGTCATAATGTAAATATCTGATATGCAGGATGGCCTTAGGCGACCCCTGTGAAATAGTTGTTCAACCGCCAAAGGGGTCGGGACCCACAGGTTAAGAACCGCTGTTCTAAATGGTTGTTTGACTGGATGAGCATAATCAATTGATATATTGAAAATGTAGCAATA
>NW_006288615.1:1790330-1793365 GCF_000327345.1 Myotis davidii
AGTGGGTTGGGGCACTGCCCACTATCACCCACAGAGCAGAGACAATCAGGGGGTTGGGGCGCTGCCACTATCACACTCAGGGCAGGGCCGATGGGGAGGTTATGGCTCTACCCGGTCACACACAGAGCAGGGCTGATCAGGGGGTTGGGGCGCCTTTCCCTGTCACGAACAGAGCGGGGCGGATAGGGAGGTTGTGGCCCCGCTCTTCACACACAGAGCCGCAGGGCGATCAGTGAGTTTGGGTGCTGCCCCCTGTCACGCTGATGCCGGTGCTGGGAGGCATATTACCCTTTTACTATATAGGATAGAGGCCTGGTGCATGGGTGGTGGCTGGCTGGTTTGCCCTGAAGGGTGTCCCGGATCAGGGTGGGGGTCCCGCTGGGGTGACTGGCCAGTCTGAGTGAGGGGCTGATAGCTGTTTGCAGCTGGTCACACCCCCTTCAGTGTGGGGGTCCCCACTGGGGTGCCTGGCCAGCCTGGGTGAGGGGCTGATGGCTATTTACAAGCTGGTCAAGCCCCCTACCCCCAGTGGGGACCCTCACACCATGGAGGTTTGGCCAGCCTGGGTGAGGGGCTAATGGCTATTTTCAGGTTGGCCACACCCCCTTTAGGATGGGGGTCCCCACTGGGGTGCCTGGCCAATCTGGGTGAGGGGCTAAGGGCCGTTTTCAGGCTGGTCAAGGCCTCCCGGCAACAAAAGCTCCAGCCTCTCCATTTTTTCTTTTTTTTATTCTGGGATTTATTTACCTTCTATAATTGAAATTTGTAGCCTTGAGAGCTCAGAGCTGGCCAGGGCAGGCAGGAGGGAAGCCTCCTGCTTGCTCCAGCTCCATGGCACAGCCAGCTGAATGCAGGTATCTGGGGTTTATTTACCTTCTATAATTGAAACTTTATTGCTTTGAGTGGAGCTCAGAGCCAGCTGTGGTAGCTGGGAAGCTTGACTTCCTCCATCATTGGGGCAACCAAGCCTTCTGCTTGCTCCAGTTTCGTGGCTGCTGGCCAACATCTTGGTTGTGTTAATTTGCATATAGTCACTCTGATTGGCTGGTGGGCGTGGCTTAAAGCATAGCAAAGGAAAGGTCAATTTGCATGTTTGTCTTTTATTAGTGTAGATACATATTTGTGTTAATATAGGATAGTTCATATTTTAAATTTTGTATTAGTTAGACTAATGGCTGTGACAAATAAACTTAAAGAGGCCAATCGCTCAAACACAATACAATTTCAATATTTTTTTCAAGTAAACTTTCCAAGCACTTTTAGAAAAGGAGAGTGGTGGGAGATAGGAACTTTATTTCATGAAGTCATTCTGGGAAGCATACAACTGAGAGATCTGCCTTCTTCAATACCAGATTTCTAAGACAACCTCGGGAAAGAAGCAGAGCTAAAATATAATATAATTACAGACATGAAAACAAATCCATAAGCTACATGTAAAAGAAGAAATTGAATGGAATACATAATACAGGGGCCAAAGGAAAACAGAAAAACTCTGGCCAGAGTGGCTCAGTTGGCTGATCATCCTCACATGCATTCAGAGGTCACTGGTTTGATTTCCCATCAGGGCACATGCCAGGGTTGTGGGCTCCATGCCCTGTGAAGGTGTGTGCAGGAGGCAGTTGATTCATGATGTTCCTCTCTCATTAATGTGTATATATCTCTTTCTCTCTCTCTCTCTCTCTCTCTCTTTCTCTCTCTCTATCAATGAATAAAATATGTTGTTATTTTTAAGAGAGGAACAGAGAAAGGACAGGGTTAGCAGCAGATGGGGGAGTTTTCCCCTGCAGTGGAATTACAGGGAGAAGGGCTTGTTGGTTGTTTGAGGGTGCCAAATCCCTTAGGGAGGCAAATGAAATTCTTCATTTCTTATAATTCTGTCCAGGAGAAGAGCTACTCCACCAGGGAAACCAAAACACCTCCTGCTCTGTAAACCCAGTGGATATAAAGGAGGAAAAGCCATTTTTATATTCAGGAGTTGAACATGAAGCCCAAGCAAGAACTGACTGTAACCAGGCATCTGACGTAATAGGTAAGGCTGACTAAAAGAATGTGTGATGTGAATCCCCGTACTTGGCAAGAGTCTGAGCCATTTAATCAGGGCCCTTGGACATAGTAATGGTGGCCTTGGCTTAAGGTAGAAAGGGGAGGGAACAAGTGTCTTATGAAGCGAGGTAAAAAAAAACATGTCCCCAGTAATTGGAAAAAATATCAAAAACGGAAATGGTAAATTTAAGTGTTGATATCAGAGTGTATGTTTCTATATGCAAAGAGAGGAAGGTATTGGGGTAGGGAAATTTTTCAGAAAATCAAGATATTCATGAAAGGAGATGAGAAAAACACACACAAAGAGAAGGAGTGGTATAAAGAGACACTTTTGCCAGAAATCAGCATAATTGCCAAAAATGAGCTGCACCAAGAGACTACATTTGGGGTGATAGGCGATTGATGCAGTGTGCAAATGATGTCTTATTCAGTTGTACACTTGAATCCTCTAAAGTTCTGTGAGGCAATGTCATCCCAATAAATTAAGTATAAAAATAATAAACACATTAAATATTAGCAAAACATATTTGATGCCATTTTGAAAAGATAGGCTTTATGTGGTATACTTCCCTTTGATCCATCTTTCTACCTTAAATATTTTGATATGTTTGGAATAAATCAAAGAAAGAAAGAGATAGATTGAGAGTGGATATATTAGAGAGTGGAGGTAAGAGAATGAGTGAAGATGGGAGTTGATATAGAATGGGCGTGGGGATAGCAGGTATAGTGAGGGTGGGCATAGAAGTGTGCTTCAGGTTGGGCAAAGCTGCGCTCTGTGCATGAACTTCACAACCTTCCGGTAGGGCCTGGAACAACCCGAAGGTCACACACATCAGCCACACACCAGAGGGACCTGAGTTAACTTAGCTTCTATGTCTTCCTACTGCTCCCATGAAGGGGTTTCCACAGAGTGGTCTCCCTGGCCCCACCCCAAGACACTGCGTGCTTTTTTCTTCTTTGTGCAGTGATCGACAGTCAGGACTTTGCAGCAT
>NW_006288615.1:1795098-1798438 GCF_000327345.1 Myotis davidii
AAATATTAATGGGATAAATGGTTTAGACCAACTACTTTCAAACCCAAATGATACTTAAAGGATTGACTTACATTTTGATTTTTCACATGCTTTTGTGAATTAAATTTCACTTCTTTCACAAAACCTTAACTGGGAGATAGGGTAAGTAGGTTATCTCATCATGGTAGTGTAGGAGATGATAATGTTTGAGAGTTATTTACAAATTCACATGGGAAGTAAATGGGAGCACCAGGCAGGAGCCCAGCATTATGGTGGTCAGGGAGCATCAGAACTGGGTTCAAGTGAGAGAAAGAGAAATATGATCATCTCAACACTGACATTATCATAAACCCAATCTGCTGTGTGAGTTGTCATAGATTCTGTAAGAGCACTGCAAACAAATACTGCTGTTCTCTCTCTTTTACTTTATAGAGTCCATGGATTTCAGAAAATCACCTACATCTGGAAAAATACTTTGCAAAACAGGTAAGAGCAAGCAAATAAGAACTTTTAATGGTTATAAATCAACAAGTGTTTTTGTTTTTTTATACAAAAGATTCATTTTAATTTTTTGCTACTTCCTTTATAGGAAAAACAAATTTGTTTCAATTTAAGATAGTTTATATTTTAACTTTTGTGTTACTTAGGCTAATGGCTATGACAAATAACCCTAAAGGGTCAATAAATCACTCAAACACAATACAATTTCAAAATTTTTTCTCAAGCAAACATTCCAAAAGGTTTTAAAACTGGGAAGGGACTCTATTTAACAAAGTCATTCTGGAAAGCATACAAATGAGACATCTGCCTTCTTCAATACCAGATTTCTAAGACCACCTTGGGAAAGAGGCAGAACTAAAATATAATATAATTACAGGCATGAACAGAAATCCATTAGCTACATGTAAGAGAAGAAGGTGAATGTAGTGCAAAATACAGAGTGCCAAAAAACACACAGAGAGAAACGCTGGGTGTTGTAGCTCAGTTGGCTTAGCAGCCTGCCATGCACGCAGAAGTCTCTGGTTTGATTTCCCATCAGGGCACTTGCCAAGGGTTGCAGATTTTGTCCCCAATAAGATTGTGTTTAGGAGGCAGCTGATCCATGATGTTCTTCTCTCATAGATGTTTCTCTCCCTCTCCCATGCACACACTCTCCATTGTCAATAAGAAAAAGTATTTTTTAAAAGAAAGAAATCAGAGAAGCCCAGTGAGAATGAAATATCTTAGTTCAGACTCAGGGGACAGTGTGGGATAAAATGTTAACCTACAGGTCATAAGAATTCAAAAGGCAGATCATATAGGTCTGAGAAATGGATATTCTAAACCTGGGTTTTCAGAGCTTCCCACACTTTTTACTCTTCCAGTTCCTATGTCATACACTGAGATCTTTAAGAAATATTTGTTCCTTCCGCAGGGAGAAGTATTGAAGATTCTTTAGGATTCTGTGCAGAGAAGAAGCCACTAGTAACCTGTAGCTCTGCAGTGAGAATTTCTGAAATGTCTTCAAGATTCAGTGCACAGAATAAGCCCCCAGGAGACTGTACCTCTTCAGTGAGCAATCCTGAAGTGTCTTCAGGATTCAGTGCACAGAATAAGCCCCCAGGACCCTGTAGCTCTGCAGTGAGAAACCCTGATGTGCCTTCAGGATTCAGTGCACAGAATAAGCCCCCAGGACCCTGTAGCTCTGCAGTGAGGAGTCCTGAAGTGTCTTCAGGATTCAGTGCACAGAAAAAGCCACCAGTAGCCTGTACCTCTGCTGTGAGAGTTTTTCAAGTGTCTTCAGGATTGAGTGCACAGAATAAGCCCCCAGGAGACTGTACCTCTGCTGTGAGAGTTTCTCAAGTGTCTTCAGCATTTAGTGCACAGAATAAGCCCCCTGGAGCCTGTACCTCTGCAGTGAGAATTTTTATAGAGTCTTCAGAATTCAGTGCACAGAATAAGCCCCCAGGACCTTGTAGTTCTGCAGTGAGAAGTCTTGAAGGTTCTTCAGGATTTGGTGCCCAGGATAAGTCCCCGGGAGCCTGTAGCTCTGCAGTGGGAAGTCTTGAAGGTTCTTCAGGATTCGGTGCCCAGAATAAGCCCCCGGGAGCCTGTAGCTCTGCAGTGAGAAGTCTTGAAGGTTCTTCAGGATTCGGTGCCCAGAATAAGCCCCCAGGAGCCTGTAGCTTTGCACTGAGAATTGGTGCTGATGAGAAGGGTAAGGACTGCCGTTGCTGGGCTTAGGACATCAGGAGTCTGAGCTCAGAGCTCCTGTTCCTCTGAACACACACCAAGGCCTGGGAGCCTTGATCTCATGCCATTTAAAAAAAATTATTTTATTGTTCAAAGTGTTACATATGTTCCTCTTTTTCTCCTCTTTACCCCCTCAATTTTTAAACCCCCTATAGAAAACTGTAAAGAACAAAATAAACTAACAAACAAAATAGGAATTGACCCATAGATTCAGAGAACAGACTGACAGCTGTCAGAAGGGAGTTGGGGTTGAGGGACTGGGTGATAAGGGTAAGGAAATTAGCAAAGGGGAAAAAACCCCTCATACATTGACACAGACAGCAGTATTGTGATTAACAGCAGGAAGATGGAGTAGGGGAGGTACAAGAGAGTAAAGGGGAGGGAATGGTGATGGAAGGAGACTTGACTTGGGGTGGTGAACATAACGATTCAATATACAGATGATGCATTGTAGCACTGTATACCTGAGACCTGTATAATTTTATTAACCAATGTCACCTCAATAAATTCAATAAAATTAAATAAATAAAACTACAAAGAAAGAAATCACTCTAAATTGAAGCTTAAGATAGCTCTAGTTGAATGGCAGTGTGTCTTACTCCTGTGTTTAGACATAAAATTTCCCAATGTATTTTTAAAAAATACTTAAGACCTGGACAGGATAGGATACCTGTTCCTATCCCTACATGAAATGAAGTACTAAGGTATTCAAGGTGTTTTTCAAAGTCCTATTGAGAAATAAAGGAAAACTCATGGCCAATCCTGGACTCCTCAATTTAATACGTTTTTAGTTTCTTCAGAAGAAAGAGAGAATCAATAAATGAAACACCCTTATAAACTTAAGGCTTCTGCACTATAAATTAGCTAAGATCTGCAACCTCTATTTATTTATTTCTGTTTTCTCACTAGCACCTATTTTTTTTTTTAGGTACTGTGCATCTTGGGAAAAAATCTACTTTAGAAAAGGCTAAGAGGAAAAAAAGTAAGAGTGAATAGATTTTGCTTGCTTTTGATGTAGAAATGAGTTTTTAAATACCAGAGTTTCATCATTATTATTATTTATAATATTGTGGTAGGTAGAATGATGGCTTGTCCAAGATGTCCATGCCCTAATCCCTGGAACCGGCAA
>NW_006288615.1:1798601-1800988 GCF_000327345.1 Myotis davidii
AGAACGGTCAGAGAGATGCAATATTGCTGGCTCTGAAAATGGAAGAAAGGAATAGGATATGTGGGTGACCTTAAGAAGCAGAAAAATCAAGGAAAAGATTGTCTCCTACAACCTCTAGAAAGGAATGAAAGTCTGTTACAAACTTGATTTTAGCCAAGTGAGGCCATTCATAATTCTGACATTAATTGTAAGATGATGAATTGTGTTGTTTTAAGCCCACTATTTATAGTAAGTTATTATGGCAGCAATATGAAAATAATACAGACTTTGGTTTTTAAAAGTGGGTTATGAATCTAAAACATTCCTAAAAATGTGGCAATGGCTTTGGGAAGTGGGTAGAGGCTAGAAGAATTTTAAGTAGAATGATTGAGAGAGAGAAAAAAAAGCCTAGATTGCCTTGAGCAGTTTATAGAAATGTGGATGCTGAAGACCTAGGGAGGACTCAGAAGGAGGAAAGACATGGAAGAGAACATCTATGCTGTCTCAGAGAATTCATAAATCATCCTGAACAGCACAAGTATGTACGAAACCTTGATTTTAGGCCAGTGAGGCTCTAGTCAGACCTTTAGAACTGGAAGATAAAAACCTGTGTTGCTTTAGGTTACAAAGTTTTTGGGAATTTATTACAGCCACAACAGAAAACTACCACCTTTCATAAGATTAAAAAAAAGAGAGAGAATACTTTACTTTTATATGATTACTTTACATCTTTCAAATAGGCAATTTATATGTTTTTAAATGCTCACATTTTTGTTGCCTTTTCATTTTAAAATCTATGAACTTTATAGACTTTGTTGGGTATCTTTTCAGATTTTTCCTGCCTATGTATTAACATATTTAGAATTATATTACTTATCTGAGGTAATCTATTCCTACTGTAACATTTCCCTTATTTTAATCAGTATATCAAGCACACATTTTGTCTATTTAACAGTAGATACTTTTATTTCATTCCTGTTTTAATTTGCATTATTCTAATTTTTTAGTGTAGTTGAGCATTTCTCACTGGTTATTGGTCATCTGTTGCTCTTCTACAAATGCCTGGTATCTGTCTTACCAGTGTTGCTGCAATGTTGGTTATTTTTTAACCATGCTGTCCAATAATAGGTATATTAACATATTGCATGTTAAATTTTGCAAATGTATATTGTTAATATTTTGTCTCATTTAATGTTAATTTTTAGGTTTTCAATTGTATGTTTTTTCCTAGAGAAGTTTGAAAATTTTAGATAGCTAAATCTGTCAGGGTTTTCCTTTATGGCTTTACATAAAATTTATACAAAGGTTTTAAAGATTTTATATTTGGTTCTAGAATATTTGAAAGTAGGTAAACCTGGTTAATACATTTAACAACCTTTTTCTTCATAAGTTGGAATGCCCTTTATATGCCTTTTCTTTCCTGTATTCATGGATCTGTGTCTGCACTCTACACTGAAGAGCTGTACTAGGGCAGTTTCCTTCTGGAAGGAAGATTCAGGGCATTTGTGAATCACAGATATAATTATGCCTCTCTATCTCCCATACTTCCTAGGTGTTTCCTCCTCAGGTGCCTGCATCTTTGCTCTTCCTTCACTGCTAAAAACCATCCCACTGGCTGCAACTTCATCTTTCTTTCTAATAATCATTTGTCACTCACACTTTTCATGCAGAAGGGTCAGATACAAGCAGGGCAAAGTCATTTCCAAAGAATATAAACAAATCCTCTACCTGTGGTCGGCAAACTGCAGCTTGCGAGCCATGTGCAGCTCTTTGGCCCCTTGAGTGTGGCTCTTCCTAAGCCTTAGGAATACCTTAATTAAGTTAATAACAATGTACCTACCTATATAGTTTAAGTTTAAAAAATTTGGCTCTCAAAAGAAATTTCAATCGTTGTACTGTTGATATTTGGCTCTGTTGACTAATGAGTTTACCAACCACTGCTAGGCATTCCGAAGCATGGGAAAGAATGATGCATCCTTACCAACAGAACAGAACTCAGATTTTCAGAATTGATCTAATACAATGCCGTTAATCCCCAATCACTTTTGTCCTAATCACAATGCAGGAAAGAGCTGATCCCTTTCTTTATTTCTGTTTTCTCACTACCACCTATTTTTTTTTTTTTTAGGTACTGTGCATCTTGGGAAAAAATCTACTTTAGAAAAGGCTGAGAGGAAAAAAAGTAAGAGTGAATAGATTTTGCTTGCTTTTGATGTAGAAATGAGTTTTTAAATACCAGAGATTCATCATTATTATTATTTATAATATTGTGGTAGGTAGAATGATGGTGTCTCAAGGATGTCCGTGCCTTAATCCCTGGAACCTGTAATCTGTTATTTTACATGGCAAATGAACTTTGCAGATTTAATTCTACTAGGGACCTTAAAATGAGGGAGATTATATTTGAT
>NW_006288615.1:1801890-1808407 GCF_000327345.1 Myotis davidii
ATGGGGTTAAAAGCATAATAAGGGGCGATTATCCTGGATAATCTGGGTGGCCCCAGTCAAATCATGTAGATGCTTAAAATCAGAAAAACTCTCCTGATATGCAGAGAGGGCTTTGTGTCTATGGAATGATGATCAGAGATGTAAAGTCGCTGTGTTTGAAGATGGAAGCAGAAGGCAATGAGTCAAGAAATGTGGGCAACACTTAGAGCTGGAAAAGGTAAAACAAAAAACAGCAAAAAAAAAAGATTTTTTTTCTTACTATAGCCTCCAGAAAAGAACAAAGCCCTGTGGGCACCTTGATTTTTAGGCCAGTGAGATTCTAGTCAGACCTTTAGAACTGGAAGATAAAAACCTGTGTTGCTTTAGGTTACAAAGTTTTTGGGAATTTATTACAGCCACAACAGAAAACTACCACCTTTCCTAAGATTAAAAAAAGAGAGAGAGAGATAATATTTTACTTTTATATGATTACTTTACATCTTTCAAATCAGCAATTCATATGTTTTTAAATGCTCACATTTGGTTGCTTTTCCATTTTAAAATCTATGAACTTTGCGGACTGTGTTGGATATCTTCTCAGATTTTTTTCTGCCCAGGTATTAACATAATTAGAATTATATTATCTATCTGATTTAATCTATTCCTACTGTAACATTTCCCTTATTTTAATCAGTATATCAAGCACACATTTTGTCTATTTAACAGTAGATACTTTTATTTCATTCCTGTTTTAATTTGCATTATTCTAATTTTTTTAGTGTAGTTGAGCATTTCTCACTGGTTATTGGTCATTTGTTGCTCTTCTACAAATGCCTGGTATCTGTCTTACCAGTGTTGCTGCTATGTTGGTTATTTTTTAACCATGCTGTCTGAGAATAGGTATGTTAATATATTACATGTTGAATTTTGAAAATGTATATTGTGAATATTTTGTCTCATTTAATGTTAATTTTTAGGTTTTTAATTATGTTTTCTTCCTAGAGAAGTTTGAAAAGAGCCATAATAGAGAGGTGTGTGGACAGGAGGAGACGAGGTCATAGAGTTAGACCTCAGAGCATTGGACGTAGCTTTTGATAAAGAACACACCATTGTCAGACAGCAATAGTCCAGCTAGCCATGCAATTTGAAGATTGCTCTAAAGTTACCTGAGCTCCACTTTTAGCTTTGGAGAGAGCTGATGTGGAGAAGAAATCAGGTAAAACAATAGAACACAAATATCAGGCAGACACATCTCCCTTAAGTTACCCCATCATTATCCTCTCTGCAACTGAGTCAGAGCTCAAACAGGAGCTGCATGCACAGTGTTTGACTTTGTCTCCAGCTACCTAGCTGCAGTGGAAGAGCATAGCTGCGGAGCTTCCTGCAGAACATGATAGCACCTGTATGTTTCATTGTCATGTAAGAATCAAGGGGGCTGACTGGATTGGGAGTTAAGACAGTTTTTTTTTGTTGGTGCCGTTAATCCTTACACAAGGATATTTTTTTTATTGATTTTTAGAGAGAGTAGAAAGGAGGGAGGGGGAGGCAGAGAGAGATAGATAGAAACATTGATGTTAGGGAGACAAATTGATTTGTTGCCTCCCTCGAGTACCACAACTGCGGCCTGGATGAACCTGCAACCCAGGTATGTGCCCTTGACCAGGAATCAAACCTGAGACCTTTCAGTGCACAGGCCAACACTCTACCACTGAAGGACACTGGCCAAGGTGGGAAAGACAATTTTATTGATGCCTGGTATCTCTGGTAAAGCATTCTGTTTGGTGTGAGATTTGAGAGGTAAAATCTCTGGTTATGTATCAAAAATGCCACTGAAAGAAAGATTTTGAAACTCTGGAGATCTGTGGATTAAAATTTTCTAAGTTTTTATAGAAACAAACCCAACATGGGAGGAAGTTTTACATGTACAATTGTAAAATGAAATAGACTGAAGAATATTCTTTTTTAGGGTCAAGAAAGGACAAAGAAGAAAATGCGAATTTTCACTCTGAAATATTACCAGTGACCTGTGGGAAGATAGAAGGCATGTTATATGTTAAGAAGTTCAAACAAGGTGAGTTTTATGGTCTACTTTAATTTACAATACCTATATGAAGGAATCATATATAGTAACGGAAATACCCATTGTTCAAGGAATTGAGGCCCCACTGTGGCCTGATAGAAAGAAAGGATCCCTAAAATGATATTTTTATACTTTTAAGAAATGGTGCTTATTAAGTGCTCACTCCCACATGGAAGTGTCCATGAGAATACCCAAAGAACCAAAGAGAAGTGCAGCAGCATCTGTCTATGGGAGGAAAATATTTCATATTTTACTTTTTATCAGATATAAAAGAAAAGAGGCCTTCAGCACCCACTTTCATATCCTCTACTCTTCCTAGATAATCATCACAGGATAGGGGGTTTGATATAGTGAGAACACCACAGAATTTAAAATCAGAAAATATAAGGCCTGGTCTCAACTATGCCAAGAGTGACTGAGTAAAGAATACTTCCACCCAGCCAGTGTTGCTCAGGGTTTGAGCATTGATTTATGAACCAGGAAGTCATGGTTGGATTCCAGATCAGAGCACATGCCTGGGTTGCAGGCTCGATCGCAAGTGTGGGGCATGCAGGAGACAGCTTATCAATGATTCTCTCTCATTATTAATGTTTCTATCTCTCCCTCCTCCTTTCTTCCTATGATCAATAATATTTTTTAAAAAAATAACAGTTCCTGAGCCTGAAATTTCTAATCTAAAAATGGGATAATAATTAAAAAAAAACTGCCTCATGGTGTAACTTTGAGAGTTAATTTACATCATAAATACAAAATGTTTTGTGATTTTTAAATTATAAAGCTTTGCAATTATTGTCTATTATAATAAACTTTATCTGAGATTCCTCTTAATATGGCAGTGAACACCAATTAACATAAATGTTTGCATCATAACTATTTTTTAAACAACTTTCCTGAGATATAACTCATATATCACACAAGTCACCACTTGCAGTGTAGAATTCATTGTTGGGATTTTTGTTTGTTTCTTTCTTTTGTATTTATAAGATTATGCAACTATTATCAAAATCTAATTTTAGAACATTTTTTTGTCCCCCACTAAAGGAATCACCATGTCTCGCATAGTCAATGCCCAGTCCAACCTCACCCCACCACTCAACCCTAAGCAACCATTAAGAAAGGAGACAAGTTTTATCAGTATTATCTGATCTATAAACTGGACTATTCTAAGCATTTCATATCAATTAACTCATGTAACATGTGCCTTTCTGTGACTGGATCTTTCACACAACATGATGTTTTCAAGATTCATCCATGTAGTAACATCCTACATAATAAAAGGCTAATATGCAAATCGACCAAATGGCATAACGACCAGTCACTTGATGCACACTGACCACCAGGGGTTAGATGCTCAATGCAGGAGCTGTCCCCTGGTGGTCAGTGCACTGCCACAGGGGGAGCAACGTTCAGCCAGGAGCCAGGCTCACAGCTGGCGAGCACAGTGATGGTGGCAGGAGCCTCTCCCACCTCTGCGGCAGTGCTAAGGATGTCCAACTGCTGGTTTAGGCCCATGGGGAGCGCACTGACCACCCATGAGGAGCAGGCCTAAGCCATCAGTCGAACACCTTCCGAGGGCTCCCGGACTATGAGAGGGCACAGGCCGGGCTGAGGGACTGCCCCCAACCCAGGTGCTAGAATTTCATGCACTGGGCCTCTAATTTATTATATTCCCTTCTTTTTACTGTCAAATAACATAATATTCCATGGTATAGATAGGCCATATTTTGTTTATCTATTTATTAGTTGGAATTTTGCTACTCTTTCACTATTATAAATAGTGCTGTTTTGAACATTCATGTGAATTTTTTGTGTGAACATATATTTTCAATTTTTGGGGGCATATACTGAGAAGTAGAATTGCTGGGTTATATGGTAATTCTATGTTGTACTTATAGAGGAAAAACTAAATTATTTTCCATAGTACTTCACCAGTTTATATTCCCACGAGCAAAGTCTCAGGGCTCCAATTTCTCTACATTCTCACCACCACTGGTTATTATCTGTCTTTCTTATTACAGCCATCCTAGTGCATATAATGTAGTACCTTATTGTGGTTTTGATTTCCACTTCTCTAATGACTAATGTTACAACTATCTTTTATGTATAACAATTTTCCACTGAATTATATTTCACAATTATTTTAATGTCCATTAATTCAGGGATGGAAAAATCTTTTCTCAATAATGACCTTAAATTTAGATGTAAAAATGGTATAATACAGGGCACAGATGTTGCCATAGTGCCATTCTGAGCAGCAGAGACCTCACCTGAGATCTCAGTCCAACTTGAGTTTCTGCTTCCACACTGACACAGGGTCAACAGAGAGTCTGGCCTGTCCTCTATCTCCAGAATTCAATGACAAGTTGAAATCCTCTCATTGTTCAGAATCACTTCTTTTCTTTGTAGATAATTTTGGAATATTTTTATAATGTTGATTTTGATGCTAATAGTCACATATTTTTTGTTGCACAACTGTCAAAGAAATGTGTGCACAAAGCAGGAAATCTCATTGGAGGGGACTTACAGGCTGGGTTTGGGGATTCTGAAGTCTGAGAGGGGAAGCCAGATTCTCCTGCTAGTGATCTTGAGCCTAAATTGGGTGACTCTAGATCCAGTGTGATGGGAGGCCAATGTCTGAGCTCTGAGGACAAAGAGATTTCACAATTAACTTGCCTGGATCTTATAGGAACCAAAAGAAAATGTATAAGAAGCCAGGATGGAAATTGGTTCAACCCTAAGGAATTTGAAGAGAAAGCGGGCTACGGAACCTCAAAGAGTTGTTGGAAGACCCATGTGCGCAGCAATGGGAAGACCCTAAAATCGCTGATGAAGGTATTCCAGTGATGGAGAGGGGATATGCCTTTTTTTTTTGTTTTACCCAAAGATAAGGTCACCATTTTCTCACCAAATATATGTTGAGTTATGGCTAGAGCTCTGAGGCTCCTACTTTATCTTTTTCCTTGGGAGAGGTGCCTGACCCTCAGACCTCAGTATAAGGCATCGATTTATTATATCAATTTTTCAAATGGAATCTGTTGGGGTAGATGCAGGAGCCTGAAGAAGAGATAGGTCATTCTGACTCAGGTGCTTGCTGACAACTTTAGGCACTGAAAGGAGACAGTCCACAAGTGGGCATAAGGAACTCCAAAGAAAGAATGGTGGGAAAACCAGAACCACGACTAATGTGGCTCTATGGGTTGAGAAAGACGGATTATGTATGATATGGCATAATCCATCCATTGGGATTATTTGTGGAGTGATTTAATGCCAGGTTAAAGAGTTTAAACTAACTCATAGTATATGCAATGCAGAATCAGGGAGTCTCCTGAAGTGTGAAATAGCATCTTTAAAACAGTATTTCAGACAACATTGGGCCTAGAAATGACTTCACTATAGTGAACCTACAATGCTCAGCTCCAGTGTTACCCCTCTCTGAAAATTCCCTGACTCACCTGCTTTGTTATCTTTTCCCTGGGTTCCCTGACCCTACCGTTAAGGCCCTTCTCATAATGTTTTATACGTATCCTTTCATGCAATCCCTTGTTCTCCTAGACCCCTCTAGGGTTTGTACATCTTTGTGTGCCCAACATTGTCCAGAGTACCTCATACCTGTAGGTGTGTTGGTTGAATAGCCTTGGTGTGAGGACATAAGCTTGAATGGCACTAGTGTGAATGGAAAGGAGGTGAGAGGTGTCAAAGAGATTGTGAAGGAAAACCTCTTAAAACTTAGTAAAAAGGCACAAGAGTAAGGAAAAAGTTTGTATGGGTGAACTGATGAATTCTAGAATGAGTACAGATGAGGAGAGGGAGATGGTGTCTCATTTAGACACCTTGGTTTGAGCTTACAGTGAGTGGTAGATCCAATAAGAAACATTTATGAGGAGGTTTAAATGCCAGACTCACAAAACATAAACACAGGCTAACCATATACTTGCATCTTTTTATCTTTCAGAAGGGACGACTACCTACACCTCCAGTAGAACGTGACAGGTCAAAAAAGGTAATTATTAGTTTATGCAAAATCTTACTACATAACTGATTTTATTATGGTATCTCAAATGTGTGATTACCATTGAGTTTCTTCTTCTAGTCCTCCCAGCCATTTTTTTTTGAAGAATAATTTTTTTATTTTTTATTATTTTTTATTTTTTTTATTTTTAAAGATGTACAAATCTCTGATTATTTTCCTAGCTGAGACTTTTTAATGAAGAATCACTGGGTAAAGGGAAGTGAACATTTTCAAGGTTCTTCACAATATAGCAAATTTTTTAAAATTTTTTATTACAAAGGGTATTACATATGTGTCCATTCCCCCCCCCCCACGCCCTAGAGAGTCCCCTAGCCTCCACTATCCCCCAGTGTCTTATGTCCATTGGTTATGCTTATATGCATGCATACAAGTCCTTTGGTTGATCTCTTACCCCCCCCACCTACCGCCCCCCCACCCTCTCCCGCCTT
>NW_006288615.1:1810317-1812538 GCF_000327345.1 Myotis davidii
TGCTCCAGTGTTGCTCTGTTTTCTGATCACAGGTTTTTTTCTTTATTGTTTTGCTCCCTGGCTTTAGTAGAGCACATTTCCTGATTGTCTTTACCTGGTTTTGGTATTAGGGTGATGCTGGCTTCATAGAATGAGCTTGGAAGTGTTCCTTCCTCTCGAATTTTTTGTAGTAGTCTGAGGAGGATAGGTTTTAGTTCTTCCTTGAATGTTTGGTAAAACTCCCCTGTGAAGCCGTCTGGTCCTGGGCTTTTGTTTGATGGAAGCTTTTTGATGACTGCTTCAATTTCTTCCATAGTTATTGGCCTTTTCAGATTTTTAGATTCTTCCTGATTGAGTTTTGGAATGTTGTATTTTTCTAGGAATTTGTCCATTTCCTCCAGGTTGTCTAGTTTGTTGGAGTAGAGCTGTCCAAAGTATTTTTTAACAATCATTTGTATTTCTGTGGGGTCTGTTGTTATTTCGCCTCTATCGTTTCTGATTTTGTTTATTTGGGTCCTCTCTCTTTGCTTCTTGGTGAGTCTGGCTAGGGGTTTATCAATCTTGTTTATCCTTTCAAAGAACCAGCATTAGGTTGTATTCAAGGTTATCTGTGAAGGTAAAACATTTGAGATTATGATAATATGATTCATCACAATAAACTCATCGGACAGTGTTAGCTATCGATGCTGACATACTTTAAATATCAGGGTCTCTACTATTCTCCATGTTTCTACAGTTACTCAATCTGGATTACCTAAAAGAGCTAGCAACTTCCAACTCACAGATTCTATCCTTATCAATGGGTATAACACTGAGCAGCTATAAGGTTCAGTTGCCCCTATATTTTGCATCTCCTTGATCAAAAACCAAAATGACCCAAAGTGATAGATCTCAGGACCCATTACTACCTCAGTGGATCCTCTTTGCCTCCCAGAACTTTTCTTGTTGATGGAGGCCCCAGTTTCTGGAAACTTCAGTGTTGCACTTGGCACCACACAATACATCCCTGTCTCCTGATGAGGGTCAATTGTACTTTCTTATGGCAGCTGCTGCGTTGTCAAATAACCTGAAATACTCAGGTAAATAATCATTTATTATATCCTAATATTAGCTTAAGAGATAGCATATAATCTATTTTTCTAAATGAAACAATAATCATTTATTTACTCATTCAACATACAATTATTGAGTGCATAAACAATGCCCAATGTCCATTGAAGAAGATTGAAATAGTATCCCTGACCTTAAGGATTGCTTCAACTTTGTTGTCTACTATGGAAGAATAACTACTGGGAAGCAGAAGATTCTATGCTACTCAGAGGGGCAGACAGTGACATGACCATTTCTCAGGCCATTTTCCAGTGTCTCAGTCTTGTCTATGACTTCTCTTCCCTGGGTGAAGGTAAAAGCTGAAGCTGTCTGAAAGGAGAGGCCAAGTCATTCTATTGAATATACAAAAGTAATGTAAGCGTAATACCTGGTAGTCAGTTTTCTGTGAAAAGTCAGTCAGGTCTAATCTTGGGATTTGGACAAAAGGGAGATGAGGATAAAAGAAGACTTGTAGTCCCAAGGGCCTTGGATTCACTTTAACTTTGGGCAGTGCCCCAGAAGAGCCATAGGAGGTAGTGGAGGTATCTCTGGAGTACTTTGAATGACAGATGGTTATGCAGAGGGTCATGTCATACTACTCATGGTCAAGATTCCATGGGGACAGGAAGGCAACTCTTCCAGCATGAGTACCCTCACTCTCGTTAATAGTCTTTTCTAGGATAGACATTACAAGCCAATTCAACATTGCCTTACAATATCTTATGCATTAAAAACCACACTTGTTCAGTCTAAATCTCAACTCAAGTTGCATACTGAAATTACCTGAAGTCCTTTGAAAAATAACATTGCCTGAATCCCACTCTAGACAAAATTTTGATTAAATCATTCTGAGTTATGACTTGGACGATAGAATTTTTAAAATGTCTCCAGATGATTTTGATACACAAGTTACTCATTCTATGACTTAAGGAGAATACCAATGCCTGAGCCTCAAACCAGACTAATTAATTTTGAATCTCTGATGTTGGGACCAGGAATTTAGTATTTTATATACTCTCCTCAGAGAATTCAAATAGGCAGCCAAGCTAAGAAACAAAAAGCCAAAGAGTAAATGGTTCTAAACTTGATTAAAGATTACTGATGCGAGGTTCTTATGCATTAATTGCATATGTTATTTCCTTGTTCTTAGAAG
>NW_006288615.1:1812581-1820713 GCF_000327345.1 Myotis davidii
GACTACCTTCGGAGGAGGATGATAATCTGTGCATCCCTCCAGCGAGGAGAAGGAAAATGGCACCAGGTCTTGATGCTAGAGCAGTCTCAGTCCCCATTGAGGATGTGATTCAGTATTCTCCCAGAACACAGAGTGGGAGCTCTTGGCAAGATATTCACTGTTTTGATCTTTCTCATATATGGCCATTTTTAAAAGCAAACTAAATGACCAGACTCTAACTTTTCCCAACACAAGAATTTTTGCCCAAAAGTCCAGATCAATATTCAAAATAACTGTTAATGAATAACTTCTCCTTTTTACTACTTTCTACGCAACACGAAATAACATAACTGTTTCAAATTACTCTGTCATTTGCTTCAGGAAAGACATTTCTGATCTTTGTGTGTTGCTAACTGAGATATAATAGAGACTTTGAGAAACAGACCACTTTTCTCTCTATATTAAGGTGGATCTATTTTTTTTAATATACTTTTATTGATTTTTTACAGAGAGGAAGGCAAAGAGATAGAGAGTTAGAAACATCTATGAGAGAGAAACATCGATCAGCTGCCTCCTGCACATCTCCCACTGGGAATGTGCCCGCAACCCAGGTACATGCCCTTGACCGGAATCGAACCCGGGACCCCCCAGTCTGCAGGCCGACGCTCCATCCACTGAGCCAAACCGGCTTTGGCAAGGTGGATCTATTCATTAGGGTCTCAGCATCCCTGTGTGCAGTGGAACCTATAGGAACAATGGAACTAGCAAAAGATGCTTAAAAATTACTGTGAAGCGTGGGCATAGAGAAGATTTGGGATAGGAGTGAGAGTATAGACCCAGGATGGATTCTCAGATTTGTGGTCAAAGGTGAATGTTTTATGAAATGGAAGCACTAAGAATGGACATGTAGTGGGTGTGAGGACAGACGCATATATGAGGTTTTGATTGGATAAGTTTGGGGGTATTCTTTAAATCCCCAGGAGGAAACACTGAGTGAGCATAAAGATGTGCACAAATGCAGAAGACAGGCTGGACATCTGGGAGCTGGAGACATAGCGATGTAACTGTAGCTTTGAGCGTGATTTGGTGGAAACCTGAGGGATTATGTCTAAATGTTGGAGGAAGAGAAGGATGAGAAATGAAACAGATACAGCATTGAGGCTGATAGAGTGATGGCACAGGCCACACATGTTTGGAGAAAGGAGAAATAGGGCAGAGAAAGGCAGAAGCTGTCATCCCTATCTCTTCCTGCTCTTCAATGTCCCTCTTTCCCTCCCCCCAGCCCTCATCAGTGGGTGGGCCAAACCCAAAGCCAATATCATTTGTGTTAACTCAGATGGTCACAAGATAGGAATTTCTCCAATAGACCATGGTATAGACAGGATCTTTCTATCTGGGATAGAACTACCCCCAAGATGTTTTCAAGATGTCTCGAGTCTCTCAGAAGGCAGAAATGGACAAATAAAGTTTATTTTTTTAATGTTTATTTTATTTTTTTCAAATAATTTCTGATAGTTTCTGATTCATATATGTTCTTCCAGGTTCACAAAATGTTGTGCATTCTAGATTCTCATAGCACTGGCTTCTGGGGTCTCACTGGCAATACATTGTTTTACCTTCTAGCTGAGAAGTTCAGAAGTATGTAAGATCTGCTGCCGTGAAGGAAATCTCTTCTGCTGTATTACTTGTTTGAGCTTCTTTCATGGGGACTGTCACCTCCCACCTGTGGAAACTGAGAGGTTTGTGAGATGCAGCCCTGGCTCCCTTTAGGGACTTTTCCTCCTGTCACCCACACTCCCCCTGCAGAGTTCCTCCTTGTGTCCAGATGGGGAAGAAGCAGGGTTGAAGGTGTGGGGTCCAATGGTATGATCCTGGGATCTGTTTAAAAACCTGTGAGCTGGAACGTAATATTTTCCTCTTTCCTCTGGAAGGCTGAGGCTGGTAGCTGGGTCTTTGCCTACATACCACTACTGTCCTTTCCAGAACTTTCTCAGCGCAGATTCCTATTCACAGGAGTGGAAATGACAGTGGTTTATGTTCTGTACTTATTCAGAAATGGCAGGAAACATGGACTTTTTGCCATGTTTTCAACTGGTTTATTGAGGCCCAAGAGCCCAAGGGTTAAGGCCTAATCTCTGGCACTCAGGCCTAGTGGGCAGGGCTCCTTGTGCTCCCAGCAGCTCAGACAGGGAAAGGAGAGCCCACCACTCACTCTGACACCAATCTCTATCCCCTTAACTCCTGCTGCTACCCTTTATGGGAGGAGGGTCATTGGCTCAGACCCCACATGCAAGTCTTGGGGACTCTAGGGAGTATCCCCTTCATTCTTAGGTTGTGCCCATTGGCCACTCCTGAAAAGAAAATAGTGGCAGCCACAGGGACAGTGGCTGTTTCTGAGGCTTTGCCTTGCTCACCTATGCCGAACCTTTCAGGAGCCCATGGCGTTGCACCTTGTGCAGGGTGAAGGAGTGTTCAGGAAGTCAGCAGTCTGCCAGGGAATCTGAGGTCCTGGCAAGGCCGATGGGGCCTGAGTCGCAGCTGGTGAGTCAAATTCAAACCCCAAGATCACTCCTTTCTGCTTGCATGTGAGAAGTCAGCAGTCACAGGGTGGGAGGAGGGCAAAGGGAGTCTGCTCTTCTGACCAGATCTCAACCATGCTGAACACTCACTAGAACCTGTTTGCAGAAAAGAAAAAAAATCAGCCATTTCATGTCTATTTCCTAGAGCCATGCCTGTTTGAGGAAACTTCTGGAAAACTAGTGTGGCCATGACTCTGCTTTGCATGCATATGGGTTCATGCTCTCTAAGCTGATTTCATTCAAATTCTTCTTCTTTTGTAGAAATGTGAGTTCCTCCTCTTGATGTTCTATTGCCATTCAGAGAGCAATGGTTTTCAGAATATTCAACATGATAACTATGTGAGTAACAATAACAAAACATTATTACAGGCCTCCATAATGTTGTCTGACCTTGACATGGGCTCTTGTGGGATTGGTGATCTGAAAGGCATGGGAGTGAGAACACGAGATGCTGTTTTTCTCACTATGTATTTCAGCTGGATTTTATAGGAATCCACAGAAGGCAGACATTGTACTGTATCAGAAATCCTCTCAATATTATTTTTTCATCAGAGAATAGAGAATTTTCAATGCATGGCAGATTTTTTGATGATGGATGAAATCAAGAAGAAGCTAAGTGAGCGGCGTTACCTCAATGTGATGGAGTTTATGCAGGACGTGCGCCACATCTTTTTGGTGCACAGGGCGTCTAAAAAGGTAACTGGGTTTCCCTGTTTCTATTTCATTTTCTTTCCATTGAGTCACTTTGCTCTCATTTTTTAGAGTAGGGCAGTTTTTATCGTTTATCTCATCCTATCATAAGTCTATAGAAGCAAGGGATCCAAAAGTGAGTGAAATTTGTAATTCAAGATAGAGCATCACAGGCCCCTGAGAGCTCATTCCTCTCCTCAAAGGCAAGAGGTGCCCATTGAGAACACTGTCCTCCCTGCTCCAAACAAACCGATAAGAGAATTGCTTCCTAAAGTTATATTGTGTTTCTGATCTCTCTCCAAATACTCTCAAACTTCTCAGAAATTTCAAACTCCAGGTTCCTTTGCATGTAAATGTAACAGACAGGAATAGAAGTGACAACGTGAAAGGAAGCTAACTAATTATACTGAGACATCTGTGCTATTTGATTGTTACACAGACCTTAGATTACTTTTCCAATTATCACTAAACAACCCAAACCAAATGAGTAAGAGTCCCCAAGTGTGGTAATGATTTTTCATTTTTGCCTAGATAAGAGTAAATAATCATGCACTTAAGACAAAGAAATTACTCTTAGCTACATGATTTTTTAATCTTAACCTGGTTAATGTAACTTAGGGTTTTAGGAAAAAGTTCTGATCGTACTCAAATTGCAAGGAATCTAATGACACTGATAATAAATGTCATTATTTTTTTCTTTTTTTTTCAGTGCAATAACTTTTGCTGGGGAATTAGACAGGAGGAGAAATTTGAGCTGAATTTCAAGCAAGTGTTTGCTGTTCAGGAAACAGAACAAGAACAAACAACAAAATTAAATTAGAAAACAAAATTAGAAGTTCAATAAAGAAGAAGAAACTATGTCACATACAAGGGAGCCCCCACAAGACTATCAGAAAATTACTCAACAGACATTTTGCGGATCAAGGGAGAGTGGATGATATATTGAAAATATTGAAAGAAAATAATTGTTAAGGAAGATTAGTACTCAGCCAAGCTGTCCTATAGAATTAAAGGAGAAATAGACCCATCAAAGGGAACTTGAGAAAGTTCATTACCACTAGAACTGCTTTATAAGAAGTGCTAAAGGATGTTTTTCAAGCTAAAATAAAAGGAAAGTAATTAACATTGCAAAAACATGACCTGAACTCTCAACTATACACAGTTGGGTGCCCTTTCTTCCTTTGTTACAGGCACTGGGAATTTAGAGCAGGTAGGAGGCAGGGGGAAGGTTGTGGCCCAAATCCCTTGGGAAGAGATGGCTGCCTAGACATGTCCTTGAAACAAAATACCAGATTCAAAAACCATAACTCAACCTCCTTCTTTAACAAAGAAAAAAAATACTCTTCAGCTTTTTGGCAACAACTTTTATATCTCATATGTATAAATATTTTTTCAGTATTAACTCCAACTGAAATTCTAAAATAAACCATGTATTTTCTAGGCATAGTACTTGTTCTGTTATTTTTGTTTATGAAACAAGCCCACTCTAAGTAGGTGTGTGTGTGCTCTTGTGATCATAGAAGTACATAATGTACCTAACATGGCTTATGTATCTCCTAACGGACGTGCCTCTGATGCACGGCACAGAGGCATCTCTCTTCCTTGGTGGGCAGGGACTCAGGGGCACAGCAACCACTGCCATCTAAGAAACCAGAAGCAGGCTGGGCTTGGGAGTGGGCAGGGTTGGTCTGCATCTAGTGGGCATGGAGAGTTCTGTTTCTGATCTGCGGAGTGAGCTCCAACCCAAACCATTGCTTGCAGAGAACAAAAACTGGGTGAACCTGGAAGTAGAGTGAACCTCACTAGCAGCTAGCAGATGTGTTCTGCTTAGTATCGCCTGACTCTGAGAGCAGCCACAGGCTTGGGTGGGTGGCTCAAACTTTGGTAGAAAGTTCTCTTTTTTTCTGGCCAGCAGAGTCAGGGAAGAAGCCAGGGCAACCATGCTCCCTGGGATTGAAGGGGGAAATCTCAGAATGTCCAGAGTCACCAAGAGGAGCCTCAAATTCTGTGTATAAACTCTGCAAGTATCCTGACATGAGTTCTAAAACAATTGCCAGGCAGAAGGTTAGACAGATGGGGATCAAAATACCATCTTTCTTCCTGATAAAAGCGGGCTCAGGAGACACGATTTAGATGGGTGCCAAAAAAGAATTCCTAAGTCTGAACCCAGAACAAGGCTTAGCTTCAAGGTCTCAGGCTGCTCCAGTCAACCACACGTATTCCCCACATCCCCAGGCCACTGTCCCTTGCACTGGAGCTCAGAGGAACACAGAGCCCTGGCCCCTCCAGCAGGATGAGCCCAAGGAGACCCACCAAGGAGCAGACTCACCTTCACAGAGCTACCAGCCTCAGAGTCTCCCCAGGAAGAAGGGAGGGTGGGGGCAAAGATGTGAAAGCCGAGTGCTGAGTATTTACATCTGTACTTTCAGTTTCTGCTCTGCTGACTGATGGGCCCCCTCCCAGAAGGGGACATCGGTGTGGGGCCTGAGTGCTCCCACTTTGGTCCCAGGTGCCCCTCCTCTCCATTTCTGCATCCGCAAAGGTGCCAGGTCTTCATCCTCCAGGCCAGTGACTGCTGCCAACACTCAGCATGGTGGTGGCCTAGGCAGCCTATTGTTCAGGGATGAGGAGAGACAGGGGACACTAGAAAAGGTTGGTGTCATTGGTGTCAAATTCTGTCTGGTCCCCAAGCACCATGGAGGACAGGAGCAGAGGACAACTGTGCTCTGCAGAGGCTCTGCTTACTAGTTCTTCTACCTCCCAAGTGAGAGAGGAGGCATGATAGGGAGAGAGAGATCCCCCCTGTGTGCAGAACTTGGGACACACTGAGACCCTGTGCTCTTGTTAAAAAAAAAAGTTCTCATCAGTGTCTGGAATCTGTCCAGATTTGATGTTTGTTTCTTTGGGAGAAAAGAAAAGACATACATGGAGAGAGGGTAGAACCTTTCTCTCTGTGTTAAATGAAATAGGTTGAGAACCCTTATTTACAGCCAGAGGGAGTGGGTCTCAGGGGAACAAATTTAGAAACCATCGCTCTCGAGAATGTTGCTTCTCCAGTCCTGTTTCTGAACATTGAGACCTAAAGAGTTAGGTCTCTGCACCCTCTTAGAAAGTTGCAACAGGTGAGGACAGTGGCATTTACAGGTGTTTTTCATGTTTTTGCACAAGCAAGGGGACTCCTGGGGGTTGGTCCTGCTCCTCCCCTGGGGTCCTCCTCCCCTGGCCTCCAGGACCTCCTGTCCCTCCTTGTCCTCTAGTCCTACTGCCACAAGTTCTGATGGCTGAGGGACTCGCCTTCCCCTTCTCCCCCTCCCCCCCCTTCAGCACCAGGTCAGTCTCTGTCTCCCTTCCTTCAATTTTCTCGCTGGCTGTGCTGCTGCTTTAGTGTGTATCATTAGACACTCGTCTAAACCTTGATGTCCGTCCTGCTTTACAAGAACACTGGTGTGCAATGTAATGGAATACAGGAATACCAGTGAGGGAATTGGATCTTTAAACTGCAGAGGGACAGCTGCTGGTGTGAGTGCAGCTGCCACAACCCACAGGACCCTTGTCTTATAGCTACTGCTCTGTTGGCAGCTCATCTGGACTCCGCTGTCGTTTCTGATACTTTGAGAGAGTGACTTGTTATTTTCTCATGATGTCTGAACCCTCTCATTTCCCTCAGGCCCTCTCTGCTTTCACCTAGGTTGTTTCAAAGAGAGTACGTTAGAAAGTATAAAATTTGGGGTGCCTTGGTCTCATACCTGACCTGGGGAGGGGCCAGCCTGGGCTTATTCCCGAATCTGTCTAGGGGTGTGGGTTCTTCCCTCCAGGGATCTTGATTGACGGGAGTAAAAGGAAGAGGAAGGACAAAGATGTGAAAGCCGAGTGCAGGCTGAGTATTTACATCTGTACTTTCAGTTTCTGCTCTGCAACGCATTATACCTCTGACAAGGAAAAGGCTATTAATCCTGTCTTTCTCTAGTAATGGGTCAGTAAATAACATTACTTACTGTGTTTAATTGGATGTCTTTTTAATACAAAAGAAATGCATTACACAGTCTTGATCATAAAGTTTTGAGTGACATGGATGTATGTAGAGGGAAAAATCCTATTTCACCAACCCACCCACTGCAGCTTCCAATTCTGGTCCTGTTGAGTGTTATGCAGAGAGAGCATAGTATTTTATGTCTCTCTATGCATTTACACATATAACTTATTTTCCTATGGAAAACATTTCTGTTTTATATTTTAAAGATAAGATTACATTGTATATACCATTCTGCATTTTACATTTAAAAAATTAATATTAAAATTATTAGAGGTCTTTTCATGTTAATAAACATATGGATCCACCTCACTCTTAACAGTTGCATATTACTCCATGGAACTGATATTTAAACCATTTATGTTCTTTTCAGTTGTTCATTACCAAAAAACTGCGATAAATAACAATTATATATTTATGTTTTTGCATATATACAAGTATTTGTCTTGTGTCAAAAACCAAAAGGTGAAATTGTTGAGGCAAAGGGTACTAATATTTAATTGTTTATGGATCCTACCAATTTCCTTCCTAGTGGCTGTACCACTATATTCTCCTACCACTAGCTGATGTGCTATCTCTCCACACCCAGACTTCACAGAGGTGCTAGATCAGTGGTTCTCAACCTTCCTAATGCCGCGAGTCTTTTTTTTTTTTTTATAATTAAATCTTTATTGTTCAGATTATTACATTTGTTCCTCTTTTTCCCCCCCATAACTCCCCTCCTTCCAGTTCCCACCCCACCTTCCGCCCTCACTCCCCACCCACTGTCCTCATCCATAGGTGCACGATTTTTGTCCAGTCTCTTCCCGCATCTCCGACACCCCTAGCCCCCCCCCAAGAACAGTCAGTCCATT
>NW_006288615.1:1822073-1833566 GCF_000327345.1 Myotis davidii
CTGTTATGAATCATAATGTAAATATCTGATATGCAGGATGTATTTTCATTGTTACAAATTGAACATAATTAAAGCATAGTGATTAATCACGAAAACAATATGTAATTATATATGTGTCTTCCGATGGTCTTAGGCGACCCCTGTGAAAAGGTCATTCAACCCCCAAAGGAGTCATGACCCACAGGTTGAGAACCACTGTACTGGATAAAGGGATGCAACCTATTCATTTGCATTCTCAGAATACATGGGCAGTTGAACATGGTTTTGTGTCTCTTGACCATTTAAATTGCCTGGTCTCTCGTTGCTGGTTTATTTTTGACCAATGTAATCAGTTGAGGTTATTATCCTTTCTGTAATGATATGGGAGAGTTTGCTATGTAGTTTGAACTTTATAAATAAACTTCTTTATAAATATACTTCCTTTTAACTGTTTTATGGTGACTTCTATCTTATTAAAGCTTTTAAATTTAGAGTAAAAATTATTATAGTACTGATTTTATAAGATAGATGCACCCTTGTTATTACAAATAAATAAAAGTGACGAAGAAAGTTACTGGTGAATTCCACACACACTATCTTTTATCATAGTTCTCCTGTTCTTAAGGTGGCAGATTCAATTCTACCTTTACTTCAGGGAAACTTTCTTCCCTACTATCTCCAAAAATATATATATATTTTAAATTTGGGGGCAAAACTTTTCTTCCATTGGTGCAACTTTTACCTTCACAACTTTGTCTGTCCCTAATAAATCATCTCTTTAGGATTTGACTTTGTTTTCCATAATGGTTATCTCAAACCTTTTTTCCATGATAATTATTTAATTTTTAATAGTTATTGTGGTTTCTTGTTATTACTACATTTTTAAAAATGTTGATTGTGTTAGTTTCTTTATTCCCCAGCCAGAAACCACTACCTATATCAAGTCCAGATAGTCAGCCTCTAGCTGTGTCCAGAATTGATACAGCTTTCAATAACACTCTGTGTTCTCTAGACCTCATTATAATTGTTGCCATTTCTGAATGGAGAGCCTTAAGGTAATTCTACCCTGCTTTTCAGTGACACTTGACATGGTTTCTTTAGCTTCTTGGCCTGAAAAACTTGACTGCTTATCCTGAGGGAGGAACTGACTGTGTTGGGGTGCTTCACTCCAGCCTTGTATGACCATCACAATCTTATCTGTCTTCCTTGCTCTCAGCAGAAGTCCTTGTCCTTGACCAAGCCCAAATTCTCATTCTCTGCTTTGTAACTAGTTTTTTTCATTTTCTTTTTAAATTTTTTTAATTGATTTTAGAGAGAAAGGGAGAGGGAGCGAGAGATAGAAACATCAATGATGAGAAAGAATCATTGATTGGCTGCCTCCTACACAATCGGGGATTAAGCCTCAACCTGGGCATATGCCCTGACCTGACCAGGAATCAAACCATGACCTCCTGATTCATAGGTTGATGCTTAATCACTGAGCCACCACAGCCGGGCTTAATTTTAATGGTGTCTTTTAAAGCACAAAAGTTTAAATATTTTTTTATTCTAATTTATCAATCTTTTGGTCTTATAGCTATCTTTTTGTCTAACCCAAAGTCACAAAGATTTTATTATGTATATATATTTATCATATAAATATATAATATATATATTTTTGTCAGTAATATTTGTCATTAATTATATATATATATATATATTCTCATCTAAGGATATTTTTCCATTAATTTTTAGAGAGAGTGGGAGTGGGAAAGATGGAGAGAAATATTGATGTGAGAGAAGAACATTGATTGGTTGCCTCCTGCACCTGCCCGACCAGGGCTCAGATTGGGGCAGAGCCTGCAACTGAGATATATGCCCAGAGCCAAACCAGCTAGGGCAATGACACTTTTTAAAAAATATATACAAGAGCTCTAGCTGGTTTGGCTCAGTGGATAGAGCATCAGCCTGTAGCCTGAAGGGTCCCAGGTTCGATTCTGGTCAAGGGTATGTACCTTAGTTGCAGGCTTGATCCTGTCCCTGGTCAGGGCACATGGAGGAGGCAACCAATCTATATGTTTCTCTCACATTGATGTTTCTGTCTCCCCCTCCATTCCACTCTCTAAATATCAATGGAAAAATGTCCTCAGGTGAGGATTAAAAAAATAAAAATAAAGCTTTGTTATTTTCACTTTTGTATAGGACCAGCTATAGCAATTTATGTTCACACCAGCAATGAATGCCTACTTCTCTGAATCTTCCACCTCGCTGCATTGTCCCTTATGAAATTTTTGCCAGTCTAGTGGATGATAAGTGGTTCCTCATTGATGTTTTAGTTTGCATGTATTCATGTATTTGTTGGACATTTTAATTTCCTTTTCTCTAAGTGACTGTTCAGGTCCATTTTCGTTGGGTGAACTGTGATGAGCTTTTTACACCGACTGGCATAAAAACTGACCAATCAGAACAAAATCTGGGTGAACTGTGAAGGCAGAATCTAAGTTGGGGGCTGAGGAGGGGTTTTTAGGGTAACAGCTGTTTGGTGTAAGGTGTAAGAAAGTGGTTCAATTTTTTAATGACCAGTTTGGCAGTATAGTGCATATAGCTGGCTATCTTCCAAATATCTGACTTCCTTACAGACAAAGCCATGGTGGTGGGGGCAGAGGCAGAGGCAGTTAGGGGTGATCAGGTGGGCAGGAGAGGGCAGTTGGGGGTAAGATCAGGCTGGCAGGGGGTTAGAGGCAATTAAAATGTTTTCATAAAACATTGCAGATATGTTTGAGACAAAATAACTTTACAATGGCTTTGATCATGACAGGCTTGCATTTTTCAATAATATTATGTCTTTCTAATCCACTATGCTTCATTTTATTACAGTTTTGTCTATTGCTTCCATTCTATTTGTTCTAACCTTTACTCAGGACCACTTACTTTAATTATGTTGGTTCTTCACAGCCTATCTTTCCTTCATATACAAAATGTTACAGCATATCGAAACCTTGATGGCCATTTTCTCATGTATCCCTTCTCCCTAGTATGTCTGCACAAGATGAGGACATAGAAAACAAACGTATCAACGACATTGCACTCATATACTTCAAAAAATATAAGGTGGAGATTTCAGGCGCAATAAAAACAACATTTCCTTTCCTTGAACTTCTCCGTGACCATGAGTTCATCACCAACGAAATGTATGAAGTAAGTGAGGTTTATTATGCCACAATCTGATAAAACAACCCCAAACTAAGTTATACTTTGATATCCTGGAATTAAACGTCAGAGCATAACTGGGCAACTGAGGAGTAGCCTATGAGTGGATATCTTCCTAAGTACTGCTATTAAGTGTTCCTATAAGGTCAAAAGGAGAGAAGAGAAGCAGTCATTACTGGAGATAGTCCTGGTTCTGACTGAAGGAACGGGCTCCGTGGTGCCCCGTTGGAGCTGGGCAAAAAGCACTGGAGATAGGCTGGATTTGAAGTGGGTGTACAATGCCTTCTAGAAATTATATATACAGTATAATATAAACTAGGAATTAAACATAATATTAATGAATGGGTGAATAAGTTGAATGACTTCATTTAATAAAATAATAATTGACATAACATTTTATTTCAGTGAACATCAATTTAAATACTTATTACAAAGAAAATTAAGATCTGCAGAGAATTAATGTGGGACAAATTTGAAAGTAGATGCTTGCTATTCTTTCAACAACAGTTTCCTTTCTGTTTTTCCCCTTTTCTTTTGGTATTTCTGGAGTCTTAGAATTTAGGTTAATTTTAGCAAAAGACGTAGGTGGAGATATAGAGATGCAAGTCTTCACTTCCCTATGCATAGGCTTTCTCTATGGCAAAGTTCACAGGAGCTTCCAGGCCAAAGTCAGTCCTGGGGAAGGGACAAGTGTTGTCCAGTCAATAGAATAGCATCTCATCACCTAGCAAGTCTATTCCTAAAACATTTAGCCAGGCCCTGAAAGGGCTACATATTACTTAACTTGAAACTATTTTTGTTCTTCCTAATGGCTCCTTATTCCATCTCATGTAAACAAGGGTGAGGAGCTCAGATTCACAAATGGGTGTTTTATAGGAGGTAGGATTTAGTTGTTCCACTTAGTAGCTGTACAAAATTAGAGAAATTCTAAAACTGTATATGAGAAGATACCTATGTTGGGAAATTATAATACATTAACAATAACATTGCTTCTAGGGCTCTTCTGTAACTTGGAAGTCTGTATTTATGTTTTCCCCATTCACTGTTTTTAAGAAATCTCAAGAATCTTTTAAAAAATGGTGTCCTGTACATCAAGTCATATACCATGTTCTCTGTGAACTGGAGAAGAAATTTGACATGTCTCTTCTGGGAACACTGCTCAGCAGGACCATCATGAGGAATTACCCCGATTTACTTCGCATTTATAGAATATTCAACAAAGGTAATTAGGTTTATTACCTACATTTTTATGTCCCGGGCCAATTTATTCCCACAGGCATGTATTGAGTGTCTACCATGTGTCACACAGGGTGCTTGGCAGTCTGGATGTAGCAGTTAAGAAAACAAACATATCATGAGTCTCTCAATGCTTATGATATAATGGCTAGAGTACAGCCACCCACCTAAAGGTCTGTTTTCCTAGGCATTTAGAGTCACAAGACTACCAGGGGCACAGGGACATCTGATTTACTTAGAAGAACAAGTGACAGAAAACACAACATCTCAAAAAGGTAGTATCAGTTGCTCCTCCCCCATGGGACCATTTGCAAGTTTCCATACAGCAGTCCACTAAGTTGACTACAACCCGCCTCAAGTAACAGCTTAGATATGGGTGCAGGATCTGCCCTGATTTAGCCACATAATGCCCAGGGGGAGTCACTATCTCATGGAACAACTCTGTAGTCATAATTTGCAGAGATTGCTCAATGGACAGTTGAGTTACAAGAGTTGCTATGTTGAATGAAGACAAAAAATGGATTATAGTTCACATTTACTCCCTCCCAGGCCACATGAAATTTACCCACCTACAGTCACTGGTCATTTTTAACTCTAAGCTTAGTAGTGTAGGCCTACTAACTCAGAGGAAAGACCACCATCATCAGGTTTCCAGATTAATGAGCAAGAAAATTAACTCAAATTCAAATTTGCTCTTGAAGAAATAGAAATGTTTTTATTAACTCCTTCTTCACAAGAGGTGTGATCAATAATCAAATAATCAGCCCTAACCTGTTTGGCTGAGTGGATAGAGCATCGGCCTGCGGACTCAAGGATCCCAGGTTCAATCCCGGTCAAGGGTATGTACCTTGGTTGCGGGCACATCCCCAGTGGGGAGTGTGCAGGAGGCCACTGATCGATGTTTCTCTCTCATCAATGTTTCTAACTCTCTATCCCTCTCCCTTCCTCTCTGTAAAAAAAATCAATAAAATATATTTTAAAAAAAACAACAACAATCAAATAATCAAAAAAACAATTGCTCTGCCAGAGATGGTTTTTGATACTATACAATACTACGGGTTTGATACTCTACTTTTTCCCTGAGAGGCATGATTTCTTTTCTTTTTCTTTCTTTCTTTCTTTCTTTCTTTCTTTCTTTCTTTCTTTCTTTTTCTTTTTTTGGTTTTTAGTAAAAAAGGTGTCCTCCAATAATTTTTGTTTGACTTGCCTAGAAAATTTTTTTATTCTATATATTTTTGGTCTCAAAAAGATTTCCATGCAATGCTGGAGAATTGAAAAGAAAAATGATATGAACTGAGGAATGCGATGATACGGGAGCAAGCATAAAGCATTAAAGGGTCTGTGTATCTGAACTAGGACAAATTAGATTAATCTCAGAGAGAGAAGCAGATTGTGGGAGTTTATTCAAATGGGACAAGAATTAAAAAAAGATTTTGGAAAGTCTGGCTTCAAAACTTAAAAAAAAAATTGATGTTATTTACCACACAGTAAAGAGATAGTACAGGTTTATAAGTACAGCTTTATTGCCCTAGGACAGTGATGGCGAACCTATGACACTCATTTTTTTGGTTGATTTTTCTTTGTTAAATGGCATTTAAATATATAAAATAAATATCAAAAATATAAATCTTTGTTTTACTATGGTTGCAAAGATCAAAAAATTTCTATATGTGACACGGCACCAGAGTTAAGTTAGGGTTTTTCAAAATGCTGACACGCCGAGCTCAAAAGGTTTGCCATCACTGCCCTAGGAGGTACCTGTGCCATCAGCTCCGAGGCATGTTGGCTAACTGCTTCCCTCCATTCCTTCCCCAAGCATCCTCCAGAGACCTGCACCAAGGACTATTGGTGTATTACCTTCCTCCATATATTTGCTGGGCTACTTACATGCAGGGGCCATGGGCTGGTGGTATGTTCTCCCTCTTTTGGCAACCTTCCAAGGTCCCTGGTCCAGGCCTCTTGGGATGTCCTCCTGTGCCACAAAATTCAGTCCCTGCTTCCAGCTTCAAGGAGTGTCCTTCCTTTATCCTGGGATCTCAGTCTGTCCAGTTGTTCCCATGTGCTCTGGCTTCTCTCTTTGGGAAGCAGTCATCCTCCCTGACTCAACTGAGCCAAAACCTTCTCTTGTCCAGCCACATTTTTAAAGATTTAGAATTTTGTCCTCTTTTATACACATAAACCTCTATAGGGTCTTTGTTTTCCTCCCAAGGAAATCCTTATTTTTCCTCTATGGTTAGAACAGTTCAGCGAACACATTTCAAAATAAGCAGTATATTATCTATTTATTTATTTATTTTGGCCTTTTTTTAAAATTGTTTTATTGCTTAAAGTATTACAAAGAGTATTACATATGTCTCCTTTTTTCCCCGCCCTTAACAATCCCCCGGCCTCCCCTACCCAGTGTCTTATGTCCATTGTTATTAAGCAGTATATTATTTATATTGATATATGCTTTCCTGGCCAGCTGAAATATTTTACATGAGTAACAAGTCCACAATGCTGCCACAGCTCCTTTATCCTGACATTCAAGTGGTTCCTTTCTATGTGGGAAGCACAAGAGCTCCTTTGTTGGTTTTTCTCTTTCTGTTTCAGGAATGAAGAGAGAACATTACCAATAGGAATGGGACCCACTGAGCACTGAGTGATCCACCGAGTGGAAAATCCTAAACATGTAATTTCAGATGATTCCCATTCCGTGAAGATCTCTAATTGCCTTCTTCTCTTGCCCTCTCTTCAGTGATACCAGAAATAGAATTCCTCTTAGAAAGTGATGGAGAAGAAATCGAGGAGAGACCTAATGATCAACAAAGCCTGGAACAAGGTGATTGCAAACAGATAGAAGCTGATTCTCTTCTGCTAAGAAAAGGAGATGGGAAGTGGGCCTGAGTTCTGAGTGGAGTCTGGGAATCAGGGAAGACCTGTTGAAGAGCCTAGAAAAGGAAGGGAGGGCTGTTTGTATGAGAGTCTGACCTAGAGGAGGAGCTATGACAAGATACCATTATCCCAATAAGCAAGACAGAGGATTAGGAACCCAGTGTGTCAAGAAACCAGGTTTAAAGACGATGCTAACCTGGAAGTAATTATGGTTTAGAGAGATCCTGCTGGAGAAGATTCGCTATGGCTGTGGGTGACAAAATGAGTGTGAAGGGCTAAGAACTATGGGCCCAAGGTCAACATTACAGAAGAGATCCTGGATGATGACAAAGGGACTGATTTAAATGTGGGAGATGCTGTTCAGGAGCAGGAATATTCAAAGGGATGGACAGTCATATAGAGAGAGAAGAGAGGAAGTGATGAGATATGCAAGAGGGGATGTGGGTATTTTGAGAGATGAAGAAAAGGGGGAAATTAAAGGCAAGGAAAAGGGTTAAAGGACACAGTAACAACAACCATATTACTAAGAACTCACTTATAGATGATTTACTCTGGCAGTTGTGGGCTTAGTGCTCACAGCTGCCCTTGGGGGGAAGTACCACTTTCTGTCCATTTGCAGAAAAGGAGACTGAAATCTTTGAGGCCATGTATGTAGTTGGCCTGAGGGCAAATGAGCAAGATGAACCAGATATTCTGAATCCAGGGTCTGTGTGCCTAACCCTATATACAGCCAGATTATTTCATGGAAAAGAAAGAAACATGAGTCAAAAGTAGGGAACTGTGCAAAGAGAAATATACAGAAACAAGAATACCAGGAACTGGAGGAAGTACAGGAGAATCAGACTTGAACCTCATATAAATTCAACAAGACAGAGAAACAGACATAGGGAGGGTGTGGTGTGAAGTGGGGTGGGACAAGGAGACATGACTTTGTAGAAAGTCAGGTAAAGTCACTAGTCAGGGGTAGTGCTGACAACAAAAATAGGTTCCCTACGTCATGGGTGACAAGAAAATCCATCTCTGGTTTCTGAGTGGCTTGTGGATGAGCTCAGTGAGATGGCCTGGCTGAGGACAGGGGGCAGCTGATGGCAAGAGATGAGTAGGATCCTCCCGGTCCAGATAGGCTCTGTATTGATACTTGGGGGAGGGGATCTTGAACTCCTACTTTATAAAAGGTAAATGAGATTAGGGGAGAATGGCACAGCCTATACTTCAATTTTTGAAATAAACCTCTCATTTCTTCTCACAGGAACTGGTGATACTTCTTATCAAAGAGTGATGTGGTTAGGCCCAGATGCCTGTAATTACAAAGGTCTGTTCCTGTTTACTGTCCTGTGACCCTTTGCTTTCTTGTCCCATCTGGCAGGTGTTATGGTAGGAGGGCTGCTTCTTTTTAGTACTAATTGCCCAGAATAGTCAATCTTTGCATTGGCAATTTCGCCAAGGATTTATAGATAACAGAGTCTTCATTTTTCTGGTTGCCTGGGAGAGTCGCTCCTTCCATACTCCTGAAATGCACTTGTGCCAGCTCCTGACAGCCTGGGCCTGGACCTAATGCCAATGCACTTGGCTTCACAGTTTTCTACCTCTGTCTTGCTTGAATCTGGCTGCAGTCTTGCTTTCACATCACAACTAATGGTGGCCAGCACTGCAGTGAGGGTGATGGGGTAAGGGTGATGAGTGTGTTCCCCCTAGGTCAGGGTCTCTCACCTGTTGGGTCCCTCACACAGGACCATGGATGCCATGTGCTTCCTAAGCAAACCCTCTCTCATCATCTCTGAGGCAGCAGGCTTGGAGCTGCTCTAAAAACAACATAAAAGTCATTATTACATAGTTTATACTGGGATGTCTTATTTAAGAAAGGATGTTCTAAATTAGTAATACATTTTTATAAAAGAAAAAAATCTTTCAGAATGATTTTGAAAGCACCATTATATTTTAGCAAATCACATTTTGTCAAAAAAGTTAATAGGAATATAAAATATCTAACATGCGTCAATCCATATTCTTAGCAGTTCATCTACCACAGCAGCTGATGGGAATAGGAGAGATGAGAGGAAAGAATTGGAATGAATAATGAGCAGAGAAGGGCTTCAATATGTGTGTGTGTGTGTGTGTGTGTGTGTGTGTGTGTGTGTGCGCGCACATCCGCGCACAGGATGTTGGTTTTTGGGGGAGGAGGAGGTGATATTATAAGCCAAATGATGCACAGCAAACCACCAATACATGTGCAGAAGAGCCTGACTCAGCTAGGACAGTTGACTGTGACCAGCACAGGCCAGGGAAGGACTGTGCTTCATGCCCCACCCTCAAGAGGAGGCTCCAAGAAACTGTGGATGTGGCACAAACCATGCACCAGGGCCAAGGTTCTATGTTAAAATTGTGGGAATTAATATTTAAATCATCGTTACATAAATTACTTTGCTTAGAAAAACAGTACTATATGGAAAAATCCAAGCTGCAATGAAAAATATTTATCTATTCATACACTAGTGAAGTTTGTGGGAACAGAGTAGGGTGGGTTGATGGAATAAAACATGAGCAGAGGAGGCTCACCTTGGGGAAGGGGTTATGCTGGCCCTGGTGGTTTACTCAGGGATTCATTCCTTATGGGTTACTGCTCTGCTCTGCTCTGCCCTCTATCTTTGGCCACAGACTCTGCGTACTTGCTTGTCATCTCCCTTGCTACTGCTTACTGCTGAGCTCCTCACCTGGGTGATACCAGCAAAAGAGTAGATGTGGCGGGAGGGGGCAGGAGCAAGAGAGAAACATGGTATTTCCCCATCACAGTCTTGGGCAACAATTCTGGCATTGGCTACACCTCTCATGACTCTACCTCCCACCAACCAATCCAGCCATGGTCCAGCTTCTACCTATCCAGTGACATATGAGCTCACCCTAGATCGCTCCCATTCCTTCCTGTTGACTAGTCTTTGGGTTGACAAATTCCTGCATTTGGAATTGTCAAATCTACCATCAGCTGCATAACTAATCCCCTGGATTAAATTCCCTCTTATCCAAAAGCTTAGAGAGCTTTGTATTTTCCTGTTAGATTCTAATTGATGCAGGGACTAAAATATCTATGAATCTAAACGTGGTCTAGATACACCTCAACCTGAACATGGACCCTTAGAGCTCCGCCATGACACACCAGAGATAAATGCAACTGAAACAGATACAACCAGTGACAATAAGGATGTACTAAAAAGCCAACAATCAAATGAACAACGTGCCCAAGAGTCTAAGACAGCAGGTAAGACTGAGTGACTGGGTTTGATGTGTGTGGAGGGGAACTGGCAGGTGGAGGGATTTGGTATTGTGGGTTAAGGCACAGGGAAGATTGTGGTGATGATTGAGTGCTAAAAAGACAAATATAAAGAAAGACAATCTAGATGTAGAAAAGGCATTCACAGTTCACAGGAATAATTAAGAAATAGAAATAGAAAAGAAGAGTGTAGAAAACATACTAGTAACAAAGAATGGATAAACTAAAAAATCAGGTGGGTAGCAAGTCCCCATCTATGGTGAGGCCTGGAGAACCTGGGTCACATGCAAGGAGGATCTCACTCTTCACAGCTTCTTGTATCCTGCACAGCTACAGTGCTTCCCCGTAGACCCTGCTGGGCCACGGGGACCCTGATTAAAAAAAAAGAGAGAGAAAAGGAGTAGGAAGAGAGAAAAAGACAGAGGGAAATAATAACAATAAATAGAAAATAATTGGAGGAGACACAAAGACAATTGTTGAGAATAAATAAAGGACAATGAATGAAGAATGGTCATCTATGTCTGATGTGAGAAGTCATCACAAAGAAGGCATAAAGGGGTGTTCCCAACACCATTAAGAAGGAAAGGTGTCCACAAAATAAATTTTTTTTTAAAAAGGCCCTAGAACCCATTCAGATAAAAATAGGCCTTTTTTTCCAGAAAGTAAAACATCCAAAGGTAAGAGAGGCACAGAGAGCCTGGCTGGTGAGGCTCAGTGGTTGAGAGTCAACTCAGGAACCAAGAGGCCATCAGTTCCATTTCCAACCAGGCACATGCCCAGTAGAGGTGTGTGCAGGAGGCAGCTGATCCATGATGTTGCTCTCTCATCGATGTTTCTCTCTATCCTTCTCCCTACCTCTCTGTAAAAATATCAATAAAATAAAATATATTTTTAAAAATGCAGGGGTTACTGTATGTCACATAAACTTGTCCCTCAGCCCAGGGCCCTAA
>NW_006288615.1:1833692-1837813 GCF_000327345.1 Myotis davidii
CTGGGATTCAGAAGGAAAATTTCCCCAGCAATTGGCAAAAAAATATCAAAAACAGAAATGGTAAATGTAAATATTGATATCAGAGGGTATATTTCTATATCCAGAGAGAGGAAGATATTGGGGTAAGAGTTAAAGGAAAAGGAAAAATTTCAGAGAGCCAAGATATTCTTGAAAGGAGATTAATAAAAACATTTACAGAAAGACAAGGAGGGATATAAAGAGATACCTTTGCCAGAAATCAGCATAATTAGCAATAATGAACTGAACCAAGAGACTTTGCTTGGGGTGCTGGGTGATTGACGCAGTGTGCAAATGATGTTCTATTGAGCTGTTCACTTGAAACATATACGGTTTTGTCAACGAGTATCACCCCAATAAATTAAATTAAAAATAAAATTAATTAATAAATAAAAATATATAATTTGATACCATTTTTAAAATTTAAGGCTTTATGTATGTATACTTCTCTCTGACCCATCTTTCTAGCTAATAAATATTCAGACATGTTTGGAATGATACAAAGAAAGAATGAAAAAGAAGAGGTAGAGTGAGGGTGGAGACAATAGGTATAAAGAGAGTGGAGGTAAGAGATAGAGAGAAGATGGGAGTTGAGGTAGAATGGGGATGGGAATAGCAGGCAGAGTGAGAGTGGGGGTAAGAAAAGTCTTCAGGTTACACAAAGCAGTTCTCTGTGCATGAACTTCACCATCTTTTTGGTAGGTTCTGAAGCAACCTGCAGGTCATGCACATCAGGCACAGACCTAGCTTCTAGGTCTTCCTAGTGATCTCATGTAGGGCTCTCCACTCAGTGGACTCATGGTCCCACCCTGGGACATTAGAGGTTGTTTCTCCTTTGTGCAGCGATCAACAGGAAGGACTTCACTGAAGGAGATGGACCCTCCAAAGCTTCCACCTCAGCATTGAAAAGGAAAACTGGTAAGGAGGTGGGAACTCAGGGCTTGGGGTGCAGGAACCTCAATTAAGAGCTACTGTTTCCTGAAGCATCAATTCTGAGTTCATCCTATACTACGGATCTAGTTTATCTTGGAATCCCATTCTGTGTTTATTTTACTCGACCTTTTGGGATGTGCAAGTTAATAAGAAACTATTATATTTATATTTTCTAAACATGAATGCTATTAATTCATAGGTATTGTTAATTAACCTATGCACCCATCTATTGATTATATAGTAGAAATAGCCTAGCAAAGTAGTGAATTTATTTAAAAACTAATTCTATGACTATAAATTGTTGGATTTATGCAGTGATTTCTATAGAGAAGAGAAAGCTAAATATTTCTTTATTTGAAGGTCATATTGCCATCTGATCACAAAGTTTGAATAGTGTCAAGGGTCACTTCCACCAGCTCTTCTGTGTTAGCAGAAATGGATAAGGTGTTTTGAAACCCAAATTGTTGATTTTTAGAGACTTTTCCAGCAGGTCATGACATATAGAATGACTTTTCAAAACACCTTTGCAAATAGTGTCTTACTTTTCGTCTTTACAACAGCCATGAGGAGTGAGCAGGATGGCCATTGTTACTCTTGTTTCTAAATGAGAAAACAAAATTACATAAATGTTTCAAGGTCTTCCACAAAGTCTCATGGAGATAAAGGGAAAAGAAAAGACCAGCTTCTTGGATTCTGGGTTATTTCCTTTTTAAGCTGGAGCTCAACATAGTTATCAAAATGTTGTTTCCTCAATCCTGTGTGTAGCATGAGTAGTCAAAAAATCTGCAGGTCTTTAGTGCACAAAGTGGTGATTGATTTTCCCTTTCTTCTTTCTCAGAGTATAGTAGAAACATGTCTATTTAGGAAAACCCACTAGGAAATGACCCCCCCCCGACCCCCCGCCCCGCAAAAAAAAAGATATTACCTTGTCTTTAAGTTACAACAGAACACTATTATAAATAATATTTTTGTTCTAAAAGTTCTCTATATTTATTAATGTAAAATGTAAGTTTCCTTCCATTTTTAGAGAGTGTACATTCTGACTTGTGGCTTAGTGTAGGCAAAGTGCTCTGAAAGGTGGTCCCAAAATAGGTCTACCACTCAAACACAAGAGAAGATGATTTCAAGGAGCACCAGGAGGTAGAAGTGGCTCCCTACCAACTCTCTTCTTAGCACGAGATTTCCAAGGTCTCCCCACAAAGAAACAGCAGGTGAAGGAATTGTGAAATGACAATAGAAGGGTAAGAGGTAGAAGAGAGAGAAGTGAAAGAAGGTAAGATTCAAGCAGAGCACAGGCGCTGTTTGCCAGTGACTTTCTGCTCTGGGGATAGGGAATGGGAGCATCACTAATCTACAAGGCAGGTGACTTAAAGGGATGGACCAGGTGCCCTGTGTGCAGGCCATGGGATACATGGGTTTTGATAATTTTTCAAGGTGTATTAGGGAATTATTAGGGAATTCCATGCTCCATCGATTCCTTGGTCTCATACTGAGACACCTAAAGAATCCTATTCCTTGTTCAATGATCAATAAACTAGATCCCTTAGAATCAAGCAAAGGAGGAGAGACCCAAGAAGCCACCTGTTTATAACTCTAATTTGTATCAGATAAGATTATATTTCTGGACAAATATCCAGAGTCTAAATCCAGAGCTCTGTGTTTTGGATGAAACTTTTTTCTGAAGTTCTCTATATGCGTTGACTCATTACTTCTTGGATACAATTTAAGCATTTAACTTTTTCAATCCTATTGGGAAATTGTAGGAAGCAAGAGGCATTATAAGTGGTTGTTCAACTGGATAAACGTATTCAATTAACATATTAAAAATGTATCAATAATACAGTAGTAAATAACAGCCATTTTTACTATGAACTGTCATATCTATTAATGCTAAAGTGTTCATATTCTTTAGAGCATAGTGAGTGAGCACAGTATTTCACTATCTGTTGATAATATTGTCATTACTGCAAAACTTAGATCATCTTTAAAGAATAATCTGTGCTAACATTAATTACTAATGGAAAAAATGGTTTAGACCAACTACTCTCAAACTTAAATGATACTTAAACTATTGACTTACAGTTTCATTTTCATAGGGCTTTTTTGAATACAAGTTCATTTTGTCTTCACAAAAAAATTAACAGGGAGATAGGGTAAGTAGGTTATCCCAACATTAATAGTGGAGGAAACTGGAGATAATGTTTGAGGGTCATTTATTAATTCACATGGAAAGTAAAATAGAGAGCCAGGCAGGAGTCCAGCATTATGACCCTGAGCACTAGAACTGGGTACAATTGAGAGAAAGAGAAAAATGATCATCTCAACATTGAAATTATCACAAACCCTACCTGTTGTGTGAGTTGCGATAGACTATGTAAGACCACTGCAAACAAATACTGTTCTCCCTCTTTTACTTTATAGAGTCCATTGATTTCATAAAATCACCTACATCTGGAAAAATACTTTGCAAAACAGGTAAGAGCAAGCAAATAAGAACTTTTCATGGTTACAAATGAACAGGATTTTTGCTTTGTTTTTACAAAAGGTTCTATTTTTTTCTTATTACCTTTATACTAAAATACAAATTTGCTTTAATTTAATATTGTTCATATTTTAACTTTTGTATTTGTAATGGCTGGGACAATTAAACCTAAAGAGGTCAACCACTCAAACTCAATACAGTTTCAATTTTTTTCTCAAGTAAATATTCCAAAGGGTTGTAGAAGGTGAAAGAGGAAGAAACTCTATTTCACAAAGTCATTCTAGGAAGAAGCCAAATGAGAGACCTGCCTTCTTCAATTCCAGGTTCCTAAGATCACCATGGGAAAGAAGCAGAGCTAAAATATAACACAATTACAGACATGAACACAAATCCATAAGCTACATGTAAAAGAAGAAAGAGAATACAGTGCAAAATACACAGGGCCAAAAGAAAACTGAGAAGCCCTGCTAGTGTGGCTCAGTTTGGTCAGCATCCTCCCATGCACCCAGAAGTCACTGGTTTGATTCCCCATTGGGGCACATGTTAGGGTTGCAGGCCCCATGCCCAGTAGGGGTGTGTGCAGGAGGCAGCTGATCGATAGTATTTCTCTCTCATCAATGTTTCTCTCTATTCCTCTCCCTTTCTCTCAAAAATCAATAAAAACATATTTTTAAAAATGTATATTAAA
>NW_006288615.1:1837917-1842045 GCF_000327345.1 Myotis davidii
AATTCCAGGAACCAGGCAAGGGTCTGGGACATGTCATCAGGGCTCATGGAGACAGTGTTGGTGACCTTGGTTAGAGGTAGAAAGGGAAGGGAACAAGTGCCTCATGCAGGGAATTCAACAGGAAAATTTCCCCAGTAATTGGAAAAAATATCAAAAACAGAAATTGTAGATGTAAAAATTGATATCAAAGAGTATATTTCTATATCCAGAGAGAGGAAGATATTAGGGGAAGAGTTAAAGAAAAGAAAAATTTCAGAGAGCTAAGATATTCATGAAAGGAGATTAATAAAAACATTCACAGAAAGACAAGGAGAGGTGTAAAGAGATACCTTTGCCAGAAACCAGCATAATTAGCAAAATGAGCTAAACTAAGAGACTTTGCTTGGGGTAATGGGTGATTGATGCAGTGTGCAAATGATGTTTTATTGTATTGTACACTTGAAACATACGGTTTTGACAACAAGTATCACCTCAATAACTTAAATCTACACTAATAAAAGACAAAGGTGCTAGTTGACTGTACCTTTGCAACACCCAAGCCCTGCCCACCAGCCAATCAGAGCTACTATATGCAAATTAACCCAACCAAGATGGTGGCCGGCAGCCACGGAGCTGGAGCAAGCAGGAGGCTTGGTTGCCCCGGCGATGAAGGAAGCCAAGCTTCCCGCTTGCCTGATTGGCTGTGGCCTCCACAAAAGGCAACAAAGTTTCAATTATAGAAGCCAAATAAATCCCAAATACCTGCTTCCAGCCAGCCTCCACTGGGAGCTTGGGTGGCTGGGGGCTGTGGCCAGCCTGGAAACAGCCATCAGCCCCTCACCCAGACTGGCCAGGCAACCCAGCAGGACCCCCCACCCTGAAGGGGGTGTGGCCAGCTGAAAACGTCCCTCAGCCCCTCACCCAGGCTGGCCAGGCACCCAGCAGTTCCCTCACCCTGATCCGGTACACCCTTCAGGGCAAACCGGCTGGCCCCCACCCATGCACCAGGCCTCTATCCTATATAATAAAAGGGTAATATGCAAATTGACCCTAACAGCAGAGGAGGGACCCACCCAATTGCACAAATTTTTGTGCACTGGGCCTCTAGTAAAAAATAAATTAATAAATAAAAATATTAAAAATATATAATTTGATATAATTTTTAAAATTTACGCTTTATGCATATACTAGAGGCCTAGTGCACGAAATTTGTGCACGAGAGTGGGGGTCCTCCAGCCCAGCCTGCACCCTCTCCAATCAATGATACCTCTCGTAATCCATAACCATTGGCTCCTAACCACTCACCTGTCTGCCTGCCTGATGCCCCTAACTGCTCCCCTGCTGGCCTGATGCCCTTAACTGCTCTCCCCTGCTGGCCTGATGGCCCTAACTGCTCTCCCCTGCTGGCCTGATTGCCTATCTGCTTGCCCCCTCCTGGCCTGATCCTCCTAACTGCCTATGTGCTCTCCTTTCCTCTCTGCACCCTGCAGACCCCTGACGCAGGTGTGCTGAGAGCTCTCTGCTGCAGCCCCGCTCCCGTCCTGATTGGTCATTATGTGATGGCATCCTGACCAATTTGCATATGCCCCTATTATTAGAATAGATACTTCTCTGATCCATTTTTCCAGCTAATAAATATTTAAACATGTTTAGAATGATACAAAGAAAGAATGAAAAAAAGAGGTAGAATGAGGGTGGAGATAATATAAAGAGAGTGGAGGTAAGAGATAGAGTGAAGATGGGAGTTGAGGTAGAATGGGGGTGGGGATAGCAGGCAGAGTGACAGTGGGGGTAAGAAAAGTGCTTCAGGTTGGGCAAAGCTGCCCACTATGCATGAATTTCACCACCTTATTGGTAGGACCTGGAGCAACCTGCAGGTCACGCACATCAGGCACAGACTAGAGCAGTGATGGTGAATCTATGACATGCTTGTCAGAGGTGACACGTGAACTCATTTTTTTGGTTGGTTTTTCATTGTTAAATGGCATTTAAATATATAAAATAAATATCAAAAATATGTCTTTGTTTTACTATGTTTGCAAATATCAAAAAATTTCTATATGTGACACGGCACCAGAGTTAAGTTAGGGTTTTTCAAAATGCTGGCACACCAAGCTCAAAAGGTTTGCCATCACTGGACTAGAGGGACCTGAGTTAACTTAGCTTCCAGGTATTCCTAGTGGTCTCATGTACTAGGGAGAAGAGTGAAGGAACTCTGTTTCACAAAATCATTCTGTGAAGAAGCCAAATGAGAGACCTGCCTTCTTCAATTTCAAATTTCTAAGACCTCCTTGGGAAAGAAGCAGAGCTAAAATATAACACAATTACAGACATGAACACAAATCCATAAGCTACATGTAAAAGAAGAAAGAGAATGCAGTGCAAAATACAGAGGGCCGAAAGAAAACCGAGAAGCCCTGCTAGTGTGGCTCAGTTTGGTCAGCATCCTCCCATGCACCCAGACATCTTAAGACCAGGTCTGTTTCTATCCCTTATAAACTGAAATACTAAGGTGTTTTTCAAAGTCCTATTGAGAAATAAAGGAAGACGCATGGCCAATCCTGGATTCCTACTTCTCAATTCAGAGGTTTTTAGTTTCTTTAGAACAAAGAGAGAATCAATCGATGAAACATCCTTATAAACTAAAGCCTTCTGCACTATAAATCATACTAAGATCTGTAACTTTTATTTATTTATTTCTAACTTCTCACTACTACCTTTTTTTTAGGTACTGTGGATCTTGGAAACAAATCTACGTTAGAAAAAGCTGAGAGGAAAAAAAGTAAGAGTGAATAGATTTTGCTTGCTTTTGATGTAGAAATTAGTTTTTAAATACCAGGGTTTCATCATTATTATTATTTATAATATTGTGGTAGGTAGAATGATGGCATCTCAAGGATGTCTGTGCCTTAATCCCTGGAACCTGTAATCTGTTATCTTAAATGGCAAGTGAACTCTGCAGATTTAATTCTACTAGGTACCTTAAAATGAGGGAGATTATCTTGGATACTCTGGGTGGCCCCAATATACTTCCCTAATCCATAAAATGTGGAGAACTTTTCTTGGCTATGGAGAGAGGGATAAGTGACTATGGAAGAACGGTCAGAGAGATACAATATTGCTGGCTCTGAAGATGGAAGAAGGGAATAGGATATGTGGGTGACCTTAAGAAGCAGAAAAATCAAGGAAAAGTTGTCCCCTACAGCCTCCAGAAAGGAATGAAAGTCTGTTACAAACTTGATTTTAGCCCAGTGAGGCCATTCATAAATCTGACATTAATGGTGAGATGACGAATTGTATTGTTTTAAGCCCACTATTTATAGTAAATTGTTATGGCAGCAATATGAAAATGATACAGACTTTGGTTCTTAAAAGTGGGTTATGAATCTAAAACATTTCTAAAAATGTGGCAATGGCTTTGGGAAGTGGGTAGAGGCTGGAAGAATTTTAAGTAGAATGATTGAAAAAAAAAAAAAAGCCTAGATTGCCTTGAGCAGTTTGTAGAAATGTGGATGCTGAAGACCTCGGGAGGACTCAGAAGGAGGAAAGACATGGAAGAGAACATCTATGTTGTCTCAGAGAATTCATAAATCATCCTGAACAGCACAAGTATGTACGAACATGGAGGTTAAAGGTGTGACTGGTGAGGATGCAGAAGGGAATAAAGGATATGTTTTTGGAAATGTGAGGAAGATGATTCTTATTATATAGTGACAGAAAGTGGAGCAAAATCCTGTCCTGCAGAACTTTCTTATTATAGCCTCCAGAAAAGAACAAAGCCCTGTGGCCCTGTGGGCACCTTAACGTGAGGCCAGTGAAACTTAGTTCAGCCCTTTAGAACTGCAAGATAAAAACCTGTGTTGCTTTAAGTTACAAAGTTTTGAGGAATGTATTACAGCCACAACAGAGAACTACCACCTTTCATAAGATTAAAAAAAAGAGAGAGAATACTTTACTTTTATATGATTACTTTACATCTTTCAAATAGGCAATTTATATGTTTTTAAATGCTCACATTTTTGTTGCTTTTTCATTTTAAAATCTATGAACTTTATAGACTTTGTTGGGTAAGTTTTCAGATTTTTCCTGCCCATGTATTAACATATTTAGAATTATATTTCTTATCTGAGGTAATCTATTCCTACTGTA
>NW_006288615.1:1843588-1844780 GCF_000327345.1 Myotis davidii
AATCACAAAAAGTAATGGAATACCCTGATCATTCAAGAAGTTTGGGCCCCAGTTTTGTTTTGAGAAGAGGTAGGGTCCCCAAGATGATATTTTTACACTTTAAGAAATGGTGCATAAGTTCTCACTTCCGCATGGAAGTGTCCATGAGGATGCCCAAGGAACCAAGGAGAAGTGCAGAAATGTCAGTCTGTGGATGGAAAATATTTCATATTTTACTTTGAATCAACTTCCATCTTCATATCTTATACCCCTTCTGGAAACCATCATCAGGATATATGTTTAATGTAGTGAGAAGTTCACAAAATTGGGAATCAGAAAAATGTGAGTCCCAGCTTCAGCTCTGCCAAGAGTGACTGAATAAAGCATGGGACCTCTCTGAGCCTGATACTTCTCATCTAAGAAATGGATAATAATTAAAAACCTGCCTCATGGTGTGACTTTGAGAGTTAACTTACATATTGACTATACAATGTGTTGTGATTTTTAACATAAAGCTTTCCAATAATTGCCTATTATGATAAACTTCATATAAGATTAATATTCTTTTGTGAACAATTAATATAAATAAATGTTTGCATCATAACTATTTTTAAATAGCTTTACTGAGCTATAACTCACATATCGTATAATTCACCTCTTAGAGTGTAGAATTCACTGTTGAGTTTTTTGTTTGCTTGGCTTATTCACAAGATTATAAAACCATCATCACAATCTAATTTTAGAACCTTTTTGTCCCCTACTAAAGGAAACACCATGTCTCTCAGTAGTCAATACCCATTCTGCCTCACCCCACTACCCAGTCCTAAGCAACCATTAATCTATTTTATGATGTATAAACTGGCCTATTCTAAGCATTTCACATCAATAGACTCATGTGATAGGTGCTTTTCTGTGACTGGTTCTTTCACACAGCATGATGTATTCAAGGTTCATACATATACTACCACATTTAGTATATTTCATTTTTTTATTGTCAAATACTATAATAGTCCATGGTATGGATATACAATATTGCATTTATCTAAAGTTTGGGTTTTCTCTCTTTAGCTATCCTATCTAATAAAAGAGAAACATGATAATTAGCCGTAACTTTGCTACCCTTCCCATTGGCTAAACAGTGAGATATGCAAATTAACTGCTAACCAAGATGGCGGCTGGCAGCCAGGCAGCTGACACGGACAGTGAGGACTCA
>NW_006288615.1:1845870-1847392 GCF_000327345.1 Myotis davidii
TGCTGTTTTGTGTAAAGTTTTTGGTGAACATATATTTTTAATTATTTTTGCTATATACTCTGGAGTGGAATTGCAGGATACATGGCAATTCCATGTTGCATTTGTTGAGGGAAAAAACAAACTATTTTTCACAGTAATGCACCAGCTTATATGCTCACCAGTGAAATCGGAGGGCTCCAATTTCTCTGCATTCTCACCAATACTTGTTATTGTCAGTCTTTTTCATTACCGCCATCTGAGTGAGTGTGATGTAATATCTCAATGAGGTTTTGATTTCCTTTGCTCTAATGAATAATGTTGTTAAGTGTAACACTATCTTTTATATACAAGTTAAATTTTCTACTGAAAATATTTTATATTATTTTAAAGTCAGCTACCCATGATTTCAGGGATAGAAAAGTATCTGCTCAATAAAGCCAATGAACTAGAAGAAAATTGCTGTAATACAGGACACAGATGTTGCTTTGAAGCCATTGTGAGCAACAGGGCCAGGACTTGAGATTTCAATCCAAAGCAAGAAATCCCCTGGGAGGGGACTCACAAGGCTGGGTTTGGGGATTCTCAAGTATGAAATGTGAGGCCAGACTTTTCTGCTACTGATCTTGTACCCAAATTGGGTGGCTTCAGATGCAATGTAGTGGGAAGCCAGTATCTGAGCTCTGAGGACAAAGAGGTTTCATATTCAACTTACCCGGTCTTACAGGATCCACGGTGAAGTGTATACGAAGCCAGGATGGAAATTGGTTCACCCTACAAGAATTTGAACTTAAAGGAGGCGTCAAAAATGCTAACTGGAAAACAAGTGTGCGCTGCAATGGAAGAACCCTAAAATGGCTGATGGAGGTATTACAGTGACAGGAGCTTGGAAGTGATTTTCCTGGTTGCACTCTAAGATATGTCACTTTTTGTCCACCAGATATATGTTGACTGACAACTACCACCCCAAGCCCTGACATTATGCTTGTCCCACACTCATAACTTAATACAAGGCAGTGCATTGATTTGTCAAAGAGGCTCTGTTCAGGTAGATGCAGGGAAAGGTCATTCTGACTCAGGTGCTTGCAGACAACTTTAGGCACTGAAAGAAAGGAGACAGTCTATGGCCAAACAAGTGTGCAGAAGGCACTCCAGAGAAAGAATGGTGCGAAAACCAGAACCACAACTAATGTGGCTCCGTGGATTGAAGTAGATAGTGTGTTATACAGCATAATCCATCAATTGGGGTTGTTTGTGGAAGGATTTAATGCCAGGCTATGGAGTTTAAACTCATAGCATAGACAATGCAGAACCATGAAGGTCTCCTGAGGTGGGAAGTGACATATTTAAAACAGTATCTCAGACAGCATGGGGCCTCGAAATGACTTCACTGTCTTTCAGCCCAAGAAACCGGTAGTCAAACTACAATGCTTAGCTCCAATGTCACCCTCTCTGAATATTCCCTGAATGACCTGCCTTGTCATCCCTTCCTTTGGTCCCCGCACCCTAATATTAAGGCCCTTCTCACAGTTTTATACTTGTCCTT
>NW_006288615.1:1848782-1853605 GCF_000327345.1 Myotis davidii
AGTACTCAACTTCCAATGCGCAGGTTCTATCTTTATCCATGGATGCAATACTTTGCAGCAACAAGGTTCAATTGCTTCTATATTTTGTGTCTCCTTGATCAAGAACAGAAATGACCCAAAGTGACAGATCTCAGGACCCATTACTACCTCTTTGCCTCCCAGAACTTGTCTTGTTGATAAAGCCTCCTGGTTTCTGGAAATTTAAATGTCACTCATGACACCACTCAACAGCTTCCTATCTCCTGATGAGAGCCACCTGCACTTTCTGGTGACAGCTTCTGTGTTGTCAAATAACTTGATATACACTGCCAAACAATCATTTATCATATGTTAATATTTACTAAAGAGATAGCATGTAATCTCTTTTTCTAAGTGAAACAATACTCATTTATTTACTCATTCAACATATAAATATTGAGTGCATAAAAATGCCCAATTTCCATTGAAGAACATTAAAATAATATCCCTCACCTTAGGATTGTTTCAACTTCATTGTCTACCATGGAAGATTAACTACTGGAGGAAGGGGATTCTAGGCTTACACTAAAGCAGTGAAAGTGTAGTACCTGGTAGTCAGTTTCCTGTGAAAAGTCAGTGAGGTGCCATCTTGGGATTTGGATCACAGGGAGATGAGGATAGTCTTCTGGAAGAGGAATTGTAATATCAAGTGTGTTGAATTCATTTTAACTTTTGGGTGGTGTCCCAGAAGAGCTACAGGAAGTGGCAGAGTTATCTATGTGGTACTGTATGATTCCCAGAACCCTGAATGATAGATGGTCATATCATACTACCCATGGTGAAGAGTTTGTAGGTAGAAAGCAACTGTTTCAGCATGAGTGGCCTCACTCTTATTAATAGTCTTTCCTAGGATAGATATTACAGGCCACTTCATCATTGTCTTATTATATCCGCAGGCATTAAAACCCACACTTGTGCAGGCTAAATCTCAACTCAAGTTGCACACTGGAATCACCTGAAGACCTTTGAAAAATAACATTGCCTGAATCCCACTCTAGACAAAATCTCATTTAAATCCTTTTGAGTTATGATTCGGATATTAGAATTGTTAAAATGTCTTCAGATGATTTTGATACACAAGTTACTCATTCTATAACTTAGGGAGAATACCAATACCTGTGCCTCAAATCAGAAAAATTGATTCAGAATCTCTGAGGTTGGGACCAGGAATTTAGTATTTTATACACTCTCCTTGACAATTCAAATGGGCTAAGAAACAAAGAGCCTCAGAGAAAAGGGTTCTAAAATTGATTAAAAATTATGGATGCAAGATTCTTATGCACTGCTTATATTTGTTATTTTTTTGTTCTGACGAGAGGGTCAGCACTTTCTGAAGAATGATGATGGTAATCTGTGAATCCCTATAGAGAGGAGAAGGAAAATGGCCCCAGGTCTCCATGCTAGAGCAGTCTCATATTGCATTGGGGATGTGATTCAGGATTCTCTGGAACACTGAATGAGAGCTGTTGGCAAGATGCCCCTTGAGCCTTGCACTTTCTCATATATGATTTCAGAGAGGAAGAGAGAAGGAGAGAGAGAGAAACATCAATGGTGAGAGAGAATCATTGATAGGCTGCCTCCTGCCACCAGACTGGGGATTGAACCCGCAACCTGGGCATGTGCCTTGTCCAGGAATCGAACTGTGACCACCTGGTTCATAGGTCGACACAACCACAGAGCCACACCGGCCAGGCTCACATATGGCCACTTTTAAAAGCAAAAGAAATCACCAGAGTTTTGTTTCCTCAAGTTAAAAATTTCCATCCGAAAGTCCGGAACAAGACTCAAAATAACTTTTAGCAACTTTTCATCTTTTATTACTTTCTGCACAAAGAGAAATAACATAGCTGTGTTCCAAATTACTGTGTCCATTTGCTAAAAGGACATTTCTGATATTTGTGTGTTGTTAACCAAGATATGATACAGACTGAGAAACAGACCACTTTTTGTTATGTATTAGGGTTGGAAGCATTTTTTAGGGTCTCAGCAGATCTGTGCTCAGTGAACCTTAGAGGGATGACAGAATTAACAAAGCAAGCTTAGCAACTACTGTGAGGAGGATTGGGTATAGATAGAATTTTGGATACTAGTGAGAGTATAGGGCAAGAAAGGATTCTCAGGTTTGTGGCGGAAGGTGTATGTTTTATAAAATGAAAGCATTAGGAAACAACATGTAGTGGGTGTGAGGACAGAATACATTAAATTTTCCCTGGATGAGTTTGGGTTGTGCTTTCATGGCTCAGGAGGAGGTGATGGGTGAGCATAGGGGTGTGCACAAATGCAGAAGACAGGCCAAACATTTGGGAGCTGGAGACATAGCGATGTAACTGCAGCTTTGAGAGTGATTCACTAGAAACCTGAGGGATTCTGTCTAAATGTTGGAGCAAGAGAAGGACGAGAAATGAAAGATATACAGCAGTGAGGCTGATGGAGTGATGGCATGCTCCACACGTGTTTAGAGAAAGGAGAAACGGTCATGGCAGAGAAAGCTGGATGCTGTCATCCCTGCCTCCTCCTGCTCCTCAATGGACTGCTTTTGCTCCACCCAGCACTCATCAACGGGTGGCCAGTCCCCAAGCCAGTCTCATTTGTGTCACTTCAGATGGTCACAAGAAGGTAGGAATTTCTCCAATAGGCCATGGGATAGACAGGATGTTTCTATCTGGTACAGAACAGCCCTCAAGATGTTTGCAAGCTGTCTGGAATCTCTCAGAAGGCAGACCCTGGAAAGCAGCCAGGAGAAAACATAGTTACTGATTCATATGTAAATATTGCTTTTCATTTTTGAAAAAAAAGAGGAAAAGTGGTTTTCTGTTTTAATCACACCCTCTTCACCCCATTGTTGAGGGATGCTTATCCACCCCACAGTTTGGGGAATGGCAAATAACAGCATCTGTTACCTGACAGATGGATTGACAGGTGTCTATTAGTCACATATTCTCCCAGGTTGAGAAAAGAGGGCAGTGCCAGCCATGCAGGCCTCACCAAGGTTTCCCTCAGGAACGGAGGGAGCAACCAGGGGCTGTGGAGAGTGAGGTGTGCCCTGGTTTCCCTGGGAGGTTGTAGCTGGCTTGTTTGAACAATTCTGTGGGTGTCAGGGCACTGAAACCTGTTATTCTAAGATGAGCAGGGTTATACAACAAACTCCCCTGGAAAAGGTCAGACAGATAAACAATGCTCCTTGCCAGGGGACCATGTGTACCCTACCCATCCTGGGCTATCAGGTTTCACTGCCCTGTCAGCCACAGAAGCTCTGGTTTTACAGCAAAACCTTTCCTAATCACAAAGGCCATTCCTCCCGAACTTCACCACAGACCAAGAGTTTTTTTTCTGAAACCTCCATTCCATGTAGTTGGCTCACAGCTCAGGGAGAAGCACATAACTGTCCGTGAAGGTTTGCACAAAGGCAATGAGATTCAAATTTCCACAGTGCTGGTCTTCAGGGTCTCACTGGGGTTACAGACATTGTTTTACCTTCTAGCTGGAAAACGCAGAGAAATGCGAGATCTGCTGGGAAGAAGGAAAGTTCATCTACTGCTGTGTTTGTCTGAAGGGCTTTCATGCGGACTGTCATCTCCCACCTGTGGAACCTCAGAGGTTTGTGAGATGCAGCCCCCTCTCCTTTCAGAGACCTTCCTCCTGCCATGCACACTCCCCCTGCAGAGTTCCTCCTTGTGTCCTGATGGGGAAGAAGCAGGGCCTGGGGTACATAGTCCAACAATATGATGTGGGGAGCTGTTAAAAATGCTATCAGGAGGAAGTTACTGTTCTCTTCTCACCTCTAGGAGGCTGAAGTCTGTAGCTGGGTGCTTCGCCTACATACCACTACTGTCCTTTCCAGAACTATCCACTACAAACTCCTGTTCACAGGAGTGCAAATGCCAGTTGTTTGTGTTCTGTGTGTATTCAGAACAGACAGTAAATAAGGACAGTTTCCCTTATTTTGGCATGTTCTCAACAGGTTAGTGGAGGCACAAGGCCTCCAGGGGTTAAGGCCCACACTCTGACATTCAGGCATGAAGGCAGGACTCTTTGTGCTCTCAGAAGCTCAAACTAGGAAAGGGGAGCCCAACACTCACCTTGACACCATCTTCCACCCAATAAACCTCTGCTGCTACTCTAGGGACCAGGGTTACCACATGAGAGTCCTGGAGAATCTGGGAGTTGTCCCCTCATTCCCTGGTTGTGCCCATCAGCCATTCCTGAAAGGAGAACATTGGCAGCTGTGGGAACGAAGGTGTTTCTAGGCTTGCCTTGCTCACTTACCTCTGATATCTCAGGAGCCCTTGGAGATGTACCTTCTGCACAATAGAATTGTCTTCACGAAGTCAGCAGCAGTTCTACAGTGAATCTGAAGTCCTGGCGAGACAGATGGGGCCAAAAGACAAGTCGGTGAGTTGTATTTGACCCAAGACATCTCCCTTCTGCTCACATGAGAAGTCAAACAGTCATGGGTGAAGGGAAGGGTGTCAAAGGGTGCCTGCTCTTCTGACCGTGCCTCAACCACACTGAAAACACACCAGAACCTGCTCACAGAAAACAAAACAAAAAAAACTTCAACTCAGCTATTACATGTTAGTGTCCAAGAGCAATCCCTGTTGGGGAAACTTCCAGAAGATTACAGTGTTCATGCTTCTGCCTAGACATGCATATGGGCTCACTCTTGCCAAGCTGCTTTTCATTCACAGTCTCCTTCTTTGCAGAAATGTGAATTCCTACTCCTAAAGGCCTATTGCCATTTCGAGGGCAACGTTTTTCCGAATATTCCACATGAAAATTATGTGAGTAACAACAACAAAACATGC
>NW_006288615.1:1854100-1858963 GCF_000327345.1 Myotis davidii
GGGAATAGAATTGACAAAGTAAAAGGAATATCATTGATTGTACATCTGTAATATTTGATTATCACTAAGGCCTTTGATTACTTTTCTTTCACTAAAAGAAACAAACCAAAGCCAATGACTAAGAATCATTAGTGTAATAATGATTTCCCATGTCTGTCTAAACTACAAGGCTTAATCATGCTCTTAGGAAACAAACTCTTAGATGCTTGAGTTCCTAAACTTAACCTGGTTAATGTAACTTAGGTGTTTAAGACAAGAGTCCTGATCATTTTCAGTGTTAGTTGTCTAATGACATGACATTGAGCATCATTATGTTTGTCCGTGTTTTTGTTTTTTTTCCAGCAAAATGACTCAGACCTAATAACGGAGGAATTTAAGAAGAATTTCAAACAAGTCTTTGCTATTCAGAAAGCAAATCAGAACAGTTCACTGGTGTAGTGGATGCTGTTGATACCCTGGAAAATGCCACTTTCAGGCAGATTTCTCATCCCCCGCAGTTATGAGTGTTAGCTGCTGATGCCACCTCTTCGCAGTGTATTGCTTTGTGCCAAATGGAGGCAGAGTCACTTGAAGGTTACATCTCTTTGTGCTGGGAGTTCGTTCCCATCACCAAGTCTGAACTAACCATGTGAAGTGATTCATGTTCCTGTGCTCCCCAGAGACTACCTAGAACTAGTCTCCAGCTATGCCCATTTAAAATAGTCCTTGTTTAGCATTTCCCACCATGGTATCCTGCTTCCCTTATCCCTCTTCCTCATGAGAGAATTCTCACAATAAATCATTTAATGATTTTATCTCAGGCTTTGCTTTTAGGGAACCCAACATCACCTAATCATTTTAGCAAGCCAACCCCAAGCATGGAGTTCTGAGTTGGATCACTGTCTAGCCATATGGTAACAGGTAGAATATTGATAGGTCCTGGAGTACTAAAACAGTGCAGTTGCATAAACATTCACCTGTAGGGGAAGAGGTACTGATGCAATTGTCCAGCATTTAAAAAGAAAAAATAGTAACTATAAGAACTGTATGATTAGGTGGCTATTTCTTTTTAAAAAACTATTTTAAATTTGCTTTTATTGATTTCAGAGAGAGGAGGGGAGAGGGAAAGGGACAGAAAAATCAATTATAAGAAAGAATAATTGATCTTCTGCCTTCTGCACACCCTCTATTGGGGATCAAGCACTCAACCTTGGCATGTGCTGTGAACAGGAATCAAACCATGACCTTCTGGTTCATGGGTCGATGCTCAACCACTGAACGACACCGGCATGGCTATAAGGCTATTTCTAAGCTCCATTAAAGTATTTTAAAAAGTGCATGACAGGCTTATATATATTAATTACCACTTGCAACTGCAAAGTAAACAGTGGAAGGCTTGGTGCAGGCCCTAATTTTAAGAACGACAGAACTTCTGCCCACCCAGAATGTCTCAGTTGGTTAAGCATTGTCTTGTGTAGAGAAAGGTTTGCCAGTTTCATTCCCTGTCAGGGCACATACCTGGGTTATGGGTGTGATCCCAGATCAGGATGTATATGGGAGGCAACTGATCCATGTCTCTCTATCTCTGTCTCTATCTCTATCTCTTTCTCTGTCTAAGCATGTGCTCAGGTGAGGATTATATTTTTTAAAAGTGATAGAAATTCAGAGAAGACTGAATTCTAAGCTCATGGTGGCCTCTTGTGCCAAAGTCAAATCGCTGATAAAGAAAGCATGAAGACCTGAAACTCAGAGTGGGGCTTTCTAAGTAGATGCACCTGAGAACTCTGAACTCTAGATTCTTCTGAACACACTGTCCTGCAAAAGAGACCCCTGTACCTGTTTGTAGACAGAACTTTTCCCTATCCACCATTTTGTCTGAACGAAAATTATGCAGAGTTCTCTCAGCAAGACCAAACTAAGAATCTTCTAGATGAGCCTGCTAGCTGAAGAGATGGTTTACTCCAACAGAGCTTCAGGTCTGGCCAACATGTACTAAGAGGTGCCAGGAGATTGTGTGTGGGAATGGATCCTGGAAAAACAATGTTAGAATGTGAAACATGATGGGGGGATGCTGATACAGGCACACTCTCCTGGGCCACAGAGTTTAATTAGCCTGGCAAGGTCCAAGGGCAATGATTCTAATGTGCTCCTGGGTGGCTCTTAGTGGCTTTCTATAGCACAGTGCACACTAGATGAAGTGGAATAAGAAATATCAGACTTACCCTAGCCAGTTTTGCTTGGTGGACAGAGCGTTGGCCTATGGACTGAAGGGTTCTTGGTTCAATTCCAACCAAGGGCACATGCCCGGGTTCTGGGTTCCATTACCAGTAGGGGGCATGCAGGAGGCAGCCAATCAATGATTCTTTCTCATTATTGATGTTTCTATCTCTATCCTTCTCTCTTCCTGTCTGAAATCAATAAAAATATATTTTTTAAAAAGGAAGTCTGCCAGGCCAACAATTATAAAAGAGATCCAAACGCTTTAGAAAGATGTCATGACTTCACTCTGTACAACTGGAAATTCCATCCATGGGGTTACCGTGTCCTCAGTTGGCTCAAAGACAACACCTTAACAAGGCAATAAAGGATGTACTGTTGAGATGGTAGCTGCATCCTTGAAATGCTCAGTCCAGACTATCCTATGTAGGTTGGAGTAATGAAGGAATGATTTACAGAGCTGGATTCCCTAACAAATGAAATAATAGGACTCCAGAATAACTGAAGCTAAGAGGCAGCATTAACTGTCATAGCAGGATGAGTAATTTGTGTAATGAGCAACAAGTTTAGAAACACAACCAGTGACCCTGGCCCATAGATGTCTAAGAAATTAGCTACTAGAAGATGCTGTTCTTACAGGCAAGACACATGAGCAGTTAACAAGGATATTACTTTATATATGTCATCAAAAGAGATTATAAATAGTTGATCAGATGGTTGAAATATTACTTCAATGAAGAGTCAATATTCCTTGCACACCTTCCAGACCTTAGCCAATTCTTGACTCAGAAGCTGTTGATGGCAGTTCTTACAAGAAAGGACTGTGCAAATGTAATACCATAGTAATTCCATGAATTTTTCACCACAGGCACATAAGGCCATTTATTCAAGTAACATATATGCAAAACAAAGAAAACTCACAGAAATTTTAAGGGTTATTGATACAATATACGAGTTGATACCTTGGGACCCAAGACACCATAATGGCCCCTGTTAGAGTGTATGGAGGTAGGGTAATGTCTATCTAATGGTGAATCCACTCAATCTACAAATTCCCCAAGCTCTTAAGTGTATAATCAGGACACACAAACAGGTGTTTTTTTTGTTTTTTTACCATTCATTTCTTAATCTATAAAGTAAAAATGACTCTCCTAGGAGAGACCAAATGGAAGACTCTGAAACAGAACTTTTCCATGGTGAACACAGTAGGTTAAAAGCAGTATTGTATTTCTGAGGAAGGAGGGAATGACAGAGGTTGGTGCCACCTGCTATTGGTTGAAGTATGAAAGGGTTATAATCCCCTTTACATCTTGATATGATTCAGTAGTCTGGCTTAAGAAAAAGCTAGATGATTCCTGGCTACTAGATAACTACTAGAAACTTAAGCAAAGGTGGGGCTTATAGACCTGTAAAGTTTGGAAGAAGACGTTGCTGACTTATATGCACTCATACCAACACAAGGAAACAAGGATCACGAAGATTCAGGTGAACAGTACACTGAAAAAAGCAAAAATGACTGTACTCTAATAACTACCCCTAAAGAAATTAGATATATAAATTATCTGAAAAACATTTCAGAATAATCCTCTGAAAGAAGTTCAGTGAACTACAAGACACTATGTACAGACAAATCAATAAAATTGGGGGCGAGGGGTGGGGAGGAGAACAAAATGAGATGTTCACCAAAAACACAAGAAACTATAAAAGTGTCCTCGAGCTGAAGAATTCAATAACTGAACTGAAGAATTTAATAGAGAGCATTAACAGGAAATCCAGTCAAATAGAAGAAAAAAAAATCAGTGAACTAAAAGATAGGTTATTTAAAAGTATTTATTCAGAGAAGGAAAGAAGAGTGAAGAATGCCTACAGGATTTATAAGATATTATTAAGAAAATCATATACTCATAATGGGAATTTCAAAGGACAAAAGTTAAGAAATGGACAGAAAGTCTATTTAAAACAATAATGCTTAAAAACTTCCCATGTTTGAGAGCTGCTTGAGACTAGAATCCTGGCCTCAGTACCACACAGTCTGGTCTCAAATGCAAACCGGGACCCTATAGCCACTGTGGACAGAGACCTGTGACCATGGCTGCAGACCCACAGACACCAGGAATCCAGACATCCCGGCTGCAGATTTCTGTGAGTCACAGAGCCCATCCCCCTCCTTGCAGGCTTGCAGCAAGGCCATAGGAACTGCTAGACCTTTCTGGGCAAGCACACCTGGAAGTCTGTTTTCCGCAGCACAGGAATGCACCTCCTGCTGACACAGTGCTACTATGAAACCCAGTCCCCCAAGTAGACCCGGGATCCAGATTCTCCACACAAGAGGCAGCACTGAGCACCGGTGACTTAACTCTGTTTCTCATCACATGCACATGGGATCACAGATTCCCAGTGCATTCACACTAAAAACCATTGACTCCAATTCTTGGCTCATGCACACACAGGGACCCTGATTCTCTGCTTGAGGCCTCTGCCTGGAGGCTCCGTAGGAATTGAAAGGCCTTGGGCAAATCAGTCAGACCTGCCTCTCCCCATCAGCAAGCCAGGATAATAATAATATTGGCTAAACTTATTTCAATCCCATCTGGATTTACTTACTGGCAAGTGTAAAGTGTTTTCAAAATACCAAATACTATAGAGCGCATCCAAGCAGCTTGGCTT
>NW_006288615.1:1864507-1864781 GCF_000327345.1 Myotis davidii
CATAGCTAAGATTTGGAAACAGTCTATGTGCCCAACATCAGATGAGTGCATTAAAAAACAGTGGTACATCTACACAATGGAATACTATGCTGCTGTAAAAAAGAAGGAATTCTTACTATTTGCAACAGCATGGGTGGATCTGGAGAGCATTATGCTAAGTGAAATAAGCCAGTCAGTGAAAGATAAATACCACATGAACTCACTCATTTATGGATAATAAAGAACGTTACAAACTGTTGAACAAAAGTAGACAGAGGCAAAGAAGCATTGAACA
>NW_006288615.1:1864863-1865541 GCF_000327345.1 Myotis davidii
CTCCTGGTGCCAGGAGGAGATTGCCAGGCGCACCCTCACCTTCCAAGGGAACTACTGGGATCCCTGAGGACATGTGGGTCCTGTCTCCCCAGAGCAGCTTCTTCTGGGCTTCTTGCTAGGAGTGCCTGCGTGTCTTCTGAGAAAAAGTGTTTCGGCTCCTCCAGGGAGGCCGTTCTGCCTGCTCCCGTCACCTCTGACCTCTCATCATTTCCCTCTCGTCATCTCTGCTGGGCAGCCTTTACTTCCTTAGGGGACACAAAAACAAAAAAACTTCCCATGTTTGTGGAGCAAAATGGGCTTTCAGCTTCATGAAGCCCAATGGACCCAATGGGTAGAATCTGAAAAGGACTACACAGACACACTTTATAATTAAAGTGCCAAAAATCAAAACCAAAGAGAGGATTTTAAAAGCAGCAGGAAAAAGGTGACATCACATGCAAGAAAGTCCCCATGAGACTATCAGTGACATCTGAATGGAAGCTGCTCCTGCTGAGGCTTCTGAAACCCCTCTTTGCTATGCCCTTTGTTGCATGTCCCTCCTGTGTCACTGCCTCTCCTGACTTCCAGGGTTCCAGGCCTTATAGCTCCAGCTACTTCCCTGTTTTTGGTGTCTATATACAAACCAGAGGATTCCTGTGGGATGCTCTTCCCCTGGCCTCCAGGTCCTGACTAACTGTT
>NW_006288615.1:1865600-1866176 GCF_000327345.1 Myotis davidii
ACTGTGGGGCTGCAGAAGGAGGGTGACAGTGTCTGAAAACACTCAGAAAATTACTTTCACTTCTCTTTTCCCCATTTGGGTGGAGCCCTCCCAGGGTGAGTTCACTCACTTCTTGCTCAGGGCTTTGCAGCCACAGTGAGCCTAGGCTGGGGAGACTGGAAGGATCAGAGGTCCAGGCAGGGCCCAGGGCAGGAAGATGGCCAGTGTGGGCAGCGACCTCAGCACCAGGTCAGTCTCTGTCTCCCTACCTTCAATCTTCTCTCTGGCTGTGCTGATGCTTTAGTGTGTATCATTAGACACTCGTCTAAACTTTGACCTCAGTCCTGCTCTACAAGGACACTTATGTGGAATGTAATGGAATACAGGAATACAAGTGGGAAAATTGGATCTTTAAACTGCAGAGGGACAGCTGCTGGTGTGAGTGTAGCTTTCACCACCCAGAGGACTCATCTTACAGCTACTGCTCAACTGACAGCCCATGAGGACTCAGCTGTCCTTTCTGATGCTTTGAGACAGCGATTTATTTTCTCATGACCTATGAACCTTCTGGTTTCCCTCGGGGCTCCCTCTCCTTCA
>NW_006288615.1:1866230-1869454 GCF_000327345.1 Myotis davidii
CACCTTGGTCATTTCAATGAGGAAACTTCAGAAAATACAAAATTCAGGGTGGCCCTGGCAGGTGTGGATCAGTGAATAGAGCGTCAGCCTGCAGAATGAAGGGTCCTGGTTTTGATTCCGGTCAAGGGCATATATCTCTGTTGGGTTGCAGGCTTCTCCCAGCCTGGGCCCTGGTCAGGACATGTGAAGGAGGAAATCAATTGATGTGTTTCTCTAAAATTGATGTTTCTCTCTGTCTTTCCCTCTCTCTTACCCCCTCACTAAAAATCAATGGAAAAATATCCTTGGGTAAGGATATATAACAAAAACAAAATTCAGGGTTAAAGCATGAAATTTTCAAATCTGGGTGCCTTGGTCTTGTACCTGACCTGGGGACAGGTCAGCTCCAGGCCTATTCCCATCTGTGGCTGAGGGTCTGGGATCTTCCTCCAGGGATCTTGATTGATGGGAGTAAAAGGAAGAGGAAGGACCAAGAAACGAAAGACTAGTGCAGGCTGAGTATTTTCATCTGTGCTTTGAGTTTCTGCTCTGTAATGCATTATACCTCTGTCAAGGAAAAGTCCAGAAATACTTTTTCTCTAATAATGAGTCAGAAATAACATTACTTAATATGTTTAATTTTTTTTTCAAATTTTATTTTTTATTACTACCTCTTGTTCATAAAGTTTCAAATGATATGCAAGTGTGTAGAGGAGAAAGTCCCCTTCACTTGCCACCCACCTGAAGCTCTCAGTCCTGGTCCTGTTGAGTGTTGTGGGTGCATATCATTTTTTCTGCATTTACACATATAATTGATTTTCCTAAATAATTTGTGTCTTGTTTTTAAACAAATGGGATTTTATTGCATTTTCAGTTATTTTAGTATTGAAAATATTAGAGATCTTTTCACTTTAATAAACATTCTGATCCCTCTCATTCTTTTTTTAATATATTTTTATTGATATCATAGAGGGAGAGAGATAGAAACATCAATGATGACAGAAAATCAATGATCGGCTGCCTCATGCATGACCCACACTGGGGATTGAGACTACAACCCGGGCATGTGCCCTGACTGGCAATTGAACCATGACCTCCTGGTTCATAGGTCAACACTCAACCACTGAGCTATGCTGGCCAGGCTCCCTCATTCTTTTTTACAGCTGCATAACACTTATATACTTACTTGTTTATAGATTCTGCTAAGTTGCCTTCTAAGTAACAGAGATTCATTTAGTTAATTTGCATTTTCTGATTACATGGGAGGAGGAACTGTGTTTTGTGGTTATTGACCATTTAAATTGCCTTTCAGGTGAGTTACTGCATTTTTTCTTGCCAATGTTATCAGTTGAGATTGTCCTTTATTTGATAAGGGAGAATTTGCTAAATATTCTGAAAGTTGCAAGTTTACTCTACTTTTCTTTTACTTTGTTTTTGGTGACTTCTATTTTATTAAAGATTAAAATTTAAATTACAGAAGTACTAGAGGCCCGGTGCACAGATTCATGCACTGGTGGGGTCCCTAGGCCTGGCCTGCGAGATTGTGCTGAAACTGGTAGTCCGACATCCCCCAAGGAGTCCTGGATTGCGAGAGGGTACAGGCCAATGAAGATACTGGGGCCCGATACTTTTGTTCTAAGTTATAAATTACTTACTCAGGGTTTTTTAAAATGGATAGAAGCCTATTCAAATTATCTATTTCTCCTTGTGTGAGTTTGGGTTCTTTGTATATTTCAAAGATTTGGCCTATATTAATTGTTATCAAGTTGGTGGACATAGATTTGTTCATAGATTGCAATATCCTTTTAATATCATGGGATTAGTTGTGATGATCCTACTTTCACTTCTAATATTGGTAATTTGTGCCTTTTCTCTTTTATTTATTAGCCTGTGTTAAATATATCAATTTTATTTGTCTTTTCCAAGAACCAGTTTTTGTTTTGTGTATTTTTCTCTGTTGTTTTTCTAGTTCCATTTCACTCATTTCTTCTTTTTTCTTATGTAGTGTGCTGTTTGCTTTTTTTTAAATAACAAAAACAAATTCAGAAAGCAATCAAAATGTGTTCATTCTTACACAAATGATTCTGGCTGGTGCGTACTTTTTATGCTAATTTATCAAATCAAGTTTTGCTTCTCTATCTGTGGTTAAATATACATCCCTAAGCAAGTAGAAATGTTAAAATAAGGATTACATCTTGGTGTTTATTTGAAATCAGGATTTTTCCATTCTGAATAGTTTCAGTAAGTGTATGTTATGATAGAATGTCTCTTTATCTACTTTAACTTGGTCTATGTTAAATTGATAAAATACAACCTTAGTCGTGCTTAAGAGTACATCTTTCATTATTCAAGTTAGTAAATAGGATATATCAACAAAAATGTCCAACAATGTAATTAAATCATTGCTACTTGAAATACTTTATACATGAATAATTTTACTCGTTATACTGTTGAAGCCTTGCATTTCAGTATATTCTACAACTTCTGTATCATCACCTGAAATTTACAGGCAGGCATTGAAGATACGTTAGCTGTTACAATAATGTTTATCCCCAAGTTTGATAAGCTACCTCTGAGTAAGCCACATGTAAATGCTAAATATTTAGACGCACGTTCTAAGTACTGTTTTCCTGCAGACATCTGAGTAAGCAGATGGAATTTATTGTTCTGAAGTACATAGATGCCCTGATGATTTGTCCTGAGACTGATGATTTGTTTCTTAAATACTGTAGTCCAAGAAATTTTTCCAAATGAAGTTCATGACATCTAACTCATACTTGAACCTCATGGCATCATTTGTAAACCTTTGTTCCTTGTCCCACTCGAAACCCCATGTTTTCCAGCTTAGTAATACAGCGTGCATTTTCCACCTTCCCCTGCTCTGCAGACTAGTACACTCCTGACACCATCTCTTTATGGTGAAGCAAAACAGCGCCTCCACCAAATTTATTTTTTAAATTTCTTTATTGGTTAAGGTATTACATAGGTGTCCTTAAATCTTGCTTATTTTTTTTATTATTATTAAACTAGGGGCCAAGTGCACGAAATTCGTGCACTGGGTGTGTGTGTGTGGGGGGGGAGTGTCCCTCAGCCCAGCCTGCCCCCTCTCACATACTGGGAGCCCTCAGGCGTTGACCCTCATCACCCTCCAATCGCAGGATCGGCCCCTTGCCCAGGCCTGACGCCTCATTTCCCCCCATCACTGGTTCTGCCCTCAGCCCAGGACTGATGCCTCTGGTCCAGGA
>NW_006288615.1:1869979-1883610 GCF_000327345.1 Myotis davidii
GGGGGCTTCTTTGTGCTTTCCCTTTTGCCTCCCTGCATTGTGCCTACATATGCAAATTAACTGCCATTAACTGCCAATCTTAGTTGGCAGTTAACTGCCAATCTTAGTTGGCAGTTAACTTTCTATCTCACTTGGCAGTTAACTGCCAATCTTAGTTGGCAGTTAATTTGCATGTAGCCCTGATTAGCCAATGAAAAGGGTAGTGTCGTACGCCAATTACCATTTTTCTCTTTTATTAGTGTAGATTGGTTGGAGTGACAATGGTTAAAAATAACATATAGATTTCATGTGTGGATTTCTGTTACAAAATCTGTATATTGCACCATGTGTCCACCACCAAAAGTCAAATCTTCTCCTGTCACCTCATGTTAGGACCCCTTTCTCTCCCTACCCCCTTGCCTCTGGCAATCACTACATTGCAGTTTGTGTTCATAAGTTTCAGTTTTATAACCCACATATGAGTGAAATCAGGTGGTTTTTAGCTTTTTTTCTGACTTATTTCATTTGGCATAATGTTCTCAAGGTCCATCCATGTTGTCGCAAATGGCACTATTTCATTCTTTCTTATGGCTGAGTAGTATTCCATTGTGTATATGTACCATATCTTCTTTATCCAATCCTCTGTCATAGGACATTTTGGTTGTTTCCATGTCTTTGCCACTGTGAATAAGGCTGCAATGCACATAGGGGTGCATATATCTTTGCAAATAAATGATTTTGAGTTTTTTGGGGTATATACCCAGGAGTGGGGTTGCTAGGTCATATGGTAGCTCTGTTCTTACATTTTTGGTGAATTGCCAGACTTTCCATAGCAGTTGTAGCAGTCTACATTCCCACCTGCAGTGAATGAGGGCTCCCTTTTCCCCACAACCTCTCCAATACTTGTTATTGCTTCTCTTATTGGTAATAGCCATTCTAACATGTGTAAGGTGGTATCTCATTGTAGTTTTGATTTGCATTTCCCTAATTGCCAGTAAGGTTGAACATCTTTTCATGTATCTATTGGCTCTTTGTATGTCTTCTCAGGAGTAGTGTATTTTCAAGTCCTCCACCCACTTTTTAATTGGATTGTTTGTTTGGTGTTGAGTTTTATGAGTTCTTTATATATTTTGGAAATTAAAGCTTTGTCAGAGTTACTGTTTGCAAATATCATCTTCCATATGGTTGGCTGCCTGTTTGTTTTGTTGTCCATTTCTTTTGCTGTGCAGAAACTCTGATATAGTTCCGTTTATTTATTTTTGCCTTTACCTCCCTGGCCTTTGGGGTCAATTCCATAAAATGTTCTCTACAACCTAGATCCATAAGTTTGGTACCTATATTTTCTTCTATGTACAAGTAATTTATAGTTTTGGGTCTTATGTTTAGGTCTTTGATCCATTTTGAATTAATTTTTGTACTGAGGACAAACTATAAACAGTTTCATTCGTTTGTATGTGGCTTTCCAGTTTTCCAGCACCACTTATTGAAGAGACTATCTTTACTCCAATGTGCATTTCTGGCTCCTTTGTCAAAAATTATCTGTCCATATATGTGTGGTTTTATAGCTGGGCCCTCTATTCTGTTCCATTGATCTGTGTGTCTGTTTCTATGCCAATACCATGCTGTTTTGATTATCATAGCTCTGTTGCATAATTTAAGTCAGGTAGCATGATTAAGCTCTGGTTTTTGTCTCCCTTTTGGCTCTGGCTCCCAGATTCCAGCTAGTGCCTGAGCTATTTGGGCTGAGCCTCTGCTCCTTTAGTCCACAGCCCATCCCTCATTGCTAGGAAACCACCAAGGAATTCACTTGGTTTCCTGAAGACTGATACTGGAGTGAGCCCCATACAAGGGCAAGCCCAGTCCATGGCCACCAAGCCCTCAGGCCCAATGAGAGAGTATTTAACTTATTTATTTCTAATTAATTTTTATTTTCTTTCGTTTCTTCTATTTTAGTTTTAAATTGCTCTTTTTTGTAATCTTCTATTTCTAATTTTCTAAAGAATATATTTCTCATTAATCACTGCTTCTTCTGCATCACCAAATTTTTATAAAATGTATGTTCATTTTAATTTAGTTCAAATAATTTAAAAATTTTCTTGAGATTTTTCTTTTGCTCATGTTACTTAGAAGTATATTTTTCAATCTCTAAGTATTTATGAAGTTCAGTTATAGATCTCTGTTATTCATTTCTAGTTTAATTCCCTGGTTGTCTGAGGACATACTCTTCATGATTTCTATTCTTTTACATGTGTTAAGGTGTATTTTATGACCCAGAAATTGTTCTTATATGGTGAAGGTGAGTTTCCCTATCATCTTAAGTCTGTGTACTCAGCATTGTTGGTTGAAGTACTCTATAAATGTCAAATAGATCAGGTTGGTTGATAATGATGCTCACATCAACTCTATTTTTATTGATTCTTGCCTGCTGGAAGTATAAATTACTAAAAGAGGGTGTTGAAGTATCAAACTTTAACAGTGCATTTGTTTGTTTTTACTTGTAATTCTACCAGTTTTTACTGTATATAATTTGATGTCAAGTGTTCAGGTAAATGCATGTTAAGGATTAAGTCTTCTTGGAAAACAGAACCCTGGCTTCATATGAAACCCCCTCTTTCTCCTTCATAATTTTTCTGTTCTGAGCCATCTATGTTTGGAAATAATATGGCTACTGCATCAATCTCTTGATTAGTGTTAGCATGATATCTCTCCATTATTAATATGAGGCTTTCTATTTAAAGGTTTATTGTGTTGACAAGATATAATTTTTAAATATTTTCCGTCACTTTGATAATCACTGGGTTTTAATTGGAATATTAAGACCATTCATATTGAATGTAAGTATTAATATGTTGAATTAATATCTATCATGTTTGCAACTGTTCTCTATTCATTGTATTTGTTCTTTGATTTTTCCTCACCCCTCTTTTTCTGCCATCTCTGGTTTTAATTTAAAATACTGCATGATTTCATCTTATCTCTTCTATTAACATATCATGTTTTCTTCCTTTTAAATGTATTTAGTGTTTGCATGGATATTGCAATGCACATTTTAACCCACTTCCCTGCAGCATAGGTACCTTCTAGCAAAGTATTCCCAATTCCTTCCTCCATTCCTGCATCTTGATGACCATTTTTTCATGGTGTCCTTTCTCCCTAGGATGTCTGTAGAAAACAAGCATATCTATGACATTGCTCTCCGCCACTTCAAAACACAGAAAGTCAAAATTTCAAATATAATAAAAGTAGCATTTCCTTTCCTTGAACTTCTCCGTGACTATGGATTCATCAGCAATGAAATATATGAAGTAAGTAAGGTTTATTATGTCACAATCTAGTAAACCAGTGCCAAACTAAGTTATATTTTGATATTCTGGAATCAAACATCAGAGCATAACTAGATAACTGAATGGGGACCCTCTCAAGTACTGCTGTGAGTGTTCTTATAAGGTCAGAAGGGAGAAGAAAAGCAGGCATTAGTGAAGACAGTTCTGCTCCTAACAGAAGGAACAGTGCTCCGTGGTGTCCCCTGTAGTGGGGTGAATAGCACTAGAGATAGGCTGGCTGTGAAGAGGGTGAGCTACATAGATTTATAATGCCTTGTAGGAATTATATACACAATATAGCATAAACTAGTATTAAATGTAATTGTAATGAATGGATAAGTTGAATGATTTCATTTAATTAAATAATAGTAATAGTAATTGTTCAATGAACACCAATTTAAATACTTAGATCTGAAAACATTAAAATCCACAGAGAATTAATGTCTTCTTAGGAAAATTTTGAAAATAGATGCTTGCTATTCTTTTAACAACAGTTTTCAGTTCACAGGTACTTCTAGGCCAAGTCAGTCCTGGGGAAGGGATAAGGGGTGTCCAATCAACTTTAATACATTAACACTAAAATCACTTTCTAGGGCTCTTCTGTAACTTGGAAATCTGTATTTATATTTTCCCAATTCATTATTTTTAAGAAGTCTAAGGAATCTTTTAAAACACCGGGTTCGGAACAGAAAGTCACAATTGATGTTCTCAATGAAGTGGAGAAGACATTTAACCTGTCCCTTCTGGAAGCATTGTTCAGCAAGGACGTCATGGACACCTACCCTGGTTTAAATGATATTTATAAAACCTTCAAAAAAGGTAATTAGGGCCCTGGCCAGTTTTGCTCAGTAGAGAGTTGACCTATGGACTGAAGTATCAAAGGTTCAATTCCTAGTCAGGGGCACATACATGAATTGCAGGTTCAATCCTAGGTCCCAGTCAACAGGCATGGGGGAAGAAACCAGTGATGTCTCTCCTCCTCCTCCCTCTCCTCTTCCTCCTCTTCCTCCTCTTCCTCCTCCTCCCTCCTTCCCACTTTCTCTCTAAAGAAGGTAATTAGGTTTATTACCTATTTTTTGATGTCCAGGACCAATTTTTCCCCAGAGGTATATATTGGATGTCTACCATGTGCCACAGAAAGTGCTAGGCAGTGGGGAGATAGCAGTAAAGAAAACAAACATATCGTAGCCACTCAAAGCTTATGATAAAACGACTACAGTACAAACACTCACATGTAGGTCTGCTTAACTAGGTATCTTGACTCAGGACAACCAGAGCCACAGTAGATTCAGATTTACTGAGATGGACAAATGACAGTAAATGCAACATCTCAAAAGTGTGGCATCAGTTGCTCTTCTTCATTGTGACACTTAGCAGGGGTCCTCATAGCAGTTCACCAAGTTGACTACAACCTACCTGAAGTGACAGCATAGCTATAGGTGCATGATCTGCCCTGATTTAGCCACACCATGCACAGGGGAGTCATTATGTCATGTACAACTTTGTAATTATATCTTTGGCCACATGCAATTTACCTACCTTCAGTCACTGGTCATTTGTAACTCTAAGCTCAATGTTGGCCTACTAATTCAGAAGAAAGTCCACCTTTATCAGATTTCCAGAGTAATGAACAAGAAAATTAACTCAAGGTCAAATTTGTTCTTGAAGAAAGAGAAATGGTTTTTTTAACTCATTCTCCAAAACACGTGTGATCAATAATCAATCACAAAACCGATTGCTCTGCCAGAAATGTTTTGATACTATATAAAACTATTAGTTTAAATCTCTACTTTTTCCCTGAGAAGGAATAATTTTATACTTTTTCATTGGTTCTCAGAAAAGATGATGTCCTCCAATAATTTTTGTTTGACTTGCCTAGAAAACTTTTTATTCTACATGCTTTTGGTCTCTAAAAGATCTCCAGGTAATGATGGAGAATTCAAAAGAAAAATTATTATAATAACTGAGGAATGCAGATGATATGGGAGCAAGCTTACAGCATTAAAGGGTCCATGTGTCTGCAGAACAAGGACAAATTAGATTAATTTCAGAGTGAGAAGCAGACTTGCAAGTTGATTCAAAAGGGATAAGAATAAAAAAGAGTTTGGAAAGTCTGGCTCTTAAAACTAAGGAATTTGATGTTATTTGTTACACGGTAGACAGACAGTACAGGTTTATTGCATGAGGAGGTATCCTGCCATAAGCCCTTAGGCGTATGGGCTTACTGCTTCCCTCAGTTTCCTCCCTAGACTCTGTAGGATATACACCAAGAATTTTTGGTGTATTACCTTCCTCCATATGTTTGCTGGGTTGCCTACATATAGAGTCTTCAGCATTTCGAAAAACCCTAACTTAACTCTGGTGCCGTGTCACATATAGAAATTTTTTGATATTTGCAACCATAGTAAAACAAAGACTTATATTTTTGATATTTATTTTATATATTTAAATGCCATTTAACAAAGAAATGAGTTCGCGTGTCACCTCTGACACACGTGTCATAGGTTCGCCATCACTGCTCTATAGGAGCTTTGTTTTTCTCCCAAGGAAATCCCTCTGGTTTTCCTTACAGTTTGAACAGTTCAGCAAATGCATTTCAAAATAAATAGCATATTATTTATTTTGATATATTTGTTCCTGATCAGCTGAATATTTTTTACATAAATAACAAGCTCACTATGTTGCCAAAACTTCCTTTTCCTAACATTTCAGTGGCAACTTTCTGTGTGGGAAGCATAAGGGCCCCTTTGTTGGGTATTCTCTGTTCTATCCCAGGGATGAAGAGTCAACTTTACCAACAGGTTTGGGACCCACTGAGTACTGAGTGACACAAGCGGTGTAAATTCCTAAATGTGTAATTTGAGATGACAGTACTACTCCAAAGTGATCTCTAATTGTCTTCTTCTTATGCCCTCTCTTCAGTAATACCAAACATAGAACAGTTCCTAAAAAGTGATGGAGAAGAAAATGAGGAGAGGCCTGAACAGAGCCTTGAACAAGGTGATTGCAAACAGATAGAAACTGATTCTCCTCTGTTAAGAGGAAAGGAAAAAGGAAGGTGGGCCTGAGTCCTGAGTGGAGTTTGGGAATCAGGGAAGACCTGTTGAGGAGCATGGAGAAGTTCAGGAAGGGCTTTTTCTATGAGCATCTGACCAGAGTCTGATCTTGGGGGATGAGCTATGACAAGAGATCATAGGCCCAATAATCAAGACAGAGGAACAGGAACTCAGTGTATCAGAAAACCAGATTTAAAGACAATACTGACCTGAAAGTAACTCTTATTTACAGAGAGGCCTATAGAAGATCAGTGTGGAGCTGTGAAGGGCTAAGAACTATGGGCCCAAGGTTAACCTCACTAGAAGATATCCTAGATGATGACAATGGGGTTGATTTAAATGTGGTAGATGCTGCTCAAGAGCAGGAATATTCAAGGATATGGGCAGTCATATAGGGAGGGAAGAGAGGAAGTGGTAAGATGCGTAGGAGGAGATGTGGGTATTTTGAGAGAGGAAAAAAGAGAGAAAATGAAAGACCGGAGAAAGGGGTAAAGTACACAACGATGGCAACCATATTACTAAGAGCTTACTTATAAACCATTTACTCTGGCAGTTGAGGGCTTAGTATTCATAGCTGCCCTTAGGGAGGAAGTATTTTCTGTCCATTTACAAAAAGGAGACTGAAATCTTGAGGGACCATGTATGTAGTTGGCCTGGAGTCAAATGAGGATGAACTCAGGCTTTCTGAACCCAAAGCCTGTGTTCTTAACCTTGCACACACCCAGATAATCTCATAGAAAAGACAGAAAATTGAGTCAAAAGTAGTGAAATATGTGCAGAGAGAAAGATACAAAAAAAAGAATACCAGGAGCTGGAGAAAGTACAGGAGAATCAGATACTGAACCTCATAAAAAGGCCAAGAAGACAGAGAAACAGACATTCAGAGAGAGGATGTGGTGTGAAGGGATTGGGGACAAGGAGACATGACTTTGTAGGAGGTAAGGGAAGCCCACCAATCAAAGAAAGCTTCAAGGAAGCAACAAGTTCCCCATAGCTATGGGTGACAAGAAAAGCTATTTGCTCATTAATTACCTCAGTGACATGACAAGACTGAAGTCAGGTGGCAGCTGATGGCAAGTGTCGGGTAGATCCTCAGGTCCAGATGGGCTCTGTGTTGATATCTGAGGGGATCTTCAAGTCCTACTTTATAATAATTAATTGGTAATTAAGGGAGAATGTCACAGCCCATACTTTAATTTCTGAAATAAACTTCTAATTTTTTCCAAGAACTGGTGACAGCTCATATCAAAGTCTGGCAGTGGCAGAACCCAGTGAATCAAATAATAGTGGTCTGTTCCTGTTGACTGTTCTGTGATCCCTTGCTGTTCTTGTCCAATATCGCAGGTGCTGTGGTGGGAGTGCTGCTTCATTTTAGTACTAATTGCCCAGAACAATCAGTCTTTGTTTCCTCAATTTCTCCAATGATTTAGATAAGAGTCTTCATTTTTCTGGTTGCCTGGGAGAGACTCTCCTTCCATACTCCTTAAGTGCACTTGCTGCCAGCTCCTACCAGCCCAGGCCTGGACCTATTGCCCATGTACCTGGCTTCAATTTTCTGACTCTGTCTTGCTTGAATCTGGCTGCAACCTTGCTTTGACATCACGTCCAGTGCTGGCCAGCACTGCAGCAAAGGCGGTGGGTTAAGGGTCATGAGTGTGTTCCCCCTGGGCTAGGGTCTCTCACCTGTTGGGTCCCTCACACAGGACCATCAACAAACCTCTCCCATCTTCTCTGGGGCACAGGCCTGCAGCTACTCTAAAATCACTATGGGAGGCGTTATTGTGTAGCTTCCACTGGGATGTGCTATTTAATAAAAGATGTTCTAGCTCTAGCCAGTTTGGCTCAGTGGATAAAGTGTCAGCCTGCAGACCAAAGGGTCCAGGATTTGATTCCGGTCAAAGGTGAGTACCTTGGTTACAGGCTCCTCCCTGGCCTGGTCCCTGGTCAGGGCTCGTGAAGGAGGCAACCAATTGATCTCTTTCTCTCACATCAGTATTTCTCTCTGTCTTACCCTCTACCTCCCACGTTCCCTAAAAATCAATGGAAAAATATCCTTGGGTGAGGATTAACAAAAACAGAAAAAAAAATTTAACATTTAAGAATATGAAACATATAACAAGCATCAGTCCCTATTCTTAGCCATTCATCTATAAGTGTAGCTGGTGTGATCAGGAATGTTGAGAGGAAGGAATCATGATGAGCAATTTGCAGAGGTGGGATTCAGAGTGTGTGTGTGCGTGTGTGTGTGTGTGTGTGTGTGTGTGTGTGTGTGTGTGTGAAGGGTATAGTGTGTGGGGAGAGGGGGTAATGACATTATAAACAAAATTATGCAATAAACTAACAATAAATGTATCTAAGAGTCTGACCCAGCAGGGATGGTTGACTGTGACATGAACCAGTGACGGAAGGGCTATGTCACATTCACCACCCTAAAGGAGACTCCAAGGAAAAAAAATTAATTCCAAAAATTTTAATATAGAATCAAGGCTGCATGGATGTGGCACAAAACATGCAGCCTTGATTCTATATTAAAATTTTTGGAATTAATTTTTAAATCCTCTTTACATAAGTTACTTTGCATAGAAAAATAGTGATAAATGAAAAAATCTGAACTGCACTGAAAGAAGTATTTATTCACACACTATTGAGGTTGGTGGAAACAGAGTGGATGGGTAGATGGAATCAATAATGAGCAGAGGAGGTTCACCATAGGGAAGGGGGTGCATTTCCTACCATTCTTGCTCTGCTATGCCCTCTATCTCTGGCCACAGACCCCTGCAGCATTGCTTGCCAGCTCCCTTGCTACTGCTTCCTGGTGGATTCCTAACCTGGGAAACACCAGCAAAGAGTGGAGAGTGGGAGCAAGGGAGAAGCATGGTATTTCCCCATCAGCAGAACTTTGAAAATGACGGGAATGCTTAAGATGGAGAAAAGTTAAAGAAAAAATTGATTAGAAGAGACATTCACAGGTTACAGAAATTATAAATAAACAGAATAGAATAGGACAAAGTAGGAAACATAACAGATAATCAATAAACTGGAAAATCAGATGGGGTACTAAGGGCCACAACCAGAGGGAGATAGGGAGACCCTGGGACACATGTAAAGAGGAGCTCACTCCCATGTCCTACACACCTACAGTGCTTCACCCTAGACCAGCCATGGGCAAACTATGGCCCGTGGGCCGGATCCAGCTCGTTTGAAATGAATAAAACTATTGAAAAAAAAAGACCGTACCCTTTTATGTAATGATGTTTACTTTGAATTTATAATAGTTCACACAAACACTCCATCCATGCTTTTGTTCCGGCCCTCCGGTCCAGTTTAAGAACCCATTGTGACACTCGAGTCAAAAAGTTTGCCCACCACTGCCTTAGACCCTGCTGGGTAAGCAATGATAAAATAATGTAGAAAATAAGTATAAAGAGAGAAAAATAAAGAGGGAAATGGATATCATAAATAGAAAATATGGGGAGACACAAAGAGAACTATGTCAAGAATGAGTAAGAGACAATGAATGAAGAACTGGTAGAGAGTGGCATTGTCTGGTTTGAGAAGACACCACAAAGAAGGCAAAAGGGGTGATCCTAACCCCACTGAGAAGGTAAGATGTCCACAAAATAAAAATGGCCCTGAAATTCACTCAGATAAAAATGGGCCTCTCCTATGAGAAATAGAAACAAAAACAAAAACCCACAGTTAAGAGAGGCCCCCAAAAAGACAGAGTTGAGCAGCAGAAAAGGACAGGGGTGGAAGAGCTTTCCTCTGCAGTGGACTTACAGAAGAAAAGAGCTTGTTGGTTGTAGTGAGGATGCTCATTCTATTACGAGAGACAAGTGGATTCTTAATTTATTACAAAATTGGAGCTACCCCATCATGGAAACCAAATTCATTTCTGCTCTGAACACCTGGTGGATATAAAGAATTAAAAGCCATTTTTTAATTCATGAGTTGAATCTGAAGCCCAAGAAAGAAGTGTCTGTGACCAGACATCTGACAGTATAGGTAAGGCTGACTGAAAGAATGTGTGATGTGCCAAAACCGGTTCGGCTCAGTGGATAGAGCGTTGGCCTGCGGACTGAAGGGTCCCAGGTTCGATTCCGGTCAAGGGCATGTGCTTGGGTTGCGGGAACATCCCCGGTGGGGGATGTGCAGGAGGCGGCTGATCGATGTTTCTCTCATCATCGATGTTTCTAATTCTCTATCTCTCTCTCTTCCTCTCTGTAAAAAATCAATAAAAAATATATTAAAAAAAAATGTGTGATGTGAATCCCGGTCCCAGGCAAGGGTCTGGGACAAGTCATCAGGACCAAGGGATACAGTTCTGGTGGCCTTGTTTAGAGGTAAAAAGGGGAGGTAACCAGTGCCTTACGTAGTGTGCTCAGCAGAAAAATGTCCCCAGTAATTGAAAAAAAAAACAAAAGCAAAAATGGTTGGTTTAATGTTAGAGAGACTATTTCTATGCAAGAGAAGAAAGTGATGGTTGTAGAAGAAAAGAAAGAAAAATAAAGAGTCAAGATATTCATTAGAAGAGAGAAAAATAAGGCAGAACAGGAGAGATATAAAGACATACCATCACCAGACATAACTAGTGAAAATTATTTCACCCAATAGGAAAGTGAAGAAGTAAAATGAGAATGAAAGAAGAAGTAGAATGAGGGTGGGGATCAGAAATAGACTGAGGATGGAGAGAGGGAATAGAGTGAGGGTGGGGGTAAAAAGTGTGCTGCAGGATAGACAAAGCTGCACTCTGCAAATGAACTTCTCCACCTTCTGGGTAGGATCTAGAGGAACCTGCAGGTCACACACATTCGGGCACAGACCAGGGGACCTGAGTTAACTTAGCTTCTAGATCTCCCTAGTGCTGTCATGAAGGGGTTTCCTGTCAGTGGGCTCCCTGGCCCCACCTTGAGACACTAATGGGTTTTTCTCCTCTATGCAGAGATCAACAGTGAGGACTCCAGAGAATCCAGTGATGGAGATGAGCCCCCCGAAGCTTTGTAGACAAAAGGGGTCACATGCTAACCTGACAAGCTCAGGGAAGGCCTGCATGGCAGTCTTGAAAACTCAGAGACCTAAAGGAACCACAAAGGATGGTCTGAAATTAAACTTTAACTAAAAGCAGTTATGGTGGGTAGTTACATCCTAGGCCGGTATCTTCACTGACAAGGTCTGTGAGCCTTAACTGAGCTATCTGTCTTTTTACATCTATAATAACATACCCTTTTAAATGTCTGGGTAACTTGTAACTTCCCTTGGGGCACAACCTAATGTGCTGGGCACCAGGACAGATATCACAAATTCCTTCATTATCATGTTAATTGTTCCTGCCTAAGTATGTGTCCATCATTTTACTTTTTATTCAATCCCAGGGGTCTCCCCCACTTTGCTTTCTCCCACCCCTTTAGTCTATCACCAGTGGATTTCATGTAACCCACCTCTGTCCCTTTCCTTTGATTGCAATGTATAAATACAAATGTAACCCACCAATCTCTGGAGCATTATCTCAATTTGTTGAGGTTCTGCTTCCCGGCATAAGCTGACAGTTTGGCTCAAATAAACTCACAAAAATTCTTCACAGGTTTCAATGGTTTTTATGTTAACAGCTTCCACCTCAGCATTGAAAAGGAAAATTGGTAAGGAGGTGAAAGCTCAAGGCTTGGTCTGCGGAAACCTGAGTTAAGAGCTACTGTTTCCTGAGGAATCAATTCTGAGTTTATTCTGTATCATGGACCCAAGAAGCCCTCTGCATACAATGCTAACAAGATATTAATATTAAGATTGTAGTCCTGAATGACAAGTATCCAGCACCAAAATTTAGAGCTTCATTTTCCTCATGAATCTTTTCTGAGCATCTTCCATGTCTTCATTCTATTACTTCTAGGATACTGTTTACCTAAAAATAAAATGCTTTACAAAGTGAGAGGCAACAAGCACCTATTTGAGGTCAGAGGATTCAGGAAAGCACTTATTCAGGCAGAAGTGTAAATAGTGTTCCGATGAGGAGACAAACTTCAGGGATATTTAAGAGAAAGGGAAGGGGAATATTTACATCAATAGAAGGAAGGCATTTCTATTGGTGAAGATGAGCTAATATAGTGATGCTAATTCTAAGCAATGTTTTAATTTTTAGTCTGGTAGTCATCAGTCCCAAAGTCATGTCTGCTTTCTTGTTAAAATTGAAAACAATTCTTTCGGACATAATGTGACTGTGGGTCCAGTCCCAAGAGTATTTTGCCCTGTTTTAACAATGTCAATGTTTGAGGCATAAGACATGCAATGCAGTTCTTCTGGGATGACAGCTCCAACTGCATTTTATTTTATTTTCAAATTACCAAAAATTGTGTTTATTTGGGAACAGCAGAGAAACTGCTATTTGGGGTAGGCAGATTGTAACAAGCTAAAGGCTAGTCCACTGAGGTTTGGGGGTAGGCATTATTTATGGGCAGGAAGTACAAAGAGGGGGGTAGAAAGTTCAGCTAGAATCCAAGCAGCAAGATCATTGGCTGCAGAATGGGGAGAAATTCTTGGTCGATTTTTATCAGTTGAGTGGTAAGTTTTGGTTTTCTGTCAATAGGCATTTACCAGAAATCAGTCTTTTAATCTGTAAGTTTCGTTTTACTGAGGATGCATGCATGAGATTCTTTAAATTGATATACTCTTTCTTAGGTTCCATTTTAGGTTGAAACACTTTTATTTCTTTATTTTTAAAAAAATTAAATCTTTATTGTTCAGATTATTACAGTTGTTCCTCTTTTTTCCCCCCATAGCTCCCCTCCACCTGGTTTCCAACCCACCCTCTGCCCTTACCACCCTCCCCACTGCCCTCATCTATACCTGTACGATTTTTGTTCAGTCTCTTCCCGCACCTCCCACACCCCTTTCCCCCCCAAGAATAGTGAGTCCATTCCCTTTCTATGTCCCTGATTCTATTATAATCAACAGTTCATTCTGTTCATCAGATTATTCATTCACTTGATTCTTAGATTCACTTGTTGATAGATGCATATTTGTTGTTCATAATTTGTATCTTTACCTTTTTCTTCTTCTTCCTCTTCTTAAAGGATACCTTTCAGCATTTCATATAATACTGGTTTGGTGGTGATGAATTCCTTTAGCTTTTCCTTATCTGTGAAGCTCTTTATCTGACCTTCAATTCTGAATGATAGCTTTGCTGGTTAAGTAATCTTGGTTGTAGGTTCTTGGCATTCATCACTTTGAATATCTCTTGCCACTCCCTTCTGGCCTGCAGAGTTTCTGTTGAGAAATCATC
>NW_006288615.1:1883791-1892902 GCF_000327345.1 Myotis davidii
GCGTCCTAGCTGCCAGCCCTCTCCACATGCACCGTGTCCTCAGTTGCCAGCCCTTTCCGCGTGCGCCTCTGTACCTCTGCATTTTACTTCCACACCTCCTCTGAGTCTCAGTGTGCTTTTCTCTTTCCTTCTAGTTGTAGAATTTCCACTCAGCCAGCCTTCCTATGGTTCTGGATGATGTCCGTTTTGTCTTTTAGTTGTATTTTTGAAGTGGTTGTGTGAAGCAGCAATTTCTGGTGTTTACCTCTGCCGCCATCTTGGTTTCTCCTCCAACTCCATTTTAAAGTGGCTCCATCCTATATGATAAAGAGGTAATATGCAAATTAACCCTCACACCGTCATGCCATCACAAGATGACTGTGCCCATAGCCAAGGCAGCGTTCCCGTAACACAAGATGGCTGTGCCCACAGTGGAGGCAGGGTTCCCTTAATGAGCCATAATGAGTTATCAGCAGGGACCTGAGGCAGTGTGGCACTGGGCCACGGTGGGGGACGTGAGGCTGCATCCCCCACCCAGCAGGGCTTGACGGGGGACCTCAAGCCATTCCCCATGCCCTGGTGGGGCTTGACAGGGGACCTGAGGCTGCGCCCTCCACCCAGTGAGGTTTGACAGGGGCCCTGAGGCTGCACTCCCCACTGGGCACCGGGCCAGGGGACCTGAGCGTGTGCCCCCAGCCAGGCTTCACAGGAATGGTGCCGGCCGGGTCTGGATCTCGCCCAATGGGGGTGGGGCTGGCCAGGTCTGGGTCTCACGCAATTTCGAGAGACTTGACTCTGGGTCTTGCACACACCCCAGACTCTGACAGGAGGAAGATTTTCATATACATTTTACTAATTTTCTTCCATCTCTGACACTTCTATTATAAAGAAAGGGCAAATAGCAATATTAAAATATTTCCTCAAATTAATTTCCTTTTAATGTGCATGAATTTTGTGCACTGGGCCACTAGTTTATATATAATTTTACAAATTTCCCTATTGTTTTTGGGGTTTTTTTGTTTTTTAAAGTCTTTATTTTATTTTGTTTTTTTAAATTTAAACTCTTTATTGTTGAAAGTTTTACATATATCTCCCGTTTCCCCCATTCACCTCTCCCCAGCTGCTCCCACCCTGCAGCACATGCCTTCACTCCCCTACTGTCTGTGTTCATTGGTTATGCTTATATTCATGCACACAAGTCCTTTGGTTGATCTCTTAACACCCCTTTCACCCTCCCCAGTCTTCCCTCTGAGGTTTGACAGTCTGTCCTATGTTTCTATGTCTCTGGATCTGTTTTTGTTCATAGTTTATGTTGTTCATTATATTCCACAAATGAGTGAGATCATGTGATATTTTCTTTCTCTGATTGGCTTATTTCGCTCAGCATAATGCTCTCCATGTCCATCCATGCTGATGTGAATGGTAAGAGTTCTTTCCATCAGAGATGGCTTTTCTCTTTTCTTAGGAGCCTTAGGCCACATTTAAGCAATAACAGCACCAGAACAGAGGAAAACTTTGCTGTCATGTTTCTTTAGGGGAAACATCTGTAGTTCCTTGGAAGAAGGCTCTGGAGATAACAACAAAAAAAATACATAATGTACAGTGTGGCTTCAGGACAAAGTGATAGTTTTTTCCAGATTAAGTTTGAATGAGAACTTAACAAGAAGGTGAAAAGTGCCATGCTCATACACTTCAGGTAGAAATGGCCATTCAGGACTTTCATAGAATGTACATTAGGTTACACATAACTATCCAGGCCTTTAGATTATCTGATGTTCTAGGAATTTTGAACCACCAATCCTTGGTACATTATATCCATTGGGTTTACTGAAGATAAATTATTCTTTTACCGATTCAGTGACTACTTTAAATAGCAGTGTCTCTACCATTGTCTATGTGTCTAGTTACTCAATATGCAGTACCTAAAAGAGCTAGCAACTTCCAACCCATAGGTTCTATCTTTATCCATGGGTACAACACTTTGCAGCAACAAGGCTCAGTTGACCCTATATTTTGTGTCTCCTTGATGAAGAATCAAAGTAACCCAAAGTATCAGATCTCAGGACCCATTACTACCTCAGTGGGTCTTCTGTGCCTCCCAGAACTTCCCTTGCTGATGGAGCCCCCAGTTTCTCAAAACTTCACTGTCACTCTTGGCACCACCTGACAGCTTCCTGTCTCTTGATGACAGCCACTTATCTTTCTGGTGACAGCTGTTGTCTTGTCAAATTATCTGAAATACTCAGCCAGAACTATTATTGGTTTTATGCTAGTATTTGCTAAAGAGATAGCAAGTAATCTATTTTTCTACATGGAATAATACTCATTTATTTACTCATTCAATATACAGCAATTGAGTGTGTAAAACATGCCCAGTGTTTATTAAAGAAGATTGAAATAATATCCCTGACCTCAAGAATTGTTTCAACTTCATTGTTTACCATAGAGGAATAACTAATGGGAAGCAGGGTATTCCAGGATCTCCAAAGAGGCAGGCAGTGACATGTCCATTTCTAAGGTCACTTTCCAATGGATCATCCTTGTCTATGACCTCTCTGCACCAGGTGGAGATAAAATCTGAGACTGCCTGAGGGGAGGAAGGCCAAGTCATTCCATTGAATAAACAAGAGGTATCTAAGTGTTATACCCAGTATTCAGTTTCCTGTGAAAAGTTGGCCATGTTTTCATCTTGGGATTAGGATGGAAGGAATATGATGGTGAACTTCTAGAAGAAGAATTGAAATTCAGAGGACCTTGGATTCATTTTATCCTAGGGTGTTAGACCCAGTCGCAACGTTAGACCCAGTCTCAGTCTCCATTAAGTACATGATTCAGGATTCTCTGGAACACTGAACGGGAGCTGTTGGCAAGATAATCCTTGAGCCTTGCACTTTCTCATTTATGGCCATTTTTAAAAGAAATGACAAGAATTCAGATTCCCCCAAGATAAAATTTTTCACCCTAAATCCCAGAGTGACTTTTCATCTTTTATTAGTTTCTGCATGAAGAGAAATAACATAGCTGTTTTGCAAATTACTTTGCCCATTTGTTTAAAGATGAACATTTCTGATCTTTGTGTGTTGCTAACCAAGATATAATACAAACTTTGAAAAACAACCCACTTTTCTCTATGTATTAAGGTGGAACCATTCATTAGGGTCTTAGCATCCATGGATTCTACAGAGACAATGGAACTAACAAAATAAGCTTAACAGTTACTGTGAAAAGGAGTGGGCATAGTAGGATTTGGAATACAAGTGAGAGTATAGACCCAGGATGTATTCTCAGGTTTGTGGTCAAAGGCGAATGTTTTATGAAATGGAAGCACCAGGAAAGAACATGTAAATTTAGTGGGTGTGGGGACAGGATAATACATTGTTTTGCCTGGATGAGTTTGGGGTGTGCTTTAAGGGGCCAGGGGGAGATACTGGGTGAGCATAGGGATGTGCACAAATGCAGAAGACAGGCTGGACATTTAAAAGCTGGAGACATAGCGATGTAACTGCAAATTTGAGAGTGATTTGATCATCTGGGTCCAACCAAATAGCCAAAGATTGAAACCTATGGTGTTCTGTCTAAATGTTAGAGGAGGAGAAGGACAGGAAAGGAAACAGATACAGCAGTGAGGCTGATTGACTAAACCCAGGAGAGTGATGGTACTGACCACACGTGTTTGGAGAAAGGAGAAATGGTCATGGCAGAGAAAGGTGGACACTGTCATCCCTACCTCTTTCTGCTCCTCAATGGACCACATTCCCTCCACCCAGTACTCATCAATGGGGGGGCCAGTCCCCAAGCCAGTCTCATTTGTGTCACTCAGATGGTCACAAGAGGGTAGGAATTTCTCCAATAGACAATGGAATAGACAGGATGTTTCTATCTGGGTTAGAATAACCCCCAAGGTATTCTCAAACTGCCTGGATTCTCTCAGAAGGCAGAACCAAGTAAGCAACCAGGAGCAAATATAGTTCCTAATAGTTCCTGATTCATATGTAAATGCTGATTCTCATTTAAAAGAAAGAATAAAGTGGTTTTCTATTTTAATCATCTTCTTTTCACCCCATTGATAAAGAAGGGATGTACCAGACAGTTTGGAGGACAGCAAGTAATGGCATGTGTCACTGGACAGGTGGATTGACAGGTGTGTATGAGTTACATATACGCCCAGATGCAGGCCTCTCCAAAGTTGCCCTAATGAACAGAGGCAGCAACCACAGGCTGTGGGGGGTGAGGTGGCACCCTGATTTCCCTGGGAGGTTTGAACAATTCTGTGGGTGGCAGGGCACTGAAACCTATTATTCTAGGATGGGCAAGATACACAGCAAGCTCCCCTGGAAAAGGTCCCACAGCTAAACAGTGCTCCTTGCCAGGGGACTATGTGTAAACCGTTTATCCTGGGCTATCAGGTTTCACTGCCCTGTCAGCCACAGAAGCTCTGGTTTTACAGCAAAACTTTCCTAATCACAAAGGCCACTCCTCCTGAACTTCACCACAGACCAAGAGTTCTTTTTCTGAAACCTCCATTCCATGTAGTTGGTTCACAGCTCAGGGAGAAGCACATAATTGTCCCTGCAGGTTCCTACAAAGGCAATGAGTTCCAGATTCCCACAGCGCTGGTCTTCATAGTCTCACTGGGGATACAGACATTGTTTTATCTTCTAGCTGAAAAAACCAGAGAAATGCAAGATCTGCTGGGAAGAGGAAAGCTCTTCAACTGCAGTCATTGTTTCAGGTTCTTTCATGAGGACTGTCACATGCCACCTGTGGAACCTAAGAGGTTTGTGAGATGCAGAGCCCTCTCCTGCCATGGACCTTCTTCCTGCCATGCACACTCCCAATATAGAGTCTCTCCTTGTGTTCTGATGGGGAAAGAGCAGGGTCAGGGGTACAGGGTCCAGAGATATGATGCTGGGAGCTGTTTAAGGATAGTCAAGAGGAGGGTAATGTTCCCCTCTCTCCCCAGGGAGGTTGAGACTGGTGGCTGGGTCCTTTGCCTACATATCACTTACTGTCCTTTTCAGAACTTTCCCACCTCGGACTCCTGTTCATAGGAGAACAAATGCTAGTTGTTTGTGTTCTGTGCTTACTTAGAAAAGGCAGTGTAAGAGGCCGTGGGGCTACAGGAAAGGCCTGACCCCACTCTGAGTCATGTAAAGGACATGAACTTGGCTTGCACCCCAGTTCTTGTGATCTAGGCAAGCAGACATTTTGTCATAACAGCTGTTTGTCATAGCAACTGTCAAACATAGATGGAACTAAACAAAGCTTGCCCAGTCTTGCCCAGCTTGTAACGATCTGCTACTTCCCCATCAGAAGTCAAGCCCTAACAGTGATCTATGAAGCATGACCAGTCACAGCTTAGCTATAAAACAGTGTGTGTAAAAAATAAAGTTGCTGGTGCCGTGTGCGAGTTCTCCTAAACCCCGGTCTCTGGTGCTTTCATCCCATGCTGCCATTACCCTACAGGACCATTTGGGAGTGGGTCTCCACAATTGGCGCCCAATGTGGGGCAGAAGGAGGGCTGCGTGAGGACCCTGGAATATCACTCGGCCGAGTCCATTAAGTAATAGTAAGTTTTGGGGAATTTGTGTTTATTAGGAGTAAAAGATGGGGCAATTAGAGACCAAAGAGCGCTCTCTGTATGCGCAGATGTTAAAGAACATGCTACAGGCAAGAGGGGCTCGAGTAACTACCTCCCAGATTGAGCGTTTTTTGCATTTTGTACAGGAGATCTGCCCGTGGTTTTCTGAAGAAGGGACTGTTAATATGGGAGTATGGCAGAAAGTGGGGCAAAGGCTGCGTGATTTCCACTCTGCTACTCCTACTCAAACTCCTATTGATGCATTTCCCCTGTGGCAGTTAATTAAAGATTGTTTGGATGTTACGCCCTAGGGACAGCGGATTGTAGAGCAGCTACAACGCTCTCAGTCAACTCCTGATCTTGCTCATCCTCTTCCCCCTCCTCGTACTTCCCTTCCGTCTGCGGTGGCTCCTGCTTTAAAAGAGGGACCACTGCCCCCAGAGGATGAGGACGCATTAGAGGATGCTATAGAGGAATATGAACGAGAGCATGATAATTATTCAGTGTCAGCGACCAATAATGCTATTGAGAAATTGCAAGCCTTGCTTGCCAAGTTAAAAGTGAAACCAAAAAAGATCGAACGGCCACCGCCATCTGCACCACCTTATGAACCTGAAAAAATTCTTAGTCCCTTACAGCTTGCCCTTAAAGAGGCTCACATGGCAGGGGAAGACATTGGGTTTGGGCTACAAGCCTACCCAGTCACAGAGAGACCCGATCCACAGAACCCCGGCCAGATGGTTTGAGGGTATGCTCCTTTGCCTTTTAAGACCTTGAAGGAGTTAAAGACTGCTTGTGCTCAATATGGTAGTACTGCTCCATTTACCATTGCAATGCTTGATCAGATAGCGTTGGAGGCTATTCCTCCAAATGATTGGAGGATGATCGCTAAGGCCTGCTTGTCAGTAAGAGATTACCTATTGTGGAAATCTGAATTTGAAGAGCAATCTAAAGATCAGGCTAGGAGAAACAGGGATAATAATGTCAATATTTCCTGGGATATGTTAAGGGGTGAAGGAATATATACTGAGACTGAAATTCAATGTAGGTTTCCTTATGAAGCCTATCCTCAGATAAATGGAATTGCATTATGAGCATGGAAAAAGCAACCCTCTAGTTCTTACCGAACAGAAGAGCTTTCTAAGATTATTCAGGGGCCTGATGAAAGGTATCAAGATTTTGTGTCACGGCTGCTGCAGGCAGTCGGGCGTTTAGTGGTTGATAAAGAGGCAGGCATGCTTCTAGTCAAGCAGCTAGCTTTTGAAAATGCTAATACTGCCTGTCAGACTATTTTGAGACCTTTCTACAAAAAGGGAGACTTATCTGATTACATTCGACTTTGTGCGGATGTAGGGCCATCCTATTTACAGGGAGTAGCTTTTGCTGCTGCTCTGAAAGGAACCTCCATAGAAGGGATAATTCAGCAGCAATGGCAAGGGAAAGCAGCAGGAGGAAATATTAATTTGACTTGTTTCTCCTGTGGAGGAAAGGAACATATGAAAAAACAGTGTCCCCCATTACAAGGAAATAACAATCAGGGGCAAGGCAAAGAAGCTCAACCAGGTCTTTGTCCTTGTTGCAAAAGAGGAAAACATTGGGCCAACAAATGCTGTTTCAACACAGACAAGAATAGTAACTCTTTTACTCAACAGGGAAACGACAAGAGGGGCCAAGCCCCGGCCCAGCAAACAATAGGGGCGATGTCTGTATTTCCCCCCGGCCAGCCATTACAGATGCCCCCACTCAACAACTCCAAAAGGGAGGGAGATGGGTCCAGGACCTCATCCGGGCTTCCCCTGGAAGTGCAGGACTGGATCTAGCTTCCTCTAAACATTTTGTTATCACTCCGGAGCTGGATCCCCAGGCAATTCCTACTAAAGTTTATGGACCTTTTCCAGTTGGAACCATGGGGATATTGCTGGGGCGCAGCTCATGGACAATGAAAGGGCTTAGTGTGCTGCCTGGAGTAATTGATAATGATTATCAAGGGGAAACAAAAATAATGGTTTCCTCCATAAAAAAGATTGTCACTATAACATCAGGTGACAGGATAGCTCAACTTATTCTATTACCAAAGGTGGCCTCTGGGAGGGCATTGCAGAGGGCCCAAGGAGAACAAGGATTTGGTTCTTCCGATGCAGCTTACTGGGTAGAAACAATCTCTCAGACTCGCCCTGAGTGAGTATTAACAATTCAGGGGAAAAGGTTTAAAGGTATTCTAGATTCTGGAGCTGATGTCTCAGTTATTAGTCAAGAGCATTGGCCGCATAAGTGGCCTCTTATTGCTGCTATTACTCAGCTCCAAGGAATTGGGCAATCAGCTAATCCATTAAGAAGTTCAGCTCTTCTCCCCTGGCAAGATGATGAAGGGCATAAGAGCTCATTTCAGCCATATATATTGCCAGGGTTACCTGCTAATTTATGGGAAAGAGATATCTTAACATAAATGAAGGTATTAATGTTCACTACAGCAAATTTTTAGGAGAGGTCATTGCCGCTCCTGAATCCAAGACAGCTGACCCGATTACTTGGTTGTCAGATGATCCTGTCAGGATCAAGCAATGGCCTCTTACTAGGGAAAAAATACAAGCTGCCAATGAGTTGGTTCAGGAGCAACTTTCATTAGGCTACATTGAGGACTTAATTGATCAACAATTCCTTATCAGAATCAATTATGAAAAACCCTGGTCATATCTAATCTTATCCACTCCATTTTTACTGACAGGCCTTTTTTGGCAGGATGGCCCCCTTGAGTGGATCCACCTCCCAACATCCCGAAAACGGGTAATTTTTATCTATTTTGAGACTATAGCTAAACTCATAATTCAAAGCAGAGCCCATGCTCGTCAATTATTTGGCATAGAGCCTTACACAATTGTTATCCCATATACTGCTGATCAATTAGCCTGGTTACTACAGTCCACTGACGATTGGCCTTTAGCTCTGGCCAACTTTCATGGCCAAATTGGACATCATTATCCATCTCATAAATTATTAGATTTTTGGAGAAGTCATCCCAACATCTTTCCAAAAATAGTTGTTTCAGAGCCTATTCTTAATGTACCTTTGGTTTTCACTGATGGTTCCAATAATGGCCAAGCTTCCTATGTAATTGATGGACAACCCTTTGTATTTCAGACAGATACTCATTCTGCTCAATGGGCTGAGCTCCGAGCTGTTCAAGCTGTCTATACCTGCCTGGCTGATACTAGCTTTAACTTATATTCTGATAGTCAATATGTGGTTGCTTGTCTACACCGTCTCAAAACTGCAGTCCTCCATCCTGGAGACTCATCATATGTAATTGACTTGTTTCTTGACATTCAACAGTTATTACAGACCAGAAAGTTGCCTACCTTTATTGGTCATGTTAGAGCCCACACCCTTCTACCAGGGGCTATAAGTATTGGCAATGCTTATGCAGATCAATTGACTCGTCAAGTATATTTAGTAATATCACCTTACGAGAGTGCTTACGCTTCTCATACACGATTCCATCAAAACTCAAGCTTTATGACGCCAATTTAAAATTACCAGAGAACAGGCTAGAC
>NW_006288615.1:1893095-1901570 GCF_000327345.1 Myotis davidii
CAGGGTGTCCATTCTCTCCTCACCAAATATTACAACATTCACTATTTACTTTAAATTTTTTGAAACTGGACGCGCAGGGTTTGTCTGCTGCAGATCGACAATGGACCCGATGGGCTGCCTTAGTGAGATGAAGGAATCCTAAGACTGGAGTGGCCGGGCCCCGACCCGGTGTTAGTATGGGGTCGAGGGAGTGTTTGTGTTTTTCCTAGAGATGAGCTCACACCTCGATGGCTACCCTCCCAACTCGTTGGGGACTCCCCGGGCACCGAGTCCACCACCAACCTCCCTCACTGGGCAGTTCAAGCGTCTCAGAATCGACCACCACCCGCGTACGACACCATTGAGGATGCCCAAAAGAGCCAAGGGAACAAGGAAGGCGAGCCTGCCGACGTGGAGCCAAGTGAAGAAGCTAACGTCGGAGGCGGAGGACCTGGTGACCCTATGTGGGCCGCCTCAGACCCCTGACCATCTTTCTGTAGCTATGTTAGCCTTGCTTTCTGTGCAGTCTGCATCCAGCCATTGGAGGAAGCCTCGGATCCTTGCAAACCGCTGTGCATGAACTGCGCCTAAAACACAAAGAAGGGGGAGATGTAAGAGGCCGTGGGGCTACAGGAAAGGCCTGACCCCACTCTGAGTCATGTAAAGGACATGAACTTGGCTTGCACCCCCGTTCTTGCGATCTATGCAAGCAGACATTTTGTCATAGCAACTGTTTTTCATAGCAACTGTCAAACATAGATGGAACTAGACAAAGCTTGCCCAGCCTGCAATGATCTGCTACTTCCCCATCAGAAGCCAAGCCCTAACAGTGATCTATGAAGCATGACCAGCCACAGCTTAGCTATAAAACAGTGTGTGTAAAAAATAAAGTTGCTGGTGCCGTGTGCCAGTCCTCCTAAACCCCGGTCTCTGGTGCTTTCATCCCATGCCTTCAATACACTACGGGACCATTTGGGAGCGGGTCTCCACAAGGCAGGAAACAAGGACACTTTTCTTCATGTTGCCATGTTCACAACAGAGTAATAGAGGAACAAGGCCCCCAGAGATTAAGGCCCACTTTCTGACACTCTGGCTTGGTGGGCAGGGCTTCTTGTGCTCCCAGCAGCTCTTAAAGGGAAAGGGGAGCCCATCACTCACCCAGACACCATCTTCCACCCAATAAACAGCTGCTGCTACTCCAGGGAGCAGGGTTTTCACACGAGACTCCTGGAGAATCTGGGAGGTGACCCCTCATTCCCTGGTTGTGCCTATCAGCCATTCCTAAAAGGAGGTCAGTGGTAGCCATGGGAATAGAGGTGTTTCTGGGGCTTGCCTTGCTTACTTACACCTGAAATTACAGGATCCATTGAAAATGCACCTTCTGCACAATAGAAATGTCTTCAAGAAGTCAGCAGTGTTACAGTGAATCTGAAGTCCTGGAGAGCCAGATGGGGCCGGAAGAGAAGTCAGTGAGTTGAATATAACCTAAAACATCTCCTTTCAACTCACATAAGAAAAGTCATAGGTGAGGGCAAGGGTTTCAAAGGGTGCCTTCTCTTCTGACCATGCCTCAACCACACTGGAAACTCACCAGAATCTGCTTACAGAAAAAAAGAAAGAAAAAACTTAGCTATTCCATGTTAGGAGCAATCCCTGTTTGGGGAAACTTCCAGAAGATTACTGTGCATCTGTCTGGGCATGCATATGGGCTCATTCTCTCCAAGCTGCTTTTCATTCACAATCTCCCTCTTTTGTAGAAATGTGAATTCCTACTCCTAAAGGTCTATTACCATTTAGAGAGCAACATTTTTCTGAATATTCCACACGAACATTATGTGAGTAACAACAAACCGTGATAACAAGCTTCAGTAATGTTACCCCACCTTGACATGTTCACTGTGGGATCTGTGATAGGAAGCCCATGGGAGGGAGAGCATGCAAGCTGTCTTTTCATTTACCTTGTATTTCTTCTGGATTTTATGGGAATCTACAGAAGGCAGACATTGAACTGTGTCTATAATGCTCCTATTGGTATATTTTCCTCAGGTTCAAAAGGCTTCTCAATGCCTAGAGGAACTTAGGACATTGGACGAAATCAAGAAGAGTTTAATTGAGAAATGTTACCTCCAAGTGGAGAAGTTTGTGTTGGACATGGATCTCATTTTTGAGGACCCCAGGATAATTGGCTCTCCCTGCTTCCATTTCATTTTCTTTCCATTAAGTCACTCTGACCACATTTCCTGGTGCTAGGAAATTTTAAAGTTTCCCTCATCCTATGGCAAACCTAAACAGCAAGGATTCAGGAAGTGACTGGGTTTTTAATTGAGGATTTAAGCTCACCAGAGAGAGTAACAGTGAATAAGGAGTTGTGCCTGCAACCAGACTCCAGGCCCCTGGGAGCTCATTCCTCTCCTCAAAAGTGACAGGTGACCATTGAGGACAGTGGTGTGCCCCCTGTTCAAAACCTAAGGAGAAAATTGCTTTCTAAAGTCATGTTATCCTTCTTACCTCTCCCCAAATATACTCAATCAGACCTCTCAAAGGCCCCAAACTGCAGATTTCTTTGCATATAAATGAACCATATAACATATCACCAGAGGGGAATAGAAGTGGCCACCTAAAAGGAGGATCACTGATTGTACATCTGTAAAATTTGATTGTTACTAAGACATTAGATTGCTTTTCTAACTCTCACTGAAAGAAACAACCCAAAGCCAATGACTGAGAGTCCTCAGTGTAGTAATAATTCCCCGTTTCCGACTAGACAGCAAGGTGTAATCACAGTCATTGGAAACAAAAATTACTCTTAGCGGCTTGAGTTCCTAACTTAACCTGGTTAATGTAACTTCAGTGTTTAAGACAAGAGTCCTGAACTTTTCAAATGTAAGTTGTCTAATGACACTGATATTGAGTGTCATTATATTTGTCTCTGTGTTGCTTTCTTTCCCCAGCACAATGCCTCAGACCTAACAGAGGAGGAATTTAAGAAGAATTTCCAAGATGTCTTTGCTATCCAGAAAACAAATCAGAACAGTTCACTGGTGTAGTGGATGCTCTTGATACACTGGAAAATCCTGCTTTCAGGCATATTTCTCATCCCCCAGCTGCTATGAGTGTTGGTTGCTGATCACACCTCTCCCCAATGTATTGCTTTGGGCCAAATGGAGGCAGAGTCACTTGAAGGTTACATCTCTTTGTGCTGGGGGTTCGTTCCCAGCACCAAGTCTGATCTAATCATGTGAAGTGACTCATGTTCCTGTGCTATGACCACATCCTTGCTTAGCATTTCTCACTGTGGTATTCTGCTTCCCTTATCCCTCCTCCTCATGAGAGAATTCTCACAATAAATCACTTAATGAAGACACTTTATCTCAGGCTTTGCTTTTATGGAACCCAACATCACATAATCATCTTAGCAAGCCAGCCCTAAGGATAGAGTTCTGAGTTGGATCACTGTCTATCCAGATGATAACAGATAGAATATTGATAATCCATGGGGTACTAAAACAGTGCTGTTACAAAAATATTCCCCTGTAGGAAACTGAATGAGATATAGGGAAGAGGTACTGCTGCAGTGGTCTAGCATTTACAAATAAATAGTAACTATCAGAACTGTGTAATTAGATGGCTATTACTTTTTTAAAAACCTTTTTTAAATATGGTTTTATTGATTTCAGAGAGAGAGGGGGAAAGAGAGAGATAGAATCATACATCAGCTGTACTACCCCTTCTGAGGATTGAGCCCACAACCCAGGCATTTGCCCTGACTGCAATCCAACTGTGACCTAGTTCATGGGTCGACCCTCAACCACTGAGCAACACAGGCCTGGCTAGATGGCTATTTCTAAGCACCATTAAAGTGTTTAAAAGAGTGCATGACAGGGTCACATATAGTAACTAGAGGCTCAGTGCACAAATTCGTGCACCAGTGTGGTCCCTGGGCCTGGCCTGCAGAATCAGGCCAAAACTGGCTCTCCAAAACCCCAAGGGGTCCCGGATTGCGATAGGGTGAAGGCCAGGCCAAGGGAACCCACGGTGCAGAATCAGGGCCAGGGAGAGATGCGGGAGGTTGGTCAACTGAGGAGGGACCCCAAGAGGGCTCCAGGGCGTGTCCAGCCCATCTCGCTCCGTCCTGATAAGCCAGACCCCAGCAGCAAGCTAAACTATCAGTTGGAGTGTCTGCTCCCTGGTGGTCAGTGCACATCATAGCGAGTGGTTGAGTGGCTTTAGCATTTCATTAGCCTATTACACTTAGATTGGTTGAATGGCCAACTGGTGGACCAGACACTTAGAATATTGGGCTTTTATTATATAGGATTACCACCTGAAACTGGAAGGTACACAATATGTAATTCTGGTACATGCCCTCATTTTAAGAATGACCAAATTTCTGCTCACCTTGAGTGTCTCAGTTGGTTGAGCATCCTCCTGTGAAGAGAAATATTTGTCAGTTCAATTCCCTGTCAAGGCACATACCTGAGCTATGGGTTTAATCCTGGGTCAGGATGTGTATGAGAGGCAACTGATTGATGTTTCTCTCTCATATCTAGGTTTCTCTCTGTCTGTCTTCCTCTGTCATGCCATGTTCTCGGGTGAGGATTTAAAAATAAAAAAATAAAAAAAAGAATGGTAGAACTTCAGAGAAGACTGAATTCTAAGCTCAGGGTGGCCTCTTGTGCCAAAGTCAAATCCCTGATAAAGAAAGCATGAAGTCACAAAACTCAGAGTGGCTTTCTGAGAACTCTGAATTCTACATCCTTCTGAATCCACTGTCCCTCAAAAGAGACCCCAGCCTCTGTTGGTATACAGACCACTGCCCTACCCACCATCTTCCTTGAACTAAGATTATGCAGAGTTATCTCAGCATGACCAAACGAGGAATATACTAGATGAGCCTGCTAGCTGAAGAGAAATTTACTCCAACAGACCTGCAGGTCTAACCCACATGTACTAACAGCAGTCAGGAGATTGTGTGTGGAAGTGAACCCTGGAAACACTATGTTAGAATATAAAATATGGATGAGGGATGTTCATACAGGCACACTCTCCTGGGCCACAGAGCTTAATTAGCCTGGCAAGGTCCAAAGGCAATGATTTTAATATGCTCCCAGGTGGCTCTTAGAGGCTTGCTATAGCACAGTGCACACCAGATGAAGTGGACTAAGAAATACAAGACTTTCAGGGCTGAGCATTTAAAGGGGGGATCCAAAGTCTTAAGAAGATATCGTGGCTCTACTCTCTAAAATTAGATATTCCATCCATCATGTTACTGCGTCCTCAGATGCCTCAGAGACACCACCTTACAAGGCAATAAGGAATGCACTGCTGAGACAGCAGCTGCATCCTTGAAATGTTCAGTCCAGACTGTCCTATGTACGTTGGAAAAATGTAGGAATAATTTACAGAGCTGGATTCCCTAATAACGAATTCAGTGATAGGTCTCCAGAATAACTGAAGCTAAGGTGCAGTATTAATTGATGATTAATTTGTATAATGGCCAGCAAGCTTAGAATCACAACCAGGGACCCTGGCCCATAGATGTCTAAGAAATTAGCTACTAGAAGACACTATTCTTAGAGGCAAGACACATGAGCAGTTAACAAGGATATTGCTTTTTATATGTCATCAAAAGAGATTATAGATGATCAGATGGTTGAAGTGTTACTTCAATGAAAAGACTTGCCCACTTTCCAGGCCTCAGCCAATTCTTGACCCAGAAGCTGTTGATGGCAGTTCTTATAAGAAAGGACTGTGCAATATACACAGTAGTAATTCCATGAGTTCGTCACTAAAGGCACCTTTAGCCATTTATTCAAGTAACTATATGCGAGACAAAGAAAACTCACAGAAATTTTAAGAGTTATTGATAAAGTATATGAGTTGATACCTTGGGACCCAAGACACCATAGTGGCCCCTCTTAGGCTACATGGAGATAAGGTCATGTCCATCCCACAGTGAGTCCACTCAATCCATAGAGCCACCCAGCATTCATTTCCCAAATACCAAACGTATAATCAGGACAAACAAATTGTTTTGTTAATCAGGGATGTCTTAACCTATGAAATAACAATGACTGTCCTAGGAAAGACCAAATGAAAGGCTCTGAAATAGAACTTTTACACGGTGAACACAGTAGGCTAAAAGCAGTATTGCATTTCTTAGGAAGGAGGGAATGACAGAGGTTGGTGACACTGCAAAGATTGAAGGAATGAAAGGTTTATAATCCCCTTTACATCTCCGTATGTTTTAGCAATATGGTTTAGGAAAAACCTAGGTGCTTTCTGGCTACTAGATAATGACTAGAAACTTAAGAAAGTTAGGGCTTATAGACTCAGCAATGAGACCTTAGTAGACTGCATTCTTGCTTGTAGTGGTCCCTAAGGTGAGATCCCAAGTAGTAGTTCTGCCCTTCTGAGGGCCAAGCCAATGGTTCCATCTAGCCAGAGCTCAGTTGGGAGTTTTATCTGATTTGGATCCTCAGTCAGAACATACCAACCAAGGAACCCATTCCTACCATGCCTAACCAGAGAAACACTGCAGGGTATAGCTCCAGTCCTAGCCATTTAGAAGGCTTGATCAGAGAACCCAGGCAGCCATGGGAGCAAGCTTTTAGTTCAGTTGATCTATGGAACCAGATCTATAACTCAGTCTAGCAGCAGAACCCAGCCTCTAACCCTGACCAAATGCAGAGTCCAACCACTGGCACCACCATACCACAAAACAACAGCCTGAAACCTCATTCAACAAGAGGTGATTGCTGAGATCAGCAAGTAGACTCATCAAGCCCCAGAGCACAGCCAGCAGTTGTGCCAGATCAGGGAGCCCAACCTATACGTCCACCAAACCACAGAGCTCAGCCATCATCCAAGCAGCAACCTCAGAGCAAAGGCACTGGCCTTCCCAACTGAGACTGTGATGACATGCCTCATCTTCCCATGGATGCTACCAGCTCTCCTGTACTGTATTCCAACCTGAGCTGACTAATGAAGGGATTTTCCTGATGAAGTGAACCTGTAGGTCTGGAAGAAGAGATTGCTTACATATATGCACTGATACTAACACAAGAAATCAAGGATCATGAAGATTCAGGTGAACAGTACACTAAAAAAAACTAAAAAGCTCTAATAACTACCCCTAAAGAAATGTGGATAGATAAATTATCTGAAAAACACTTCAGAATAATCCTCTGAAAGAAATTCAGTGAACTACAAGACATTATAGACAACTCAATAAAATAGAAAAACAAATGAGCAAAACAAGAAGCTCACCAAAAAGAAAAAGAAACTATAAAAATATCCTAGAACTGAAGAATACAATAACTGAACTGAAGAATTTAATAGAGAGATTTAACAGCAGACTCGACAAATAGAAGAAAAAAAATCATTGCACTAGAAGATAGGTTATTTAAAAGTACTTATTCAGAGAAGGAAAGAAGAGTGAAGAATGCCTATAGGATTTGTGAGACATTATTAAGAAAATCATATACTCACTAGAGGTCCAGTGCATGAAATTCGTGCATGGGTTGGGTAGGGGGTGGTAGAGAGTGGTCCCTCTGCCCGGCCTGCACCCTCTTCAATCTGGGACACCTCAGGGGATGTCCACAAGGATCAGGCCTAAACCAGCAGTTGGACATCCCTCTTGCAACCACCCACCTGCCCGTCTGCCTGATCACCCCTAACCCCTCTGCCTGCCTGCCTGATTGGCCCTAACCCCTCTGCCTACCTGCCTGATCACCCCTTACTGCCTCTGCCTGACTGCCTGATGTCCTTACTTCTCCTCTGCCAGCCTGAACACCCTTAACCACCCTCCCCTTCCAGCCTGATCACCCCTAACTGCTCTCCCCTGCCGGCCTGATTGTCTTAACCGCTCTGCTTGCCTGCCTTCCTGATCATTCCTAACCACCTCTGCCTTGGCCCTGCCACTGTGGCTTTGTCAGGAAGACATCTGGTCTATCTGGTCTAATTAGCATATTACCCTTTTATTCATATAGATTATGGGAATTCCAAAGGCAAAAGTTAAGAAAAGGACAGAAAGTCTATTTAAAACAATAATGGCTAAAAACTTCCCATGTTTGGGGAACAAAATTGACTTTCCCTTTCATGAAGCACAATGGACCCAACAGGTAGAAACTGAAAAGGGCTACACAGACACACTTTACAATTAAATTGTCAAAAGTCAAAGCCAAAGAGAGAATTTTAAAAGCAGCAAGAAAAAGGTGACTTATCACATGCAAGAAAGTCCCCATGAGACTATCAGTGACATCTGAATGGAAGCCGCTCCTGCTGAGGCTGCTGAAGCCCCCCTCTTTGCTATGCCCTTTGTTCCATGTCCCTCCCCAGTCACTGCCTGTCCTGATTTTTAGGGTTCCAGGCCCTATAGCTCCAGCTACTTCCCTGTTTTTGGTGTCTATATACAAACCAGAGGATTCCTGTGGCTGCTCTTCCCCTGGCCTCCAGGTCCTAACTAACTGTTTTTGTCCTCCATTCCTGCCGCCC
>NW_006288615.1:1901589-1909131 GCF_000327345.1 Myotis davidii
TCCTGCTGCCACATGTTATGATGGCTGAGATTCACTGTTGGGCTGCAGGAGGAGGGAGACAGTGTTTGAAAACACTCAGAAAATTACTTTCACTTCTCTTTTCCCCATATGGGTGGAGCCCTCTGTGGGTGATTTTACACACTTCCTGCTCAGGGCTTTGCAGCCACAGAGGGCCTAGCCTGGGGAGACTGGAAGGATCAGAGATCCAGGCGGGGCCCACAGCAGGACAATGGCCAGTCTGGGCAGCGACCTCAGCACCAGGTCAGTCTCTGTCTCCCTTCCTTCAATTTTCTCGCTGGCTGTGCTGCTGCTTTAGTGTGTGTCATTAGACACTCGTCTAAACCTTGACATCTGTCCTGCTTTGCAAGGATGCTTATGTGCAATGTAATGAAATGCAGGAATATATAGTGAAGGAATCGAATCTTAGAACTAGGGAGAGACAACTGTGTTGTGATTTCAACTGCCACAACCCACAGGACTCTTGTCTTACAGCTACTGCTCAGCTGGCAGCCCATCAGGACTCTACTGTACTTTCTGACACTTCGAGACAGTGATTTGTTCTTTTCTCATGACCTATGAACCTTCTCATTTCCCTCAGGCTTCCTCTGACTTCAGCTAGGTTGTTTCAACGAAAGAACTTTAGAAAATACAAAATTCAGGGTGAACACATGAAATTTTCAAATCTGGGTGCCTTGGTCTTATACCTGATCTGGGGACAGGTCAGCTACGGGTTTATTCTTGTCTCTGCCTGGGGGTCTGGATTCTCCCTCCAGGGATCTTGACCTAAAGGAGTAAAAGTAAGAGGAAGGACCAAGAAATGAAAGCCTAGTGCAGGCTGAGTATTTTCATTTGTACTTTGAGTTTCTGCTCTATAATGCATTATACCTCTGACAAGGAAAAGGCCAAAAATTCAATCTTTTTCTTTTGTAATCGGTTAGAAATAACATTACTTAATATGTTTAACTTTTTTAATACTGAAGAATTATATTTAACCTCTTGTTCATAAAGTTTCAAATGACATGCAAATCTGTAGAGGGGCAAGTCCCCTTCATATACCACCCACCTGAAGCTCTCAGTCCAGGTCCTATTGAGTGTTGTGGGCGCATATCACTTTCTCTGCATTTATACATATAATTGATTTTCCAAAATACATAATTTGTGTCTTGTTTTTAAACAAATGGGATTTTATTGCATTTTGTATTTTCAGTTATTTTAGTATTAAAAATATTAGAGACCTTTTCACTTTAATAAACATACTGATCTCCCTCATTCTTTTTTTGATATATTTTTATTGATATCATAGAGGAAGGGAGAGGGAGAGAGAGATAGAAACATCAATGATGACAGAGAATCATTGATTGGATGCCTCATGCATGACCCACACTGGGGATTGAGACCACAACCTGGGCATGTGCCCTGACTGTCAATCGAACCATGACCTCTTGGTTCATAGGTTAACACTCAACCACTGAGCTATGCTGGCCGGGCTCCCTCATTCTTTTTTACAGCTGTATACTACTCCATGGAATCAATATGCCATAATTTTTAAACCATTCTCCTCCATTGACAAACACTCAGGTTATTTCAACAACCTGTGATAACAACAATTATATAGTTCTCTCTTCTTTGCAGATTTACATAAGTTTATCCGGTGTCAATAACCAAAAAATCAAATTGTTGAGGCAAAGAGTACTAATACTTACTTGTTTACAGATTCTGTTAAGTTTCCCTCCAAGTAACTGAACCAATATATTCCCCTAACAATACTGAATGAGATGAATCATCTGTCAACATGCATTTTCACATAGGTGCTAGATAGAGATTCATTTTGTTAATTTGTATTTTCTGATTACATGAGAGGAGGAACAGTGTTTTGTGTTTATTGACCATTTAAATTGCTTCTTGGTTGAGATGCTGCATTATTTCTGGCCAATGTTATCATTGATATGATTGTCATTTATTTGATAAGGGAGAATTTGCTAAATATTCTGAAAGTTGCAAGTTTACTTTCCTATTCTTTTTCTTTGTTTTTGGTGACTTCTATCTTATTAAAGCTTGAAATTTAAATTACAGACATTATAGTATTGATTTTTGAGATAGATATACCCTGGTTAATAGCTATAATAATAAAAGCATAATATGCTAATTAGACCAGAGTCCTTCTGGACGAAGCCAGAGCTGCTAGGGAAGCTCAGGTCCCGGGTGCCAGAGACAAGCCAGTGCCGGCAGCTGGGGAAGGAAGGCCTACTCTTGCATAAATTTCATGCATCAGGCTTCTAGTGAATAAATAGGAGCAATGAGGAAAGTTACTGCTGAACTCCACGCACACCGTCTTTAACCACAGTTTTCATGTTCTTAAGGTGGCAGGTTCAGTTCTACCCTTACTTCAGGGGGATATTTTTCTCTAGTATCTTCAAAACTATATTCTTTTTTTAACTTGTAGGCAAAACCATTCTTCCAATTGTTGCAACATTAGCCTTCACAGCTTTATCAGTCCCTAATGAATCATCTCTAGCTTTTGAACTTTCTGTTCATAATGGTTGTCTCAAACCTAGTTCTATGAAAATTATTTCATTTTTTATAGTTTATCATGCTTTGTTATTCCTAATTAAAAGTTTATTGTGTTTATATTTGAGGGTGTGCCTTAATTTCCTTCAACAGTCTGCAAATCTGAGTATAAAACCACGTTTTATATCAGTCCATCGGCACAATGTTGCTTTATTTTTGTAGGAGTTTGTGTGATGTTAAGTGACATGTGGACATCTTCCTCACCCCCGGGGTTATTCCTCCACATTGACCCTGTCTGCATTTTGGTGTACACTCTCTTTATCACGAGCCAGCCTTAGTTTTACAACCCATTTCTCATGCTTATCTTGGGCAGCTCTCCTTTCTCCCCCAGTTTGCACTGTCTTCGTCCGAGTGAAATTTTTTTCACATTTCCTGTCTGAATTTCTTGGCATATGACGTACAGTTTGAAGGTGTCTTTTGTGTCCCAGCAATTGGTGCAGTGGCACAAGTTTTTGTTTTCTCTCACCTGCACTGCTGGGACTTCCGGTACCTCGGTGGGGCTGTGTAGCCTTGGCCATGGAAAATGCCCCGTATTTCCCAAGAGGTGGGTGTCCCCTCTGTGACTGAGTCATGTTGGTCTCAGAGCACTACCCCCATGTGGATGTGGTGGCTGATGGGAGCCCATGCCTGGGGGATCCCGGTGCTGCCTCCTGTAGCCAGAGGCTGCCACCAGTGCTGTGCAATCTGAGGTGTCCCAGCTGCCTCCACCAGGTTCCACTGCAATGGGAGGGGGCGTGAGGGTGGGGTGGGTTTTTGTCTGTGCCTGTATTCTTTTCCTAGTAACAGTGACTGCCAGAACTTGGCTGCCACATCTCTGCATCTCTGCTCCTGTCACTGGGTTTAGCTATAGAGTGTTCTGGCCTCTCTGGCCAGAGGGAGGGTTTTGCTTCTCAGGCCATCCAAGCTGCTGAGCGTGTGCATTGTGTCCTGATGCTGTTGCAAGCTCTGGGAGGGTGAGAGGAAGTGGGTATGCACATCTGTGGCTTTGTTTTCTGGCTGGTAATGGCAGCTTCGGTACTGCAGCTGCCACACCTCTCTGTTGAATCTCCACCACTTGCAATGGGTTCACCATGTGTGTGCTGGCCACCCAGACCAGAAATGTTGCTTCTGCTCCTCAGGCCCTGCATTTCAATTCTTCATCTGTTACCATGTCTTCTGAGGCCCCACCAAGTTCCTGGCTGCATCTGCTACTCCTTTCTGTCCTACCCCAAGTCCTGCCTGCTCTGTTGGTTCCAATACACCCACCTTCAGATGTCTCAAAGTGTGGGTCTCACAGACATACTTGTGTGTAGAGCAGGGAGTCCTTTTTGGAGTTAGAGTTGTCCAACTTGTTGCGATTTCAAGGGGAGAAACCAAGTAGTTTACCTCACTCTGCTATGATGCTGACCTCATTCACATTTAGTGTTTTAAATAATATAACGTTTACTATTATAATTTATTTTTTGTTTTAACTTTTAGAATTCCATAATATTTTCCTTCGATTTTTCTCTCTAAAAATTCAAGCTATGTTTTATTCTTTTGATTTTTGTACTGTTTTATAAGGCATCATAGGGTCTGATTTCACTCAACCAGTGTTACTTTTAAATTCTGAAATTCATTTTCATCAATATTTGTGTAATTGTTGTCATTTAATTTAAAACCATATCATTCTAGGTTTTCATATCTCAAACAAATCATTTAACCTGAGTTTTCCTTTATCACACTGTTCAACACTTGTTGATTAGTAGACTTTGAATCTTTACATCAAAATAGTTACTCTTATTCTGTAAAATGAAATTCTTGTTTTTCTAGAATAATTTTCTACATTAAAATCCTGTACATATTTTCTTATGCACAAACCTAGGGTTTTCATTATATTGGTGCTATTATGAATGGTATTGTTTTATTTACTATCTAATTCCAATTTTTCATTGGTGGTGTATACAAAAAATTCTAACATTTGAATATTACCTTGCATCCTTGCTATATTTATTTAATAGTCTTAGGAGATTTTTTTCAGTCAATTCTTTAGGATTTTCTACATAGACAATCATGTCATCTGCAAACACTGTTATTGCTCCTTCCCAAACTTTACACTTTTAACTTCCTTTTCTTTCTTTCTTTTTTTTTAAAAAATTTACTATGCCTTTTACTACAATGTTGAATAGGAGTTTTAAAAGGGGACATCTCTGATCTTAGGTGGGAAGTGCATGTTTTTAACAGTAAGTATAGTATCAGCTACAAGTTATTGGTGGATGTTTTCCTTCAAGTTGAAAAAGTTCCTCGCTGTTTCTAGTTTTTACATGAGTAGGTGTTTGATTTTGTTTAATAAATTTTCTATAGCAATTGATATCATCATTTTATTTTTCTTCTTTAGCCTCTGGACATAGTGGATTCCATTGATTGATTCGGAATATTAAACCATCCTTACATGTCTGAAATAAATTCCACTTGGTCGTGGGTACAATATTTTATACATTGATGGATGAAATTTGCTAATATTTTGTTGAAATTTTTTACTTCAATACTTGTGAGAGCTATTGGTTTGTAGTTTGCCTTTATCTGCTTATGGTGACACAGTATTGCTGGATTATGTCTGCGGACATACTCTTCATGAGTTAAGAAGTGTTCCCTCTGCTTCTATTTTCTGAACAAGATTTTGGAGAATTGGCATAAATTCTTCTTTAAATGTGTGTAGAACTCACTGAAAACACCAGGGCCAGAATCTATTCAAAGTTATGAATTACTTATTCAAGGTTTTTTCAAAGGGGTAGAAGCCTATTCAAATTATCTATTTCTCCTTGAGTGAGTTTTGGTAGTTTGTATGTTTCAAAGATTTGGCCTATACTATTTGTTATCAAATTGGTTGGCATAGATTTATTCATAGATTTCATTATCTTTTGAATGTCATGAGATTAGTTATGATGATCCTACTTACACTTCTAATATTGGTTATTTATGTCTTTTCTCTTATTTTTATTAGCCTGTATAAAAGCCTATCAATTTTATTATTCTTTTCCAAGAACCAGCTTTAGGTTTTGTGTGTTTTTCTCTAGTTTTCCTAGGTTTATTTCACTTATTTCTTTCTAATTAATTTTTATTTTATTTCCTTTCTTCTATTTTAGTTTTAAATTGTTCTTTTTGTGATCTTGTATTTCTAGTTTTCTCAGCTGAAGACTTAGATTTTTATTTCAGATATTCCTTCTTTTCTAATACATGCATTTAAAATAATATATTTCCCACTAATCACTGCTTTTTCTATATCACCAAATTTTGATGAAATGCATGTTCATTTTAATTTAGTTCAAATAATTTTTAAAAGATCTCTTGAGGTTTTTGTTTCATTCATCTTATTTAGAAGTATATTTTTCAGTCTCTAAATATTTAAAGAGTTTCAATTATAGCTCTCTATAATTAACTAGAGGCGTGGTGCACAAAAATTTGTGCACTCAGGGCAGGGGGCAGGGTCCCTCAGCCCAGCCTGTGCCCTCTCACAGTCTGGCACCCCTCCGGGGATGACCACCTGCTGGCTTAGGCCCACTCCCCAGAGGAATGGGCCTAAGCTGGCAATCAGACATCCCTCTGGCAGCCCAGGAGACCTCTGGGGATGTCCAATTGCCAGCGTGGAGCAGGCCTAAGCTGCAGTTGGACATCTTTAGTGCCGCTGAGTAGACGGGAGAGGCTCCCACCACCACCGCTGTACTGGCAGCCATCAGCCTTGCTTGTGGCTGAGCAGAGCTCCCCCTGTGGGAGCGCACTGACCACCAAGGGCAGCTTCTGCATTGAGTGTCTGCCCCCTGGTGGTCAGAGTGTGTCATAGTGACCAGTTATTCTCAGTCTTTCTGCTGTTAGCGTCAGTTTGCATATTACCCTTTTATTATATAGGATAGAGGCCTGGTGCATGGGTGGGGGCCGGCTGGTTTGCCCTGAAGAGTGTGCTGGATCAGGGTGGGGGTCCCACTGGGGTGCCTGGCCAGACAGGGTGAGTGGCTGATGGCTGTAGCAGGCTGGTAAAAAACCCCCAGTGGGAACCCTCACCCCATGGAGGTTATGGAAGCTCCCAGCCTCTCCTTTTTTTCTTTTATTTTTTTGATTCTGGGATTTATTTACATTCTATAATTGAAACTTTGTTGCCTTCAGTGGCGCTCAGAGCCAGCCGCAGCAGGCGGGAAGCTTGGCTTCCTCCATCACTGGAACAACCAGGCATCCTGCTCACTCCAGCTCCATGGCTGCTGGCAACTATCTTGGCTGGATTAATTTGCATATAGTTGCTCTGATTGGCTGGTGGGCGTGGCTTAAGGCATAGCGAAGGTACGGCCAATTTGATTATTTGTCTTTTATTGATTAGATTTCTATTTTAATTCCCTTATTGTCTGAGGACATACTCTTCATGATTGCTATTTTTTTGTTATTTCTTTTTTTTTCTTTATTGATTAAGGTATTACATATGTGTCCTTATCCCACCATTGCCCCCCGACCCTACCACTCATGCTCTTACCCCCCTGGTGTCTGTGTCCATTGGTTAGGCTTATATGCATATATACAATTCCTTTGGTTGATCTCTCCCCCTTACCCACACCCTCCCCTTTGAGGTTTGACGGTGTGATCGATGCTTCTCTGTCTCTGGATATGTTTTTTGGTTCATATGTTTATGTTGTTCATTACATTCCACAAATGAGTGAGATCATGTGATATTTATCTTTCTCTGACTGGCTTATTTCCCATAGCATAATGCTCTCTAGTTACAAATAGTAAGAATTCCTTCTTTTTTACTGCAGTGTAGTATCCCAGTGTGTAGATGTACCACAGTTTTTGAATCCACTCATCTTCTGATGGGCACTTTGGCTGTTTCCAAATCTTAACTATTGTAAATTGAGCTGCTATGAAGATAGGGGTGCATATATCCTTTCTAATTGGTGTTTCTAGTTTCTTGCGATATATTCCTAGAAGTGAGATCATTATTTATTATCATGAACTCAAACTTTTTTCAAAGAT
>NW_006288615.1:1910175-1910902 GCF_000327345.1 Myotis davidii
TCAGGGTCTTTTTTTTATTCCAGAAGAATTTTTGGAGAGTTTGTTTTAGGTCTGTGAAATATGCCGTTGGTATTTTAATGGGAAGTGCGTTGACTTTATAGATTGCTTGGGGTAGTCTGGACATTGTAATGATGTTGATTCTACCAATCCATGATCATGATATGTTCTTCCATCTGTTTATGTCGTCCTCTATATCTTTCTTCAGTGTCCTGTAGTTTTCTGACTTCAGGTCTTTTACCTCCTTAGTTAAGTTTATTCCTAGGTATCTTAAGTTTTTTGGTGTGAAAGTAAATGGGATTTTTTTAAATCTCTCTTTCTGTAAATTCACTATTGATATATAAAAATGCCATAGATTTCTTGGCATTAATTTTGTATCCTGCTACATTGCCGAATTCATTTATTAAGTCTAATAATTTTCTGATGTGGTCTTTAGGGTTTTTTATGTACAGTATCATGTCATCTGCGAATGACAGTTTTGTGTCTTCTTTTCTAATTTGGATACCTTTTATTTCTTCTTCTTGTCTAATAGATGTGGCTAACACTTCTAGTACTATGTTGAACAGGAGTGGTAAAAGTGGGCATCTCTGTCTCGTTCCTGTTCTTAGGTGAAATGGTTTTAGTTTTTGCCCATTGAGTATGATGTTGGCTGTAGGTTTTTCATATAAGACTTTATTATGTTCAGGTATGATCCCACTGTTTACCCATTTGCTGAGGATTTTTATCAAGA
>NW_006288615.1:1911543-1919190 GCF_000327345.1 Myotis davidii
ATTTGGGTCCTCTCTCTTTGCTTCTTGGTGAGCCTGGCTAGAGGTTCATCAATCTTGTTTATCCTTTCAAAGAACTAGATCTTGGTTTCATTGATCTTTTTTATTGTTTTTCTGGTCTCTATGTTATTTATTTCTGCTCTGATCTTTATTATCTCCTTCCTTCTACTCACTCTGGGCTTTTCTTCTTGATCTCTTTCTAATTCTTTGTTGTAGAATTTGATGATTTATTACCATTTTTCTTTTTTTTTTCTTTAGAAAGACCTGTAGAACCAAAAATTTCCCCTCCAGGACTGCATTCACTGTGTCCCATAGGTTTTGGATTGTCCTGTTCTCATTGTCATTCATTTCCAGGATGCTTTTAATTTTTTCTTTGATTTTTTTGGTAACCCAATCATCATTTAATAGCTTGCTATTCAGCTTCCAAGTGTTTTAATTTTTTTGATTGTTTTTATTGTTGTTTATTTTTAATATTATTCCATTGTGGTCTGAGAAGTTGCTTGATATGATTTCAATCTTCTTGATTTTGGAAAGACTTTGCCTATAACCCAATATGTGGTCTATCTTTTAAAATATCCCATGTGCACTTGAGAAGAACATATATTCCATGGCTTTGGGGTGAAATATTCTGAAGATGTCAATTAAGTCCATCTGGTTTAGTGAGTCATTTAGGATTGCTGTTTCCTTGCTGATTTTTTGTCTAGAGCAGTGGTCGGCAAACTCATTAGTCAACATAGCCAAATATCAACAGTACAAAGATTGAAATTTCTTTTGAGAGACAAATTTTTTAAACTTAGACTATATAGGTAAGTAAATTGTTATTAACTTAATTAGGGTACTCCTGAGGCTTACAAAGAGCCACACTCAAGGGGCCAAAGAGCCACATGAGGCTTGTGAGCCACAGTTTGCTGACCACGGGTCTAGAGGATTTACCCAGTGGTGTCAGTGAGGTATTAAAGTCCCCTATTATGATTGTATTGTTATTGTTCTCTCCCTTAATATCTTCCAGGAGTTTCTTTATGTATTTGGGTGCTCCTGAATTGGGCGCATATACGTTTACAACAATCCTCTTGTTGAATCAATCCCTTCAGTATTATGAGGGTCCTTCCTTATCTCTTCTTACGGCCTTCACTTTGAGGTCTATTTTGTCAGATATAAGTGTTGCTACCCCAACGTTTTATTTGTCTGAAAGATATTTTTCCACCCCTTCACTTTCAGTCTTTGTTAGTCCCTTGTTCTGAAGTGGTTCTCTTGTAGACAGCATATATATGGGTCATTTTTTTTTTTTATCCACTCAGCCACTTGATGTCTTTTGATTGGAGCATTTAGTCTGTTTACATTTAAAGTTATTATTGACTAGAGGCTCAGTACATGAAATTCATGCACTGTTGGGGGGTGGGGGTTGTCCCTCAGCCCAGCCTGCACCCTCTCCAATCTGGGATGTCCAACTGCTGATTTAGGCGCAATCCTGCAGTTGGACATCCCTCTCACAATCCAGGACCACTGGCTCCTAACCACTCACCTGCCTGCCTGCCTAATCGCCCCTAACTACCACTGCCTGCCCGCCTGATTGCCCCCAACAGTTCCCCTGCTGACCTGATCTCACCCCCTAACCGCTCCTATGCCGGTCTGATCACCCCCTAACTGTCCTCCCCTGCCAGCCTGATCACCCCAAACTGCTCTCCCCTGATGGCGTGATCACCCCTAACCACCTTTGCCTTGGCCCCTGCCACAATGGCTTTGTCCAGAAGGATGTCTGGAAGATGTCTGGTCTAATTAACATATTTCCCTCTTGTTAGTATAGATAGGTACTTGTTTGTAGCCATTTTTTTGTGTGCCTGTATTCCTTCTTCCATTTTTATTTTTTTGTTTTACACCAGTCTCTTTATCATTTCTTGCATTGCTGGCTTGGTAGTGATAAACTCCCCAGCTTTTTCTGGACTGTGAAGCTCCATATTTCCCCTTCAATTTTGAATGATAGCCTTGCTGTATAGAGTATTCTTTGATTCACCCCTTGCTTTGCATCACTTTGTAAATTTCTTCCATTCCTTCCTGGCCTGATGTGTTTCTTTTGAGAAATCATTTGATAATCTAATGGGAGATCCCTTGCACATAAATTTCTGTCTCTCTCTTACAGCCTTTAAGATTCTCTCTTAGTCCTGAACGTTTGCCATCATAATTATGATGTGTCTTGGTGTGGGTCTTTTCAGGTTCATCTTGTTTGGGACTCTCTGTGCTTGTGTGACTTTTTTCTTCCCCACATCAGGAAAGTTTTCTGACATTATTTTTTCAAATAGGTTTTCTAACCCTTTTTCCTCTTCCTGTCATTCTGGCACCCCTATTATTCATGTGTTGCTTTGCTTTATGTTTTTTCAAAGCTCCCTTAGGTTCTCCTCCTGTCTTGTAATTTTTTTCTCCAATTGCAGTTCAGTTTGGTTGTGTTTTGCTTCCCTGTTTTCTAATTTGCTAATTCAGTCCTCCACTTCTCCTAGTCTACTGTTGAAACTTTCTGTGGTGTTTTTTATTGCAGCTTATCAGCCTTTATTTTTTCTTGATTCTTTATAAGTTGTTGATTTTTTTCATCCATCAGTTTATGAACTGGATGGCCCTTATGCTGGATTCTTTTTCTGATATATTGCATGCCTTCATTTCACTTAGCTGCTTTTCTGGCAATTCCTCCTTTTTTTTCCTTTGGGGATTTCTTTGTCTCCCCATTTTTGCTCTCACCAAAGGATGTAGGTGTCAAGTCATGTAGAATCTCACCAAATTTACCTATAGATGCAATGCAAATCTAATAAAATCCAAATGACTTTTCTTATACACATGGTTAAATGGATTCTAAACGGCATGTGGACAACCAAAAGACCTAAAAAAATCAAGACGATATTTTTCCAATTGAATTCAAGATTTCTATAAACTTTAGTTATCAAGCCAATTAAGATAGACAAATAAATCAGCCATGCAGAATAGAATATCCAAACTAAGGCCCATCGTTTTTTTAATATTTCCATAAACTTGGGGTAGGAAGATATTTCATAGATAGCGCACTAAAAATATTAAGCACAAAAGAAAAAGAATGGGGAGTTGGAACTCATCAAACATTTTAAAATCTCTCTTCAGTCACAGAAAGACAAGTATCACATGATTGCACTCATATGTGGAATCTAAGTAACAAAATAAGCTGATGAACAGAGAGGATCCAGAGACTTGAAGCATGGAACAGAGTGGGGAATCTCAGATGGAATGCAGGGGAGGGTGGGTGTGTGGGAGATAAACAACCAAAGTCCTTGTATGCATAAATGTATAACCCATGGACATAGACAGTAGGGTTCTGAAGCCCTGAGGCAGGAAGGGGGGGGTAGGGGCAGGGGCAGGCTGAAGGAAGTCAATGGTGGCAGGGGGAGGGAAGGGGACATATGTAATACTTTCAGAAGAAAAAGGTTGAAAAAAATAGATATAGCTAAGAAAATGAAAGGCAAGCCACAGACTGAGAAAAAATGTTCACAATACATATATTAAACTAAATACTTCTATCTTTAAGATAAAACAACCTTCTACATATCAATAAGTAAAAGACAACCCAATAATATCAAAGGGCCAAAGACCTGAACAAGAACTTCACAAAAGAAGGTATATGAATTTCTAATAAGAATATGAAATTGTGTTCAACATCATTAGTCATTAAAGAAATACAAATTAAAACAATAACAAACTTCAGAGGGAAGGCAGGTTAGGGTGGGAGGAGACAAGTAAGAGATCAACCAAAGGACTTTATGCATGCATATAAGCATAACCAATGGACACAGAGAGTAGGGGGGTGAGGGCATGTGCTGGGAATGGGAGCAGCTGGGGAGAGGTCAATGGGGGGCGGGGAAAGGAGACATATATAATACTTTCAGCAATAAAGAATTTAAATTATATATATATAATACCACATCACACACTAGAATGGTTACATTCGCAAGGCTACTTCTAACAAATTTTTAAAACAGTTTGCTTCCAAAACTGTTAATGACACTCCTACATAGTGAGTCAGCAATACACTCCTGATTATTTACTCAAGGGAAATGAGAACATGCTACAGAAATATTCATACCAGAACAGCAGCTTTATTCACACTTGTCTTGCTCTAGAATCAACCAAAACGTCCTTCAACAGGAAAATGAATAAATAGATGGTAGTAGACACAACAATGGAATACCACTGAACAATAAAGGAACAAACTTCTAATCACCCAACAACAAGGATGATGAGCAAAAGAAGTCAGGCACATAGCATACGTGATATATTATTGATCTATGAAAAACAATCACAGGCAACTTATGATGGTAGAAAGGACAGTAATAGTTGCTTGACTTCATGTGGCCAGGATGCAAGTTGAGGGGTGAAGGGTACATTGCCTTACTCTTAATTTTTCAAAAAACTGATAGTTTTCAGCAACATGTCTTCCTTTCAATCTCCTCTGCCTTCAAGACTCCACAGGACACACTGGTTGCTTTCCTGATTGCTGGGAGCATGCTTGTCCTACAAAGCATTTAATGCTCCCCTTACCATTTTTTTTGTTGTTGAAATCTCTCATTTACTCATTGCCTCCTGCCATTCTCCTTGTCATTGTGAAAACAATTATTTATTTTTCATTTTAGCAGAAATTCTCATAAAAGAGAAGACAGATTCTTCTTTTCAATCATCTATCTTTAAAAAGAATGCGTAGTTTACAGAATTTGACATAATAAGGTGACTTTATTATTCCCTGATGAATATTGGGTACTGGAAAGAACCAATAATTTTCTTCGGGTTTCGAAAAGGAAACTTATGAGTCTTCATGATTTTCAGGAATACAAAATGTCTACTAAAACATTATTATCAGAGCAATAAAAAAGATCAACTAAGGCCCTAACCAGTTTGGCTCAGTGGATAGAGCGTCGGCCTGCGGACTCAAGGGTCTCAGGTTCGATTCCGGTCAAGGGCATGCACCTTGGTTACGGGCGCATACCCAGTAGGGGGTGTGCAGGAAGCAGCTGATCAATGTTTCTCTTTCATCGATGTTTCTAGCTCTCTGTCCCTCTCCCTTCCTCTCTCTAAAAAATGAATAAAATATATTTTTAAAAAAAGATCAACTAAGAAGCATAATTACAGACTCAGGTTTACTACTACAACTACTTTCACAGGAAACAGCAGCCACTTCTGAAATTCAGATGCCTAAAAAAATTCATTACATGCAACAATAGCACAGATAGATATATATTAACACAAAGCAGAAACACCAGGAAAAAATGATAGATATTCTAGTGAAATTTCAGTTTATGTCTTATCATATCATTATTAAACTACATCTTTCTATTTATGTACTAGCTTTATAAGTCAAGATGGTATTTCTCTTAACTGCTGTAGGTCAAAAAGGGAACACCTTGTTTTTATCTTTTTCAGATTTATTTTCTCTTAGTTGTTAATTAAAATGCATTTTAAGCTTACATTCCATTATTAATCCATTGTTTCATTTTTCTCTGTGAGTGGCTTGTTTAGTCCATCCCACTTTAGTACAAATTAAAATTGTTTCAAAAAAATTCCAGATCTGTTAGGAGATAATAATTTTACAATGGTTTTGATCATGACAGACTGGAATTTTTCAATATTACTTATGTTTTTTAATCCTTTAAGCTTCATTTTATTACAGCTTTGTCTATTGTTTCAGTTCTATTTGTCCTAATCTCTACTAAGGAACATTTATTTTTTATGTGTTGGTTCTTCATTACCTATCCTTCATTTATAAAATGTCACAGCATCCACAGGCATATCAAAATCTTGACGACCATTTTCTCATAGTGTCCTTTCTCCCTAGGATGTCTGAAGAAGAAAAGCGTATCTATGACGTTGCACTCTGCCACTTCAAAAGACAGAAGGTCGCAATTTCACATATAATAAAAGTAACATTTCCTTTCCTTGAACTTCTCCGTGACTATGGATTCATCAACAATGAAATGTATGAAGTAGGTAAAGTTTATTATGTCACAATCTGGTAAACTAAGTTATATTTTTATATCCTGGAATCAAACATCAGAACACAGTTGGGCAACTGAGGAGTCGCCTATGAGTGGGGACCCTCTCAAGTACTGCTGTAAGTGTTCTTATAGGGTCAGAAGGGAGAAGAGAAGCAGGCATTACTGAAGACAGTTCTGCTCCTAACTGAAGGAACAGTGCTCCGTGGTGTCCTTTATAGTGGGGTGAATAGCACTGTAGGTAGGCTGGATGTGAAGCGGGTGTGCTACATAGATGTTTAATGCCTTGTAGGAATTAAATACACAATGTAGTATAAAATGGAAATTGAAAGTAATTTTAATGAATGGATAAGTTGAATGATTTCATTTATTGAAATAATAATTGATACAGCATTTCATTTCAATGGACGTCAATTTAAATACTTAGATCAGAAAACATTAAACTCCACAGAGAATCAATGTCTTAGGACAAATTTGAAAGTAGATTCTTGCTATTCTTTTAACAACAGTTTTCAGTTTCCTTTCTATTTTCTTTTCTTTTCTTTTGGTATTTCTGGAGTCTTGGAATTTAGGTTGATTTTAGCAAAAGGTGTAGGTGGAGATAAAGAGATGCACATCTTCACTTTCGATACTTATAGGTTTTCTTTATGTCAAAGTTCACAGGAGCTTCCAGGCCAAGTCAGTCCTGGGGAAGGGACAAGGGCTGTCCAGTCCATAGAACAGCAGCTCATTGCCTGCTAAGTCTATTCCTAAAATATTTGACCAGGCTTTGAAAGGGCTACAAAACACTTAGCTTTAACCAAATTTGTTGTTCATAATTGCTTCCTATTCCATACTAGAGGCCTGGTGCATGAAAATTCATGCACTGGAGGGGGGTACCTCAGCCTAGCCTGCCCCCTCTCACAGTCCTGGAGCCCTCAGGGGTGGCAGGTGACTCAGTGATCAGGGGAAGGCGATGCCCCCATCACACCTGGTTACCTGAGCCTTGGGCCAGCCCTGGGCAGCTGGGGGGCTGAGGGGACTGGAGGACTCCGGAGGCAGGCTCATCTGCCACCCCAGTGGGGCTGAGGGGGACTGGGCACCGCCAACTTGTGGCTATGGGTGCCACCATCTTTGAGGGCATGACAGTCAATTAGCATATTCCCTCCTTATTGGCTGTGGGTGCCACCATCTTTGTAGCCTACTGCTCAACCGTTTGGTCGTCCCTCACTAACCCCTTGCCGGCTTGGTCGCCCCATGCAGCCTGTTCAGTTGTCCGTTCGGTTGCGATGGTCACTTAGGTTTTTATATATATAGATAGATAAGTAGGACAAATTGGAAGAAATGGATACATTTTTAGAAATACAATCTTCTGAGACTGAATCAAGTAGAAACAATATATGAACAGACCAATAATTACCAACAAAATTATATCACTAATATGAAGATTATATATATACATCCTTATGTTCATTGCAATAGTATTTATTATTTATACCCAAGCTATGGGAGCGTATATCAATGGATGACTGGATAAAGAAGAGGTGCATATATACAATGGAATATTACTCGGCCATAAAAAAGAATGAAATCTTACTATTTGTGACAATATAGATGGACCTTGAGGGTCCATTATTATGTTAAGTGAAATAAGTCAGACAGATAAAGACAGATA
>NW_006288615.1:1919425-1928373 GCF_000327345.1 Myotis davidii
GGTTTCTGATCACTGTCAGTGGCAGGGGGCTTCTTCCTGCTTTCCCTTTCGCCGCCCTGCATTGTGCCTACATATGCAAATTAACCACCATCTTGTTGGCAGTTAATTTGCATATAGCCCTGATTAGCCAATGAAAAGGGTAGCTCGTACGCCAATTACCATTTTTCTCTTTTATTAGATAGGATAATAGAAATGAGGGTAAGGAAATCAGATTCACATAAGGGAATTTTCAAGGAAGATGGATAGAGTTGTTTAACTAGTAGTCATAAAACTATAGAGAAATTCTAAAACTGTACATGAGGCCGTAGCTGGCTTGGCTCAGTGGATAGAGCATTGACCTGTGGATCTAAGGGTCTCTGTTCTAATTCCCATTAAGGGCGCATGTGCAGGTTGTGAGCTTGACCTCCAGTAGGTGGCGTGCAGGAGGCAATTGATCAATAATTCTCTCCCATCATCAATGTCTCTATCTCTGTCTACCTCTCCCTTTTCCCTGAAATGAATAAAAATATATTAAAAAATAAAATAAAACTGTACATGAGAAGATAACTATGTTGGGAAATTGTAATACATTAACTATAAAATCACTTTCTAAGCTTCTTTTGTAACTAGGAAATCTGTATTTATATTTTCCCAATTCATTATTTTTTAAGAAGTCTAAAGAATCTTTTAAAACACCGGGTTCTGAAACAGAAGTCATATACCATGTTCTCGATGAAGTGGAGAAGACATTTAACCTGTCCCTTCTGGAAGCATTGTTCAGCAAGGATATCATGAACTCCTACCGTGGTTTAAATGATATTTATAAAATCTTCAAAAAAGGTAATTAGGGCCCTGGCTGCTTCTGCTAAGTGGTTAGAGCTTTGGCTTGAGGACTAAAGCATCATTGGTTGATACCTGCTCAAGGGCACCTACCCCAATTGCTGATTCGATCCCATTCGGGGTTCATGGGGGAAGAAACAAGTCAAAATGTCTCTCTTAGATCTCTCTCGCTTTTTCCTCACCTCATCTCTCCCTTCCACTCTCTCTCTCTCTCTCTTTAAAGATCAATGGAAAAAAATATGCCCGGGTGAGGATTTAAAAAAGAATATAATTAGGTTTACTACCTACTTTTTTATGTCCAGGGCCAATTTTTCCCCACAGGTATTTATTGAGTGTACCAGGTGTCAGACACAGTGCAGGGCAGTTGGGATGTTGCAGTTATGAAAACAAATATATCATGAGCCACTCAAAGCTTATCATAAAATGGCTACAGTACAAACACCCACCTGCAGGTCTGTGTAACTAGGCATCTTGACTCAGGACAACCAGAGCCACAGTGGATTCAAATTTTCTTAGAAGGACAAATGACAGGAAACACAACATCACAACAAGCCTGCATCAGTTGCTCTTCTTTGTGACACTTAGCAGGGGTCCTCATGGCAGTCTACCAAGTTAACTATAACCCACCTCAAGTTACATCTTAGTTGCAGGATCCACACTGATTTAGCCACTGCATGCCCAGGGGAGTCAATATCTCATGTAACAATCCTGTAGTCATAACCTTCAGAGACCCCACCAGGACAGCTGAATTACAAGAGTCAATACATTAGAGGAAGACAAAAAATGGCTTATAGTTCACATCTAGTCCCTCTCAGGCCACGTGCAATTTGTCTACCTACAGTCACTGGTCATTTTAAAAACACTAAGCTCAGTGTTGGCCTATTAACACAGATAAGAAGCAACCTTCATCAGATTTCCAGAATAATGAGCAAAAAAGTCAGGTCAAATTTTTTCTTGAAGAAGGAGAAATGGTTTTATTAACTCATTCTCCATAACAAGTGTGATAAACAATCAAATAATCACAAAACCAATTGCTCTGTCAGAGAGATGTTTGGATACTATACAAAACTACTGGTTTGGTTCTCTACTTCTTTCCTGAAAATGCATGATTTTATACTTTTATATGGGTTCTTAGTAAAGAAGACGTCCTCCAATAATTTTTGTTTGACTTGCCTAGAAAAATTTTTATTCCATATACTTTTGGTCTCAAAAAGATCTCCAAATAATGATGGAGAATTCAAAACAAAAATGATATGAAATGCAGATGATAATGGAGCAAGCATAGAGAGGTAAATGATCTATGTGTCTGCTGAACAAGGACAAATTAGATTAATCTCAGAGTGAGAAGAAGACTGTGTAAATTGACTCAAAAAGGATAAGCATGTAAATCCAAAATGGCAGCATAAGTAAATGCTGGTACTCCTTGCCTCCCACAACCACATCAAAATTACAACTAAAATACAGAACAACCGCCGAAACCTGTTTGGCTCAGTGGATAGAGCGTCGGCCTGCGGACTGAAGGGTCCCAGGTTCGATTCCGGTCAAGGGCATGTACCTGGGTTGCGGGCATTTCCCCAGTGGGGGATGTGCAGAAGGCAGCTGATCGATGTTTCTCTCTCTTTGATGTTTCTGGCTCTCTATCTCTCTCCCTCCCTCTCTGTAAAAAATCAATAAAATATATTAAAAAAATAAAATAAAATAAAATACAGAACAACCATCATTCAGAACTGCCTGAAATTTGAATGGAAGTCCTACAACTAGAGAATTAAGGAAGAAAGCACATTGAGACTGGTAGAAGGAGCAGAGACATGGAAGGGGCTGGCCTGACACCCACATGTGGCATTGTTTTAATTGGGAGGTATATCTCAGCTGTGGAGGCTTCCCCTGAGGAGCAAGGGGTCCCAGCCCCACACCATACCCCCATCCCAGGCTTTCAGAGCTATGAAGAGAAACCCCCATAACTTCTGGCTGGAAAAACCAGTGGGGATTGTGGCTGAGTGAAGCAAAGGCTGCTGGAGACCTCAAAAGTTCCTCTTAAAGGGCCAGGACACAGACTTACTTGAATGCACTCCCTCTGAGCTCCAGAACTGAGGCAATGGTTAGGGAGAGTTGAGGGGGGTACAGGAACATATGGGGAGGAACTGGATTGTCTGGCATCAGAGCAAAAATCTGGGGGTAGCTTTTTCCCAAATAGTGGTGCTCTAAAAGGGTCATTGTTACTATGCTGAGACCTCCCCAGTTGTAGAGTCACTGGCAGCCATATCTGAGTTTATATCAACCTGGCTCCCACTGTTATCTCCACCCTAATGATTCCCTAAGACACCACTATCAGCCCCACCCCATCCAATTTAAAGCCCCACCAAGATGTTTGCAGTGGCCTTTTCATATGAATGGTATGTCCTGTTTCAGGCTTCAGACTTCCTAAAATCTTTCAAATAAGCAGCAGCTGGGACATTGTGCCCCAAACCTATCAATAAGAGTTCACAGACAGCTTGGCCTCACCTGGGCACAAGTAGCAACCATCTGGAGATTTCTCTATAGCTCCTGATGAGTGGCCCAGGGAGTGGCTGACTTTGCACCTCCCAGGAGGCCCTAGAGACAGTGCACCTGGTGGACAGCTTCAGACCATACCAGATTACAATACTACACATCCCAAAGCAACACACTCAAGGGACCGACACAGTGAGCCCCAAAGCCCCACTGAAGCAAGTCCTGCTCCATAGAGGTGTCTGCTACACCGTAGCTCTTCCACTGTAATCACAGCAGGTCCTCACAGCGTATTGGCCTGAGAGTCAATTCCTACCACTGACTCCAACTACAACAAACTGTGCACACAGCCCACACAAGAGTACACCTAGAGTGCTCAGCTCAGGTGACAGTGAGGCTAAGCCACTGGACCTTAGAGGATACCTACTACACAAAGCCATCTACCAATTCCAGGAGACATAAGAGCTCTACCTAAATATATAGAAAAAAACACAGGGAAGAAGCTAAAATGTGGAGACAAAGAAACATGTCACAAATGAAAGGACAGAACTAATCTCCAGAAAAGGAACTAAATGAAATGGAAGCAAGCAAACTACAAGATACAGAGTTAAAAACAATAGCTATAAGGTTGCTCAAGGATCTTCATGAGAGCTTCAAGGAACTTAGTGAGATTTTCAAGGATCTTACTGAGAATTCAAGAACCTTAGAACATCAAAGACATGAAAAATGGCCAGTCAGAAATTAAACATGCACTTACTGAAATAAAGAATAATTTAGAAGGATTCAACAGTAGAGTAGAGTAGAGAATTCTGAGAATCAAATCAATAATTTGGAATATGAGGAAGCAAAAAACACCCAAACAGAAGAGAAAAAAAGAATCCTAAATATGAAGATAGTGTAAGAAGCTTCTGAGACAACTTCAAGTGTACCAACATTCACATTATGGGGGTACCAGAAGGAGAAAAGAGAGAGCAAAATATTGAAAACCTATTTGAAAAAATAATGACAGCAAACATCTCCTAACTGGTGAAATCGCCTTATAAGTCCAAGAAGTTCAGAGAGTCCCAAACAAGAGGAATCCAGCCTAGCCAGTAGGACTCCATGGTTGAGTGTTGACTTATGAACCAGGAGGTCACAGTTTGATTCCCAGTCAGGGCACATGCCAGTGTTGCAGGCTTGATCCCCACTGGGCTAATGGTATCTTGTCATAGCTCCTCCTCCAGGATCAGCCCCTGGTCCGACTTTCATACAAACAGCCCTCCTTGCCTTCTCCATGCTCCTCAACAGGTCTTGCCTGATTCCCAAACTCCACTCAGGACTCAGGCCCATTTCCCATTCTCCTTTCCTGTTAGCAGAAAAGTTTCGATCTATTTGCAATTACTTTGTTCAAGGCTCTGTCGGATATCAGGCCTCTCTTCATTTCCTATGAACACAAACAATAGGGTTATGAAGGGCTTAGGTGGGGAAGGAACCAGGAAGAGGAGACAATGGGGGAACATCTATAATACTCTCAACAATAAAAAAAAATTTTTAAAAAAGGATAAGTGTGAAAAAACATTTTGGAAGGTCTGGCTTCTAAAGCTAAGGAATTTGATGTTGTTTACTACACAGTAAAAAGATAATATAGATTTATAACATATATAAATAAGGTTTATTGCCCTGCCATCAGCCCTGAGGCATACAGGCTCACTGATTCCCTAAGTCTGTTCCCCCGACCTTCTGCAGAGATCTACCTTAAGGATTTTTGGTGTATTAACTTCCTTTATATGTTTGCTGGGTTACCGGCATGCAGGGTCCCTGGGCTGGTGCCCTGTTCTCCCTTCTTTGGCAACCTCCCAGGTCCCTGGCCCAATGCCTCAATATTCAGTCCCTGCTTGCAGCTTCAGGGAGTATCCTTCCTTTGTCCTGGGATCTGGGTGCCTCTGGATCACCTGTGTCCTCTGATTTGTCTCTTTGGGAAGCACTCATCCTCCCTGACTCAGTTAAGCCAAAACCTTTTCTTGTCCAGCCACATTTTTAAAGCTTTTGTGTTTTTTCCTCTTTATACATGAAAACCTATATAGGATCTTTGTTTTCTTCCCAAGGAAATCCCTGTTTTTCCTTTCAGTTACATCAGTTCAGCAAACACATTTCAAAATAAATAGTACATTATTTATTTTGATATATGCTATCCTGGGCAGCTGAAATATTTTGCGTGAGTAACAAACTAACACTGTTGCCACAACTCCTTTATCCTGAGATTTGAGTGACTCCTTTATATGTGAGAAGCATAAGTGACCCCTTTGTTGGGTATTCTCTTTTCTGTCCCAGGGATGAAGGGTGAACTTTACCAACAGGATTGGGACCCACTGAGTACTGAGTGACACAAGGGTGGAAATTCCTAAAAGTGTAACTTGAGATGATGACACCACTCTCTAATCATCTTCTTCTTATGCTCTCTCTTCAGTGATACCAAACATAGAACAGTTCCTAAGAAGTGGTGAAGAAAATGAAGAGAGGCCTGATATCGGACAGAGCCTTGAACAAGGTAATTGCAAATAGATCAAAACTTTTCTGCTAACAGGAAAGGAGAATGGGAAATGGGCCTGAGTCCTGAGTGGAGTTTGGGAATCAGGCAAGACCTGTTGAGGAGCATGGAGAAGGCAGGGAGGGCTGTTTGTATGAAAGTCGGACCAGGGGCTGATCCTGGAGGAGGAGCTATGACAAGATACCATTAGCCCAATGGCCAGACAGAGGAACAGGAACCCAGTGTATCAGGGAACCAAATTTAAAGACAATGCTGACCTGAAAGTAACTGTGATTTAGAGGGAGACCCCGAAGGAGCATATCAGTGTGAAAGCTGTGAAAGGTTAAGAACTATGGGCCCAAGGAGATCCTGGATGATGACAGATAAAGGGGCTGATTTAAATGTGGGGGATGCTGTTCAAGAGCAGGAATAGTTAAGGAGTCGTATAGGGAGGGAAGAGAGGAAGTGGTAAGATGTGCAGGAAGATGTGGGTATTTTGAGACAGGAAGAAAGAAGGGAAATGAAAGACAGAAGAATGGGGTAAAGGACACAACAACAACAACCATATTACCAAGAGCTCACTTATTGAACATTTACTCTGGCAGTTGTGAGCTTAGTATTCACAGCTGCCCTTAGGGGGAAGTATCACTCTCTGTTCACTTGCAGAAAAGGAGACTGAAATCTTAAGAGGCCATGTATGTAGTTGGCCTGGGTTAAATGAGCAGGATGAACCCAGGCATTCTGAACCCAGAGCCTGAATACTTAACCCTATACATACCCAGATAATCTCGTAGAATAGACAGAATATTGAGTCAAAAATAGGAAAACATGTTCAGGGAGAACGATACAGAAAAAAGAATACTAGGAGAACCAGACACAACCTCATAAAAAGGCCAACAAAACAGAGAAACAGACATTCGAAGAGAGGATGTGATGTGAAGGGGTTGGGGACAAGGAGACATGACTTTGTAGGAGGTAAGGGAAGCCCACCAATCAAAGAAAGCTTCAAGGACAGCAACAAGTTCCCCATAGCTATGGGTGACAAGAAAAGCTATTTGCTCGTTAATTATCTCAGTGAGATGGCAAGACTGAGGTCAGGTGGCACTGATGGCAAGTGTTAGATGGGATCCTCCAGGTCCAAATGGGCTTTGTTGATACCTGGGGGAAGGGGATCTTCAAGTCATGGTAATTGACCATACCTTTGCTATACCTCACATTGACTAATCAGCACAATATGCAAATTAACCACCACCAAAGAGGGTGGTTAATTTGCATACATAGGCTCCAAGCAGTGGAGTGAAGCCTGATGGCCCCAGGGGGCAGCGGAGTAGCAAGGTCTGACATTTCCGGGGTCAGCTCCGGCTGGAACTTGGCCGGAACGAAGGCCTGTGCTGGATGCCAGAGGAAAACTGGTACCAGCAGCCAGGGGAAAGGAAGGCCTATTGCATGAATCTCTTCGTGCAACAGGCCTCTAGTTTTATAATAATTAATTGGTGATTAAGGGAGAATGTCACAGCCCATACTTTAATATCTGAAATAAACTTCTAAGATCTTCCTCCAGGAACCAGTGACAACTCATATCAAAGGCTTACAGCAGTGGATCCTGATCCCTCAAACAATAGTGGTCTATTCCTGTTGACTGTTCTGTGATCCTTTGCTGTTCTTGTCCCATCTGGCAGGTGCTGTGGTGAGAGGGCTGCTTCTTTTTAGGACTAGTTGCCCAGAATAGTCATTGGAAATTCCTCCAAGGATTTTGTTAACAGAGTCTTCATTTTTCTGGTTGCCTGGGAGAGTTGCTCCTTCCATACTCCTTAAATGCACTTGCTGCCAGCTCCTGACACCCTGTGCCTGGACCTAATGCCCATGCACCGGCTTCCCAGTTTTCTGCCTCTATCTTGCTTGAATCTGGCTTCAGCCTTGTTTTGACATCAGGTCCAGTGGTGGCCAGCACTGCAGCGAGAGTGGTGGGGTAAGAGTGATGTGTGTGTTTCCGCTGGGCCAGGGTCTCTCACCTGTTGGGTCCCTCACACAGAACCATAGATGCCATGTGCTTCCTAAGCAAACCCTCTCCCATCATCTATGGAGCACAGGCCTGGAGCTGTTCTAAAAACATCATAGAAGTCATTATTATGTAGCTTGTATTGGAATGTGTTATTTAAGACAGGGTATTCAAAATTAGTAATGCGTTTTTATTTTAAAAAATCTTTCACATTTAGTCAAAAAGTTAGCATTTAAGAATATGAAAAATCCAACATGCATCAGTTTATATTCTTAGCTTTTCATCTATCAGTGCTGCTGGTGGGATCAGGAGAGGAGAGAGGAAAGAATCATGATGAGTAATGAGCAGAGAAGAAATTCAGAGTGAGTGTATGTGTGTGTGTCTGTGTGTGTGTGCATGCGCACACACTGGTATAAAGTATAGGAAGCAGGGACAATGACATTATAACCCAAATGATGCAACAAACCACCAATAAATATGTCCAAGAGTCAGACCCAACAGGGATGGTTGAATGTGATGTGAATCACTGAGGAAAAGGCTATGTCACATTTCCCAACCCAAGAGGAGGTTCTAAGGAACTGTGGATGTGGCACAAAACATGAACAAAGTCCCTGGTTCTATGTTAAAATTTGGGGGATTAATTTTTAAATCATCCTAATATACAAAAACCCATGGTCCGTAACACCCACAAGGACTGGAGGCTCAACCAACTGCAAGTCAGTGCTGGGTTGCTGTGGTGACTCAGCACTGACTGCCTCAGCTGCAGAAGACCGATCCAGCACTGACTGCAGAGGGGGCTGTGGATCAGGCTCAGAGAGAGGCCTGGGGAGAAAGAAGCAGGGTCTGATCCGTAGCCTCTGTGACAACTGTTGATCAGCACTTGCCTCTCTCTTTTGTTCTGGGCCTGGCCAGCAGCCACACCTCTTTCTCTCTGGCCTCCACTGGGACTGCTGATCAGCCCCGCCTCTCTGATCAGACCCACTCAGAGAGAGGCCTGGGGAGAAAGAAGCAGGGTCTGATCCGTAGCCTCTGTGACAACTGTTGATCAGCACTTGCCTCTCTCTTTTGTTCTGGGCCTGGCCAGCAGCCACACCTCTTTCTCTCTGGCCTCCACTGGGACTGCTGATCAGCCCCCAC
>NW_006288615.1:1928607-1933154 GCF_000327345.1 Myotis davidii
CTATACTAAGAGGGTAATATGCTAATTAGACCAGGTCAACCAACTGACTTCCTTCTAGACAAAGCCATGGTGATGGGGGCCAAGGCAGAGGCCATTAGGGGTGATGAGGCTGGCAGGGGAGGGCAGTTGGGGGTGAGATCTGGCTGGCAGGGGAGGGAAGTTGGGGGCAAGATCAGGCCAGCAGAGGAGGGCAGTTTGGGATGATTAGGCAGGCAGAGGCATTTAGAGGCAACCAGGCCAGCAGGGGAGGGCAGTTTGAGGCAAGATCAGACTGGCAGGGGAGGGCAGTTGGGGGTGATCAGGCAGGCAGGCAGGCAGAGAGGTTAGGGGCAATCAGTCAGGCAGGTAGAGGCAGGGGAGTGGTTAGGAGCCAGCGGTCCCAGATTGCGAGAGGGATGTCCAGCCACTGGTTTAGGCTCGATTCCCACAGGGTTCGGTGGTCAGACATCCCCCAAGGGGTACCTGATTGGAAGGGGTGCAGGCTTGGCTGAGGGACCCCCCCCCCATGCACGAATTTCGTGCACCAGGCCACTAGTCTTTACATACGTTCCTTTCCATAGAAAAATAGTAATAAATGGAAAAACCTGAACTGCAATGAAAAAAAAATACTTATCTATTATTCATAACTATTGAGGGAACAGAGTGGGATGGGTTGATGGAATCAATAATGAGCAGAGGAGGTTCACCATGGGGAAGAGGGGTACACTGATCCTGAGTGATTTACTCAACAATTCATTACTTAGGGTTTCCTGCTCTGCTCTGCCCTCTATCTTTGTCCACAGACCCTTTCACCCTTGCTTACCAGTTCCCTTGTTACTGCTCCCTGCTGGATTCCTAACCTGGGAGAGACCAGCAAGAGAGTGGAGTGTGGGAGCAAAGAAAAGCTGAGTATTTTGCTGTCACTATCTTGGAATTCTGCCAGTAGCTGCATCTCCTATGACCACCACCCACCAAGCAGACCAGCCATGGTCCAGCTTCTACCTACCCAGTGACTCAGCACATGAGCTCATCCTTGGTCCCTCCCTCCCATAGCTTTCTGTTGACCATTCTTCCATTTTGATTTCTCAGCTCTTCTACCAGTTGTATAACTAATTCCCTGGATTAAATTCCCTCTGCACCAAAAGCTTAGAGAGTTTTTTATTTTCCTGTTAGACTCTCTGATTGATGCAAGGGACAAATAAAATATCTATGAATCAAAACCTATCTAGGTACAGCCCCACCTGTAAAAGGCCTCTCAGAGCAACACCATGAAACACAAGAGATAAATGTGAATGAAACAGGTACCACCAGTGACAACAATGATGCACTAGAAAACAGACAAAGAAATGAACAATGTGCCCATGAATCTGATCAGGAAGGTAAGACTGAGTGCCTGGGTTTGATGAATCGTGAAGGGAAACTGGCTGGGGGAGGCATTTGGTGTGGATAAAGTCACCAGGGTAGAACTTTGATAATAATGGGAATTATTAAGATGGAGAAAAGATAAAGAAAATTTTTATTAGAAGAAGCATTCACAGGTCACAGAAATTATTAGGAAACAACAGAATCGGACAAAATAGGAAACATAACAGAGAATGGGTAAACTGAAAAATCAGGTAGGGTACTAAGGGCCATGACCAGGGGGGACAGGGAGACTCTGGGACACATGTAAAGAGGAGCCCACTCCCTGCCCTACACATTTACAGTGCTTCACCCCTAGACAATAGTGGGTCCTGGTTGGCAATGATAAAATAATATAGAGAAATAAGTATAAAGAGAGAAAGATACAGAGGAAAATAAATATCAATAGATATAAAAATGGGGGGAGACACACAGAGAACTATGTCAAGGAAGACTAAAGGACAATGAATAAAGAATTGGTAGAGAGTGGAATAGGTAGAGAGAGAGGACCAGGCATTGTCTGATTTGGAGAGATACTGCAAAGAAGGCACAAAGGGCTATTCCTAACCCCATTGAAAAGGTAAGATGTCCACAAAATAAAAATGGCCCTGGAACCCAGTCAGATAAAAATAAGCCTCTCTTCTGAAAAGTAGAAACAAAAAATAAAAACAAAAACCCAGAGTTAAGAGAGGCAAACAATAAAGGACAGATTTAAGCAGCAGGAAAGGAGAGGGTGGAGGTGGCATTACAGGGGAAAGGGCTTGTTGATTGTAGCAAGGGTGCTCATTCCCTTGGGGAAGACTTCATTTATTTATAATTTTGTCCAGGAGTGGAGCCACACTGCCATGGAAACCAAATCAATAACGGGGTGAATATAAAGGAAGAAGATCAGTCAGATGTTGAATGGGAAACCCAAGCAAGGACTGACTGTAACAAGGCACCTGAAATAATAGGCAAGACTGCCTGAAAGAATGTGTGATGTGAATCCCGGGACCAGGGAAGGGTCTGTGATGTGTCATCAGGGCCCATGGAAACAGTCCTGGTGGCCTTGGTTAGAGGTAGAAAGGGGAGGGAATAAGAGCCTTGTGCAGTGTGCTCAGCAGAGAAATGTCCCCAGTAATTGGAAAAAAAAAACCAGAAATGGTTGGTTTAATGTCAAAGAGATTATTTCTGTGCAGGAGAGGAAAATGATGGGTATAGGAGAAAAGGAAGAAAAATGAAGAGCCAAGATATTTATTAGAGGAGAGAGAAATAAACAATACAGACAAGAAGAGTTTTAAAGACATTGAATTGCCAGGAATAATTTGTGAAAATTACTTGAGCCAATAGAAAAGTGAAGAAGTAAATGAGAATGGAAGAAAGAGTAGAGTAAGGACGGGGACTGGAAGTAGATTAAGGATGGAGGTAGGAGATAGAGCGAGGATGGGGGTAAGAAGTGTGCTGCAGGATGGGCAAAGCTACCCTCTGCACATGAACTTCTCCACCTTCTGGGTAGGACTTGGAGTAACCTGCAAGTCACACACATTTGGGCACAGACCAGGGGGACCTGAGTTAACTTAGCTTCTAGATCTCCCTAGTGCTGTCATGAAGGAGTTTCCTGTCAGTGGCCTTCTTGGCCCCATCTTGAGACACTAAGGGGTTTTTCACCTCTGTGCAGTGATCGACAGTGAGGACTCCAGAGAATCCAGTGATGGAGATGTGCCCCCGAAAGCTTCCAGCTCAGCATTGAAAAGCAAAAGTGGTAAGGAGGTGGGAGCTCAAGGTTTGGGCTTCAGGAACCTGAATTAACCTGTTTCCATGCCCTCGCCAGTTTGGCTCAGTGTAAAGAGCGTCAGCCTGTGGACTCAGGGTCCCGGGTTCGATTCCAGTCAAGGGCACATGCCCAGGTATTGAGCTGAATCCCTAGCAGGGGGTGTGCAGGAGGCAGCCGATCAATGATTCTCTCATCATTGATGTTTCTATCTCTCTCTCCCTCTCCCTTCCTCTCTGAAATCAATAAAAATATATATTTTTAAATGTCAGGCAACTCACCAGCTGGGAGTGGGTCACTTATGAAGGTGAGAGTCACAGGTGTGTCAGGAGTCTGAAATAAGGGCTCCCGTTCTCTGCTGAACTTGACTCAGCCTGCTTTGACGCTGAGGTCAAGTGCAGAGGTCCAGTTCATGGCAGAATCCCATTTTTTTGCTTAGCCTGATTCTTTTGGGAACAGTAGGAAGGCAAGAAATCATCATACAGTCATGATTAACATGGCCCTGTTGATTGTCATGGAAGATGTAGTAGAAATACACTACTAAAATGGAAGATCTAGCTTACTACATCACTAAACTAATCATCCTATCTAATAAAAGAGAAACATGGTAATTGGCGTACGACCGCTACCCTTCCCATTGGCTAATCAGTGAGATATGCAAATTAACTGCCAGCTAAGATGGCGGCGGGCAGCCAGGCAGCTTGAAACTAACATGAAGCTTGCTTGCTTCAGTGACGGAGGAAACCAACGTTCCCCGCCTGCTTTGCCGGCCTCTGAGCCTGCAGTTTAAGAAACATTGTAACAAATAGAGAGCTAAACAAAACCCCAGAAACCTGCTTTCAGCGAGCCTGGAGAAATTCTAAAACTGTACATCAGAGCTGGAGTTATACAGTGTTTCCACTATAGAACCGAAATAAACCAGATACCTTCTTTCAGCAGCAGAAGCCTCAAAGCTGGAGCCAGAGCTAAAGCTGGCCCAGAATAAAAAGAAAAAAAAGAAAAAAAGGAGCAGTTGGGAGCTTCAGTCGGCCTGAAAACAGCCCTCAGCCCCTCACCCAGACTGGCCAGGCACCCCAGTGGGGACCCCAACTGTGAAGGGGGTGTGACCAGATGCAAACAGCCATCATTGCCTCATCCAAGCTGGCCAGGCACTCAAGCGGGACTCCCACCCTGATCCAGGACACCCTTCAGGGCAAACCAGCTGGCCCCCACCTGTGCACCAGGCCTCTATCCTATATAGTAAAAGGGTAATATGCCTCCCAGCACCTGGATCAGCGGAGCAGAGAGGCCTCCCGGCACTGGGATCAGCATGACAGGGGGCAGCACCCAAACCCTCTGATCACCCTGCAGCTCTGTGTGTGACAGGGGGCGGGGCCACAACCCCCCGGCCTCCCACGGGCCCTGCTCTGTGTGTGCT
>NW_006288615.1:1933560-1939290 GCF_000327345.1 Myotis davidii
AGCAGGCCTAAGCCAGCAAGGAGTTATCTCTCGAGGGGTCCCAGACTGTGAGAGGGCACAGGCCAGGCTGAGGGACCCCCCCTTCCCCTCCGAGTGCACAAATTTTTGTGCACTGGGCCTCTAGTTAATAATAATCGCTGTAGTAATAAAAATTAATAAAGTCTTGATTTTGTACAGTGATATGCATCCCTAACACACCCATATCCTGTGGAACCCATTAAAGCCAACTATTCTTTTGCTTCTCAATAATAGTGTCATTTTGTCACAATCTTAGTGAAGCCTCAAAAGACAACTGATTCTACCACTAAACTGTTAGGAGGAAAAACATCAAATCGACTATTCATAACCCAGCACATTTTTTAAAAATATATATTTTTTATTGATTTTAGAAAGGAAGGGAGAGGGAGGGAGAGATAGAAGCATCAATGTTGAGAGAGAATCATTGATTTCTCTGCCTCCTGCACACCCCCTACTGGGGATCAGCCCGAAACACAGGTATGCACCCTGACCTGGAACAGAAACTATTTCATAAGTCAATGCTCAAACATTGAACCACACCAGCCAGGCAACCCAGCACACACTTTTTATGTATGTCTGTGCTCTAGCATGTCAAAGGCTTATACAGTGATGTCATACAAACTTTTGCACAAACCTCCTCATAAAAATCTTAAGGATATGAGACCTGGTCTTACCTCTGAGTACAAAGGTGTTTAAGAGTATTTTTCAAAATGTTATCTAATCTAATAAAAGAGAAACATACAAACTGACCGTTCCTTCGCTATGCCTTAAGCCACGCCCACCAGCCAATCAGAGAGACTATATGCAAATTAACCCAACCATGAATGGCATCCGGAAGCCATGGAGCTCGAGAGAGAGGAGGCTTGGTTGCTCTAGTGATGGAGGAAGCCAAGCTTCCCACCTGTCCTGGCCAGCTCTGCGCTCCAGTCAAGGCTACAAAGTTTCAATTATAGAATGCAAATAAATCTCAGAATAAAAAAAAAGAAAAAAAGGAGTGTCTGGGAGCTTCAGGCTGACCCCTGGTGGTCAGTGTGCTCCCAGAGGGGGAGCTCTGCTCAGCCACAGGCCAGGCTGATGGCTGCCAGTACAGCGGTGGTGGTGGTGGGAGCCTCTCCTGCCTCCGCAGCAGCACTAAGGATGTCTGACTGCAGCTTAGGCCTGCTCCCTGCTGGCAAGTGGACATCTCCCGAGGGCTCCTGGGCTGCCAAAGGGATGTCTGATTGCCAGCTTAGGCCCAATCCCCCCAGGGAGCATACCTAAGCCAGCAGGTGGTCATCCCCTGAGGGGTCCCAGACTGCGAGAGGGCACAGGCCAGGCTGAGGGACCACCCCCTGAGTGCACAAACTTTTGTGCACTGGGCCTCTAGTTGAGAAATAAAGGAAGACCCAGGGCTGATTCTGAAGTCCTATTTCTCAATATAGTAGGTTTGTGGTTGTGATTACTTTAGAAGAAAGAAACAATAAATCAAAAACCTTTATAAACTCAAGCCTTCTGCAGTATGAATCATCCTAAAATTTGTGGGGGGTTTTAATCCTCACTGGAGGATATTCCTTCCATTGATCTTTAGAGAGAGTGAAAGGGAATGAGGAGCAGGGAGAGAGAAAAAAAAAACATTGCCGTCAACTAGTTGCCTCCCACACTTGCCCCAACTGAGGTCAGAAATAAAACCTGCAACTGAGGTACATGCTCTTGACCAGGAATTGAACCAGTGACCCTTTGGTCATAGATTGATGCCTTAACCACCAAGAAAAACCAGCAAGAGCAAATTTGTAAATTTTATTTAATCATTTCCATTTTCTCACCACCAACTGTTTGTTGTAGGTACTATGGATTTTGGAAACAACTCCATTTCAGAAAGAGCCAAGAAGAGAAGAAGTAAGAATAAGATTTTATTTGCTTTTGATGTGAGAAATAAGTTTTATATGCCAGTGTTTCATCATCTTTATTTGTTATCCTATATAATAAAAGGGCAATATGCAAATTGACCAATGGGACCACTGGGAACAACTGGTTGCTATGACGTGCACTGACCACCAGGAGACAGACGCTCCACAGGAGCTGCCCCCTGGCGGTCAGTGAGCTTCCACAAGGGGAGCTCCACTCAGCCACAAGCCAGGCTGATGGCTGCACGCACAGCAGCGGTGGCAGGAGCCTCTCCCACCACTTCGGCAGCGCTAAGAATGTCCGACTGCAGCTTAGGCCCACTTCCCAGGTGGACTTTTCCACAGGGGTCCCGGACTGTGAGAGGGCACAGGCCAGACTGAGGAACCACCCGCCCCCCACCCCTCCAGTGCACAAAATTTCAATTACAATATTGTGGTAGGTAGAACAATTGCTCCTCAAAGATGTCCATGTCTTAATTCCTGAAACCTGTAATCTGTTCTCTTACATGACAAGTGGACCTTGCAGATTTAATTAAACTTGGACCTTAAAATGGGAGAAGTTATCCTGCATTACCAGGGTGGCCCCAATATATTCCCCTAGTCCTTAAAAAATGGAGAATCTTTTTTTGGTGTGGAGAGAGGAAGAAGAATGGTCAGAGAGACACAATATTGCAGCTTTGAAGATGAAAGAAGGGCCCTAGCTAGTTTAGCTCAGTGGATAGAGTGTCAGCCTGCAGATTGAAGGGTCCCAGTTCAATTCCAGTCAAGGGCACATGTTGGGGTTATGGGCTTGATCCCCAGTGGGGGGCGTTCAAGAGCCATCCAATCAATGATTCTCTCTCATCATTGATGTTTCTATCCCTCTCACCCTCTCCCTTCCACTCTGAAATCAATAAAAGATTTTTTTTTAAGATGGAGGAAGAGAATAGGGAATGTGGGAGATCTTAAGGATCTGTAATTCACACAGCATTCACCTCCTTGGGCATGATGTGAGATAGGAATTACAAGAAATTACCCCAACACTTTTACATGAATTGAAATGCCCTTTCATGTGACTTTCCCTGTACTCATGGACATGTGAATAGAATTCTACCCTGAAAAACTACTTTGTTTATAATTCAGTACAAAATTGGCTTAATTACAAAGGTTTAAAGTAAAATTTGCTTTTCCTACCCACTATATTTTCTGTTGCAAAAAAATAAAAGTAAATAAAAAGATACCTTGAGGAGAAATAGAAAAGACAAAGATTTCAGACATTCAGTGATGTTGAACTTCTGTGTGTTCAGAATCTAATCAAGATTTTCTCCTAAAACCTCCAAATTCCTTTGGGAATTTGAAAGTACAATGAATTTAAAGATTATTTGGGGTAGAATTTAAACATTTTTAAAGGAGAATGACCTATGCATTTATTCAAGTCACCTTTTTTGCTCTTCAACAAAATTGTATAGCTTTCTTTCTATAGATTGTGCATGTTTTTAATTTCCCTGTCAGATTTGCTGAGATATAATTTATATTCAATAGATTTCATCACTTTAAAGAATTAATTGAATATGTTTTAACACATGTAGATAGTCATGGAAACCAACATGATCATGACATAGAACATTTCCATCATCCACAAATATCCATTTGTGTCCCTCTTTGCACCCCCGATCTTGAAACAGTGGATCTGTTTTTATCACTGTAATTTTTCTCCCAGAAATTTCATATAAATGAATTTATACAATGTATAGTTTATTTATGTCTGTTCTTGTTTTACTAAGCATAATGCTGTTGAAACACACTGATATTGCTCCGTGTATCTACAGTTACTCCATTTCCGTTGCTGAGAAGTATTCCTTGTATGAATAAGCAGCTGATTTATCTATTTGCCTGTTCATAGGCAGTGAGCTATTTTCATTTTGAAAAAAAAAAAACAGCAATGAGGAACATGTTCATACAAATATTTGGGTGAACATATTTTTAACTTCTCTTGAATGAATACTAAAAGAAGTACTACTAAGTCATATTAATTGAACGTAACTGCATGTTTGATGCTTTGTGAATCTGCCAAAGCATTTTTCAAAGTGGTTGTATCCTTTCATATTTCTACTAGAAATGTTTGAAAGTTCCAATTACTCTGCATACTCACCAGTACTTGGTATTGTTAGTTTTTTATTATACCTATTCTTAGGAGGCATTTCATGGTTTTTCCTATAATTCTAATTTTCATCTTCCTAATAATTAATGGTACTGAACATCTTTTCATTTACTTGCCTTTATCCACAGATCCCTTTTGGTGAAGTATCTATTGAAATCTTTTAGCCTTATTTAGTTGAGCTATCTCTTTTTTTTGTTTTGTTTTGTTTGTTAAAGAGTTATTTATATGTCCTGAATTCAAATCCTTTGTTGGTTATGTCTTATAGTCTGAAAAAGCTGACCTTTTCATTTTCTTGGCACTATCTTTTCAAGAACAAAATTTTTAATATTTGATGAAGTCTAATTCAACAATTTTCCCTTTTATAATCTCTAATTTGGGGTTCTATTTAAGAAATCTTTGCCTAATTTGAGATCCTGTTTTCTCCAAGAAGTTTTATGGTTTGATGTTTACATTTAGCTCTATGATCCAGTTTACGTTAATTTTTGCATATGATGTTAGCTAAGACCTTCTCTTTTTTTTGGCATAGGGATATTCAATTGTCCCTGCAAAATTTGATGAAAATACTATCCTTTCTACATTGAATTAATTTTATTTCACATCCATTTGAAAATAAATTGGCCATATGACTTTGAGTGTATTTCTGGAGTTATTTTTCTGTTCCATTTACCAATATGTCTACCCTTATGTCAATACTACAGGATCTTGATTACTGTAGCTTTATAATGAGTCCTGAAGTCAGGTAGTAAGGCCTACAATTTTGATTCTCTTTTTCAAAATGCTTTTAGCTCTTTTAGGCCCTGTGCATTTGGAAGTTTCTTCTATCTTTAATTTTTAGATACTTTTTAAAAATTGGTTTCACAGAGGAAGGGAGAGGGAGAGCGATAGAAACATCAATGATGAGAGAGAATCGCTGATCAGCTGACTCCTTAACACCCACTACTGGGGATGGAGCCTGCAACCTAGGCACAAGCCCTTGACTGAAATTGAACCTGTGACCCTTCAGTTCGCAGGCCAATGTTTTATCCACTGAGCCAAACAGGCTAGAGCCATTTTAGCCACCTTTAAGATCATGTCACTTTCCAAGGCTCCTACTGAGCTCCAATCATATGGCTATGTTCTAGACCATCCAAAAGATAAATGGAGAAAAGCAAAATATATCTTTCTGCAGAATGCTAGCCCTTTTGTGTGAGCTTTCCTAAAGTTTCCCTCATCCCACAAAAATAGTTTGTTCTCATCTTATTCAACAAATCTTAACCTGGTGGTCCTGCCAAATATTAGGGAAGTTATGAACTATGGTATTTTGTCTGGACTCTGATATCTCTGAGAATGCAGATATTCTGTTAGTAAATTAAGAATTAAAATGGGTTTCTGGAACATGACATGAAGAATTTATTTCAGTAACTCTTTAAAATGTGTTGGAAAAACCAAGATGGCGGCATAGGTTAACGCCAGAGATTGCTGCCTCGAACAACCAATTCAAAAATACACCTAAAAGACGGAACGGACATCATCCAGAACCACAGGAAGGCTGGCTGAGTGGAAATTCTACAACTAGGAGGAAAGAGAATATCATACCCAGACTCAGAGGAGGCACAGTGCTGAAGTGAAATACTCAGGTGCGGAGTGCGTGCGGAGTGGGCTGGCGGCCGAGGGTGAGGCTGTTGTTTTCAATCGGGAGGGGGGTTTGGA
>NW_006288615.1:1940563-1948025 GCF_000327345.1 Myotis davidii
AGTAGTTGACTTCAGCACTGCACCTCCTCTGAGTCTGGGTATGATATTCTCTTTCCTCCTAGTTGCAGAATTTCCACTCAGCCAGCCCTCCTGTGGTTCTGGATGATGTCTGTTCCGTCTTCTAAGTGTATCCCTGAATTGGTTGTTCGAGGCAGCAATCTCTGGCGTTAACCTATCCCGCCATCTTGGTTCTCTCCTATGCACATCATTTTATGTTTCTTTTTTTGGTTTCAACATTGGTCTAGCTGAATAAATCCTTGGTTCTTTTAGTGAGAGTGTTTAAGTGTTATATGTGCAAATTTGGCTTTATTTTGAAACAATTTTTTATTTATTTTTCTATAGAGAGAGGAAGATAAGATAATAGATGATAGATGATAAATAGATAGATAGTTAGTTAGATAGATAGATAGACAGACAGACAGACAGACAGACAGACAGATAGATAGATAGATAGATAGATAGAAATCTATGTGGAAGAGAAATATTGATCAGTTGCCTTTTGTATGGGTTCCAACTGACCGGGGACCTAACCAGAAACCTAGTAATGTGCCCTGACCAGGAATCAAACACACAGCCTTTCTGTGCAAGGGACGGCACTCCAACCAACTGAGCCGCACTGTACAGAAAGAATTTTTTTTATTTTTATTTTTATTTTTTATTACAAAGGGTATTACATATGTGTCCACTTTTTCCCCCCGCCCTAGATGGGCACTTAGGCTGTTTCCAGATCTTAGCTATGGTGAATTGTGCTTCTATGAACAAACATAGGGGTGCATATATCCCAGAAAGAATTTTTTTGCCAAGATTAAAAAATTCTAGGTCAATGTTTATTTCTCTTCAGTATACTAATACGATTACTGCATTTTCTTCTAGACTCTATTGTGTGGCTGATGAATATTCTCCTTGTATTTTAACTGTCACTTTTTGGTTAATAAGCTATTATTCTTATCAAAATATCTTTTTCCAACTTTGGAATTATGAAAACTTCAAGGCTACTGAAAAATTTGACAGTAAACATAGAGTCACAATTAGCAAGTATTGTGCTTACTTTATCTCATTTTTGTCCATCTATCTATTTCTCGATTCATCCACTAACCATCCTCAACTTTGAAACATTTTAAAGTTGCAGACAATAATACACTTCCCCCAAAACACTTTAGCATGCATATCATTAACTAGATTCAATATTTGTTTGTATTTCTTTTTCTTTTAGATAAAATTTACAATGAGATGTACAAATACTAGATATATCATTCTATGGATTCTGATAAAAGTGTTCTCCTGTAAAATCCTAATTGTTATCAAGAGACAGAATATGACCATCACTCTAGAACTTAAACAGCTCTCCTCTGAGGAGGACACTTCACTATCCTGGTATAATTAAGAGGGAGATGCTGTCTATTTTATGCTGGTCAGAAAACAAATTTGCCCTCTGACTTGTGGAGCAACATTAACTCTAGCTTCTAAAACTCTTTGCTATTCACACATCCTTGAAAAGATACTCTGGGGCATGTAGAATTGCATGGAGAATTGGGTCCCAACAAATTCACCTCACAAAGCACATTCTGGCTATTTCCCTGTGAGGACACCACTCCACCAGCCAAGATTAACCTGACCCCTGGAGTCTAGTAGTATATTCATTCAAATTGTTTCCTTCGGAATTTAACAAATGTCCTAAACCATAATTTATAGGTCTCCTATGACCACTGCTGTGGTGCAAGTCACCATGGTTGCATGAGGGAGGCAAGTGAATGCCTGGCTTTCACACAAGAAATGCAATCCCAGTGGCACACATGGTGATCCTGAAACAGAGGCATTTATAATTGTTCAGGTTCCTGAGGGGAATATATCAGCCATAATTAGGGTTGGTCCCTGATCACCTGTAACCTTAAAGTTTTCAGCTCTGTTCATTGTTGACGGGTTTTGGAAAGAGATGGGGCCAATACAGTCTATCCAATCTGCTCTATTTCTTCATGATATCCAATCTGCTCTATTTCTCCATGATGTCCAATCTGTTCTATTTCTCCATGATGTCTCCCACAACCCTTCATCCAATGACTGAGAATCAGTGAGAGGACCATGTCCAGAAATGTTCTGCCTGGGAGATACTAATGTTGGCAGAAGCCCCTGATTCCTCACATCTGTTGGTGAATGGCAGAATCAGTATCTATATATGTGGTGGGAGAGCTATACAAGAGTGATTTCTTTCAGAAGAGTCTTGAAAGACAAATATGGTTAGTGATCTTTCACCTCCCACACCTCCTAGGTGTTTCATCCTCAGGTGCCTGGGTCTTTTGCTCTTCCTTCACTACCAAAAATATGGAGGGGGGAATATATTGTGTACCATTCCATTGGCTGTAACCTCATCTCCTCATCATTTGTTCCAATAATCTCCTATTGTCACTCACAATTTTTATCCACAAGGGTCAGATACAAGCAGGGCAAAGGCATTTTCAAAAAATATAACCAAAATCTCTAGGCACTCTGAAGAGTGGGGAAGAACAATGAATTCTCACCAGCAATAGTCAGAACAGAATCCAGATTTTCACAATTGGTCTATATAATGCCATTAATTCCCCACCACTTTTGTCCTTATCACAATGCAGGAAGGAGCTGATCCCTTTCTGCCTCGATTGGGGAAAGCTGCCTTCAGTGACAAAATACCCGTAATAGATAAGTGTGTGGACAGGAAGAGATGAGGTCATAGAATTAGATGATCAGAGCATTGCGTGTAGCCTTTTATAAAGGGCACACCATTGTCAGACTGTAATGGTCCAGCAAGTCATGCAATTTGCAGATTGTTCTTGAGCTTCCTCTGCTCCTCTTTTAGCTTTGGAGAGAGTTGATGTGAGGGACAAATGAGGCAAAGTAGAGAACATGAATTAAGGTAGACACTATCTTCAGGGTTAACTCATTACTATCCTCTCCCTGAGTCAGAGCTCAAACGGGGAGATACAAGTATAGTCTCTGATATTGTCTCCAGCTATGTAACTGCACTGGAAGAGCATAGATGGAGACCTTCCTTCAGAACTTGACAGCAGCTGTTTGTTTCATTGTCATGAAAGAATCAGGGGAGGGGATGATTGCATTGAGAGTTACTACAGTTTTATAGAAGCCTGGTAGCACTCTGCTAAGGCATTCTGATTGTGTGAGATTTGAGAGGTGAAATGAAGGTAAGCATTCTGTTGCTATGCATCAAAAATGCCACTGACAGAAAGACTTTGAAACTCTGAAGATTTGTGAGATAAAGTTTTCTAAGTACCCCTATGTCTTTATAGAAACCATCTCAACTTGGGAGGAAGTTGTATTTGTGCTGTTGTAAAATGAGATACAATGAGGAATTTTCTCTTTCAGGGACAAAAATGCACATGGATGAGACTGTGGATTTTAAGGATGAAATACTTCCTGTGACCTGTGGGGAGATGGTGGGCATGTTAATTAAGAGAAAATTGAAACGAGGTAAGATTCAAGGTCTACTTTCATTTATAAGCCCTCCATGAAGGAATCACAAAAAGTAATGGAATTACCCATGTAAATTACCCATTTTTTAAGGAATTGGGGCCCCAGTTTTGTCTTGAGAAGAGGTAGGGATCTCTAAGATGATGTTTTTACACTTTAAGAAATGGTGCATATTAAGTGCTCACTTCCAGGTGGATGTATCCATGAGGATGCCCAAGGAACCAAAGAGAAGTGCAGAAATGTGAGTCTGTGGGTGGAAAATATTGCATACTTTATTTTGAATCAGCCTCCACCTTCATGTCCTATACCCCTTCTGGAAATCATCAACAAGACAGGGTGTTTGTTGTTGTGAGGAGTTCACAAAATTTAAATCAGAAAACCTGAGTCGCAGCCTTAGCTCTTCTAAGAGTGACTTAGTAAAGAATGGGACTTTTCTGAGCCTGAAACTTCTCATCTAATAAATGGATAATAATTAAAAACCTGCCTCCTGGTGTGACTTTGAGACAATGTACATAATGACAGTAAAATGTTTTCTGATTTGAACATTATAAAGCTTTCCAGTAGTTGTCTATAATGATGAACCCCATATCAGATTAATCTTAATGTGGGTATGTGAAAAAATTATATGTTTGCATCAAAACTATTTTTAAACAGCTTTACTGAGATATAACTCACATATATACTAGTAATTCACCATTTTAAGTGTAGAATTCACTGTTGAGCTTTTTCTTTCTGTTTTGTTTATTAACAAGATTATAAAACCATCATTACAATCTAATTTAAGAACAGTTTTGTGCCCCACTAAAGGAAACACCATGTCTCTCAGGAGTCAATACCCACTCCCACCTCACCCCACCATCCAGCTCTAAGAAACCATTCATCTATTTGATGATCTATATACTGGCCTATTCTAAATATTTCATATCCATTGACTCATATAACATGTGCCTTTTGGTGACTGGTTTTCACTCAGCATGATGTTTTCCAGGTTCATATGTATATATCATGCATTATACTTTATTCCTTTTTATTGTCAAACTAGAGGCCTGGTGCACAAATTGTGCACTAGTGGGGTCCCTTGCCCTGCCCCACAATCAGGGCCAATCAGGGACATGTTGCCCAGTCTTGATGGGGGCCGATGGGGGCCGATGGGGGCCGGTGGGCTGGGGAGTGACCGTGGGAAGTTGGCTAGCTAGCCAGGAAGGGACCACAGGAGGGCTCCAGGGAATGTCCAACCCTCTCGCCCAGTCCCGATCAGCCAGACCCCAGCAGCAAGCTAATCTATCAGTCAGAGTGTCTGCCCTCTGGTTGTCAGTGTGCATCATAGGGAACAACCTGTCAGACACTTAGCATATTGTGCTTTTATTATGTAGGATAATATAATAGTCCATGGTGTGGAGACACAGTAACGCATTTATCTATCAGTTTAGGTTTTCTCACCCTTTCACTATTATGAATAATGCTGTTTTGAATAAAGATTTTGGTGAACCTGGTTTTTTAATTCTTTTCACTAAATACTCGGGAGTGGAATTGCAGGGTTATGTGGCAATTCTATGTTGAACTTATTGAGAAAAATCAAAACTATTTTCCACAGTATGGCACCAGTTTATATTCCCACCAGTAAAATCTGAGTTCTCTTATTTCTCTGCATCCTCACCAACACTGGTTATTGTCTATCTTTTTCATTACAGCCGTCCTAGAAGGTGTGACGTAGTATCTAAATGAGGTTTTTATTTCCTTCTCTCTAATGAATAATGTTATTAAGTATATGACTATCTTTTATCTATATATAAGTAAAATTTTCCACTGAATAATATTTCACAATTACTTTAAAGTCAGTTATCCATGATTTCACATAAGAAAAATATCAGCCCAATAATGCCATTGAACTGGAAGGAAATCATCATAATACAGGGCACAGATATTGCCTTAGTATCATTGAGAGCAGCAGGGCAGGGCCTCCATTTCAGATTTCACTCCAAAGTAGAAAATCTCCTTACATGGTATTTACAAGCTGGGTTTGGGGATTCTCAAGTATAAAAGGTGAGGCCACACTCTTCTGCTAGTGATGTTGAACCCAAATTGGGTGGCTGTAGGTCCAGTGTCTGAGCTCTGAGGACAAGGAGGTTTCAGGATCAACTTATCCCGGTCTTACAGGAGCCACGGTGAAGTGTATAAGGAGAGAGGATGGAAATTGGTACACCCCCAGGGAATTTGAAGTTGCAGGAGGCTATGAAAAATCAAGTAACTGGAAGAACAGTGTGTACTGCGGTGGGACAGCCCTAAAAAACCTGAAAGAGGTATTCCAGTGACTTTCCTTGTTGTATTAGAAGAAAAGGTCACTATTTGCTCACCAAATATATGTTGAGTCATGGCTATAGCCCTGAGGTCCCCTAACATTATCCTGGTCCTGGAGGGAGGAGCCCCACACTCATAAGTCAGTACAAGACAGCACATTGATGTCAAAGGGTCTCGGTAGGGGCAGGAGCCTGGAGGAGGGAAAGGTCATTCTGACTGAGGTGCTTGCAGACAACTTTAGCCACTGAAAGAAAGGAGACTATCTACAGTCAAACAAGTGGTCAGAAGGCACTCAAGAGAAAGAATGGTGTGAAAACTAGAACCATGACTAACCTGGTTCCACAGGTTGAGGTAGATGGATTGTGTGTGATGAGGCATAATCCATCAATTGGGGGGGTGGGGTTTGGATGATTTAATGCCAGGCTAAGGATTTTAAACTCATAGACAATGCAGAACCAGGGAAGTCTCCTGAGGTATGAAATGACATATTTGAAACCATATCTCAGATAGCATGGGGCCTGGAAATGACTTCACTGTCTTTCAGCCCAAGACACCTATAGTGAACCTACAATTCTCAGCTCCAATGTCACCCCTCTCTGAATATTCACTGACTGACCTGCCTTGTCATCCCTTCCCTGGCCCACCCCCTGACCACACTATTAAGGCCCTTCTCACAGTTTTATACTTATCCTTTCATGCAAACCCTTGCTCTCCTAGATCCCTCTAGGGTTTATACATCTTTGTGTGCCCAACATTGTGCAGAGTATCTGACACCCAATAGCTGTGGGACATGTGTGTGTCAGTTGAGCAGCCCTGGTGTGAGGAAATAACTTGAGTGGCACTGGTGGGAATGGAAAGGAAGTGAAAGCTGTCAAAAAGCTTGTCAAGGAAATGAAAACTTAAGTAAATAAGAACAAACACAAAAGAAAAGGAAAAAAATCTAAGGATGATTTTCCAACTACTATTAATGAATTCTAGAAGCACATTGAGGAGGGGAAGATGGGTTCTCATTTAGACATCTTGGTTTTAGCTGACAGTGGAACATCCAAGTAGAAATATTTGGGAGGAGGTTGCAATGCCAGATCCACAAAACATAAACACAGGCTAACCATACACTTGGATCTTTGACTCTTTCAGTATCTACCTGAACTTCCAGGAAAAGGTGGCATGAAGAAAAAGGTGATTATTACTTTATACAAGTTCTTTTTCTTAATCTTTATTGTTGAAAGTATTACATCAATCTCCCTTTTTACCCCATTAACTTCTTCCAGCCTGATCCCATCCCCCCAAACCCACCACCCCAGGCCCTCACCATCCAATTGTCTGTCTCCAAGGACAATTGTATATGCATCCAAGTCCATTGGTTGATCTCTTCCCACCCACCCTCCTCTGCCTTCCCTCTAAGTTTCAACAGTCTGTTCTGAGATCATGTGATAGTTATCTTTCTCTGACTGGCTTATTTCGCTTAGCATAATATTCTCCAGGTCCATCCATGCTGTTGCAAATGGTAAGAGTTTTTTATTTTTTATTGCCACACTAGAGGCTAGGTGCACAAAAATTTGTGCACTCAGGGGGAAGGGGGGTTCCACAGCCCCACTTGTGCCCTCTCGCAGTCTGGGACCCCTCGGGAGATAACGACCTGCTGGTTTAGGCCTGCTCCCAGGTGGCAGAGGGCAGGTCCAATCCTTAGGTGCAGCCCCTGGTC
>NW_006288615.1:1948082-1954058 GCF_000327345.1 Myotis davidii
ACTATAGAAGCAATAAACAAAATACATAATGTGAGGTGTAGCTTAAGGATAAAGTGATAGTTTTTTCAAGATTGAGTATGAATGAGAAATTAAGAAGAAGGGGTAGGTGAAAAGTGCCATTCTCATATACTCCAGGTAGAAATGACCATGCAAGACTTTCATAGAATGTACATTAGGTTACATGTAGCTGTCTAGGCCTTTAGATTATCTGATATTCTAGGACTTTTGGCTCACCAGTCCTTGGCACATTATACCCATTGGGTTTACTGAAGATAAATTATTCTTTTATTTATTCAGTGACTACTTTAAACAGTTAGTGTCTCTATCATTCTCTATGTGTATAGAGTTACTCAATCTGGAGTACCTAAAAGAGCTGGCAACTTCCAACCCACAGGTTCTATCCTTATTCATGGGTACAACACTTTGCAGAAACAAGGTTCAGTTGCCCCTATATTTTGTGTCTCCTCGATGAAGAATTGAAGTGACCCAAAGTGTCAGATCTCAGGACCCATTACTACCTCAGTGGATCATCTGTGCCTCCCATAACTTCTCTTGCTGATGGAGTCTTGGTTTCTCAAAACCTTAGTGTCACACTTGGCACCACATGACACCTTCCTGTCTCTTGATGAGGGCCACATATCCTTTCTGGTAACAGCTGCTGTATTGTCAAATTATCTGAAATACTCAGCCAGAAATATTATTGGTTTTATGCTAGTATTTGCTAAAAAGATAGCAAGTAATCCCTTTTCCTAAGTGAAACAATACTCATTTACTATGCAATTATTTAATGCATTAAAAATACCCAGTGTTCATTACAGAAGATTGAAATAATATCCCTGACCTCAAGAATTGTTTCAACTTCATTGTTTATCATGGAGAAATAATTAATGGGGAGCAGGGTATTCCAGGCTCTCCAGAGAAGCAGGCAATGACATGACCATTTCTCAGGTCATTTTTGAGTGGATCACCCTTGTCTATGACCTCTCTGACCTGGGTGGAGATAAAAGCCAAGGCTGCCTGAAGGTAATGAAGTCAAGTTGTTCTAATGAATAAACAAGATCAATGTAAGTGTTATACCCAATAGTCAGTTTCCTGTGAAAAGTCAGCCAGGTGCCACCTTGGGATTTGGATGAAAAGGAAATGGGGATGAACTTTCGAAAGTTGACTTGGACTAAGGAGGAACTTGGATTCATTTTAACTTTTGACGGGTGCCCTAGAAGAGTTACTGGAGGTGATGGAGTTCATGTTATGCTACCCATGATCAAGACTCCATGGGGAGGAAAAGGCAATTGTTCTAACAAGTAACCTCAGTCTTCTTAATAATCTTTCCTAGGAGAGATATTACAGGTCAGTTTAGCATTGGCTTATAATATACTCATGCATTAATAATCACATGTGTGAAAATAAATCTCAACTCAGGTCCCACACTTTGCACACAGAATCACCTGAAGACCTCTGAAAAATAACATTGTCTGATCCCACTCTAGATAAAATTTTGACCAAATCATTCTGAGTAATGACTTGGACATTAGAATTGTTAAAATATCTCCAGATGATTTTGATACACAACTTACTCATTCTATGGCTTAAGGAGAATACTAACACCTATGCCTTTTGATTCAGCATCTATGATGTTGGGACCAGGAATTTAGTATTTTATATACTCGCCTCTGAAAATTCAAATGTACAGCCAAGATAAGACACAAAGAGCCAAAGGGAAAAGGCCCTAGACTTGATTACAGATAGAGATGCAAGATTCTTGTGTACTTATTACATTTGTTATTTCCTTGCTTTTCTGGGAAGTGGTTACCAATCTCTGGACAATCATGATAGCAGTCTGCGATTCCCTAGAGTGAGGAGAAGGAAAATTGCCCTGGGCCTCCATGTTAGACCCAGTCTCAATCTCCATTATGAATGTGGTTCAGGATTCTCTGGAACACTGAATGGGAGCTGTTGGCCAGATGTTCCTTGAGCTTTGCACTTTCTCATATATGGCCATTTTTTAAATCAAAATAAATGACCAGAATCCTTATTCTCCCCAGATAAGAATTTTCGCCCTAAAGCCAGACTGACTTTTCATCTTTTATTACTTTCTGCATGAAGAGAAACAACATAGCTGTGTTGCACATTACTGTGCCCATTTACTTCAAGATGGACATTTGTGATCTTTGTGTGCTGCTAACAGAGATATAATACAGACTTTGAGAAACAGAACACTTTTCATAGGGATGTGCACAAATGCAAAAGACAGGCTGGACATTTAAAAGCTGGAGAGATGGCAATGTAACTGCAGCTTTGAGAGTCATTTGATTATCTGGGGCAATCAAATAGCCAAATATCTAAACCTAAGGGATTGTGTCTCAGTGTTAGAAGAGGAGAGGACAAAAAGGGAAACAGATACAGCAGTGAGGCTGATTGACTAAACCTAGGAGAGTAATGGCACCAACCCCATGTGTTTGGAGAAAGGAGAAATGGTCATGGCAGAGAAAAGTGGACACTGTCTTCAATGGGGGTCAAGTCCACAAGCGAGTCTCGTTTGTGTCACCTGAGATGGTCACAAGAGGGTAGGAATTTCTCCAATAGACAATGGGATAGACAGGATGTTTCCATCTATAGAGCAACCCAGAATCTTCTGGGTTCTCTCAGAAGGCAGAACCAGGAAAGCAACCAGGAACAAATATAGTTCCTGATAGTTCCTGATTCATATGTAAATGCTGATTCTCATTTAAAAGAAAGAATAAAGGGTTTTTTTTGTTTTAATCACCTCCTTTTCACCTCATTAGTGAGGGAGGGATGTCTACCACACAGTTTGGGGGACAGCAAGTAATGGCATCTGTCACCTGGACAGATGGATTGACAGAGGTTTATTAGTCACATATACTCCTAAACCAAGGAAGGAGAGCAGTTCCAGCCATGCAAACCTCACCAAGGTTGCCCTCAGCAACAGAGGGAGCAACCAGGGTCTGTGGAGGGTGGGTTATCCCCTGGTTTTCCTGGGAGGTTATGGCATGCTTGTTTAAATAATTCCATGGCTGACGGAGAACTGAAGCTTGGTATTCCAGGCTGAGCAGGGTTACACGTGGCCCCTTGACAAGGAGCATTGTTTAGCTGTGGGACCTTATCCAGGAGAGCAGAGTGGAAAGAGGTACTTGCAGATAGGCTCTTCAAGGCCTTCTCAATTTTACCAAATGTCACAGCAGCACATAATGTTGAACTTTAATGTTAGTCTTTACACTGCATTTTCTTGATTAGGATAGGGCTCAGTCACAGGCCAGCTATTTCTCATGAATACATATGTTTGTATATAACACAGTGTATCTTCATATCTGCTCTATAAATTTGGTTGGGTTCAATGAGTAAAAGTTACACCACAGGATTTGGATGGAAATACTGTCAAATTTTATGTTCTTCAAATGAAATTAAGCATGGTTAAAGGCCACATATTGAGACTGGTGAGAAATCCAGTATCAGTTGTTTAAGAGAGTCCCTCCCTATTCTGTTTATAAAACAATGCAATTGCCACTTTCTCTGCCCATTCAGCGATGGAGCCTAAGGGATTCTAAGTGTTAGAAGAGGTGTTCTAGTGCCAAGGAGCTATGTCTTCCCTGGCACAAACTGGTCATCTGTGCCTGTGGTCTTTCAAATTCAAAGACACTGTCATAGGTTCAGGGGCCATTCAGATATAGAATCCACAATCCAGGAACCTCTACCAAGCCCTTCAACTCATAGGAAGCCTTTAGCCAAGAAAACAGGAATACTGTCTTAGCAGTTTATTCAATCTTATCAATTTCTCAATAAACCACCTTTCCCTGTGTCATTTTAGTGATTTTGGTACAGGCAAATGAATTGTGTTCCAGGAACTTGTTTTATCTGCAAGATAATACAATGGTTCACAATTCTATAAAATTTACCCTCTCTTTTGTAGCTGGTCTTTCTGTGTTAGAGACTCTGGTTTTATAGGAAAACCTTTTCTGTTCACATAGGCCACTCCTCGTGAACTTCACCACAGATCAAGAGTTCTTTTTCTGAAACTCCATTCCATGCAGTTGGTTCACAGCTCAGGGAGAAGCACATAACTGTCCATGCAGGTTCACACAAAGGCAATGAGTTCCAGATTCCCACAGCGCTGGTCTTCAAAGTCTCACTGGGGATACAGACATTGTTTTATCTTCTAGCTGAAAAATGCAGAGAAATGCAAAATCTGTGGGGATGAAGGAAAGCTCTTCAACTGCTGTCGTTGTTTCAGCTTCTTTCATGAAGACTGTCACATCCCACCTGTGGATCCTAAGAGGTTTGTGAGATGCACACCCCTCTCCTTCTATGGACCTTCCTCCTGCCATGCACACTCACAATGCACTCACCCAGACACCATCTCCCACCCAATAAACTGCTGCTTCTACTTTATGGAGCATGTTTTCACATGAGAGTCCTAGAGAATCTGGGAGGTGACCCCTCATTCCCTGGTTGTGCCTATCAGCCATTCCTGAAAGGAGGTCAGTGGCAGCCATGGGAACAGAGATGTTTCTGGGGCTTGCCTTGCTTACTTACACCTTTCATTACAGTAGCCAATGGAAATGTACCTTCTGCGCAATGAAAATGTCTTCAAGAAGTCAGCAGTGTTACAGTGAATCTGAAGTCCGGGAGAGGCAGCTGGGGCCAGAAGAGAAGTTAGTGAGTTGAATTTGACCCAAGACATCTCCTTTCTGCTCACATGAGAAGTCAATCAGGAATGGGTGAGGAAAAGGGCTTCAAAGGGTTACAGCATGGCATGTAAGCTGCTCTTCTGACCATGCCTCAACCCTCAGCCACACTGAAAATTCACCAGAACCTGGTTGCAGAAAGAAAAAGAAGAAAAATAACTTAGCTATTATATGTTAGTGTCCAAGAGCAATCCTGTTCGGGGAAACTTCCAGAAGACTACTATGGTCATGCATCTGTCTGGGCATGCATATGGGCTCATTCTCTCCAAGCTGCTTTTCATTCATAATCTCCTTCTTTTGCAGAAATGTGAATTCCTACTCCTAAAGGTCTATTGCCATTTAGAGAGCAACATTTTTCTGAATATTCCACATGAACATTATGTGAGTAACAACAACAAACCATGATTACAAGCCTCCGTAATATTACCCCACCTTGACATGGTCACTGTGGGATCTGTGATATGAAGCCCATGGGAGGGAGAGCATGTGAGCTGTTTTTCTATTTACCTTGCATTTCCACTGGATTTTATGGAATCCACAAAAGACAGACAATTACCTGTGTCAGTAATGCCCCTATTGATATATTTTTTCTTCAGTTTCAAAAGGCTTCTCAATGCCTAAAGACACTTAAGGACTTGGATGAAATCAAGGATAGTCTAAATAAAGAATGTTATTCCAAAGTGGAGGAGTTTGTGCATAAAGTGAACAACATCTTTCAGGATCCTAAGGTAAGTAGCTCTCCCTGCTTCCATTTCATTTTCTACTCATTAAGTCACGCTGCCTGCATTTCCTGGTACTTGGAAATTTTAGAGTTTCCCTCATCCTATGACAAGCCTATAGAAGCAAGGTTTCAGGAAGTGACTGGGTTTTTAGACTGAGGATTTAAGCTCACCAGAGAGAGCAACAGTGAATAAGGAGTTGTCCTTGCAACCAGACTTCAGGCCCCTGAGAGCTCATTCCTCTCCTCATAGGTGACAGGTGACCATTGAGAACAGTGGTGTCCTCCCTGTTCAAAACCTAAGGAGAAAATTGCTTCCTAAAGTCATGTTATCCTTCTTACCTCTCCCCAAATACACTCAATCAGACCTCTCAGAGGCCCCAAACTGCAGATAGATTTCTTTGCATGTAAATGAACCATATACAGTAACATGTCACCAGAGAGGAATAGAATTGACAATGTGATAGGAAGACCACTGATTGTACGTCTGTAATATTTGATTGTTACCTTAGATTACTTTTCTAACTCTCACTGAAACAACCCAAAACCAATGACTGA
>NW_006288615.1:1954418-1968897 GCF_000327345.1 Myotis davidii
TATGCCTGCTCCTCCCTGTGTATTTCTTTGGGCCAAATGGAGGCATATTCACCTGAAAGTTAAATGTCTTTGTCCTGGGGGCTGGTTCCCAGCACCAAAGATGAACCAACCATGTGGAGTGATTCATGTTCCTGTGCTCCTCAGGGAATCAGCCTAGAGCTGGTCTCCAGCTATGACCACATCCTTGCTTAGCGTTTCCAAGCACAGTGTCCTGCCTCCCTTATCCCTTCTTCTCCCAAGAAAATTCTCACAATAAATCACTGACAAAAGAGACTTTGTCTCAGGCTTTGCTTTTAGGAAACCCAACTTCACATTATGGTCTAGCAAGCCAGACCTAAGCATGGAGTTCTGAGCTGGATCACTGTCTGGCCAGCTGGCAACAGATGGAATACTGTTAGTTCCTAAGGTACTAAAACAGTGCAATTGCAAAACACATTCACCTGTATGAATGAGATATAGGGGAAGAGGCAATTGTCTAACATTTACAAAGAAATAGTAACTATAAGAACTGTGTGATTAGATGGCTATTTCTTTTTTACAAAACTATTTTACATATGCTTTTATTAATTTCAGAGGGAGGGGAGGATAGGGAGAGAGAGAGAAACATCAATGATGAGAGAGAATCATAGATTGGCTGCTTCCTGCAAACCCCCTAATGGGGATTGAGCCTGAAACCCAGGCATTTACCCTGAACACAAATTGAACCATGGCTCAACCAGAGCCATACCAGCCTGGCTAGGTGGCTATTTCTAAGCTCATTTAAAGTGTCAAAAAGAGTACATGACAAGCTTATATATTAACTACCACCTGCATCTGGAAGGTACACAATATGGAAGGCCTGGTGCAGGCCCTAATTTTAAGAATGATGGACTTCTGCCCACCCTGAGTGTCTCAGTTAGTTGAGCATCCTCCTGTGCAGAGAAAGGTTTGCCTCATGGGTTATGTGTTCGGTCCTGGGTCATGAGGTGTATGAGAGGCAACTGATAGCTTTTCTCTCTCTGTCTCTCTCTCCCTCTTCCTCTGTCTAAGCATGTGTTTGGCTGAGGATTATATATTTTAAAAAAAGAATGATAGAACTTCAGAGAAGACTGAATTCTAAGCTCAGGTTGGTCTCTCATGCCCAAACCCTGATAAAGAAAACATCAAGCCCTGAAACTCAGAATGGTGTTTTCTAAGTAGATGACCTGAGGACTCTGAACTCTAGATCCTTCTGAACCCACTGTCCTGCAAAAGAGACCCCTGTCCCTTTTGGTTGACAGACCACTGCCCTAACCCCCGCCCCCCATTTTGCCTGAACTAAGATTATGCAGAGTTATCTCAGCAAGACCAAACTAGGAATATACTAGATGAGCCTGCTAGCTGAAGAGATAGTTTACTCCAACAGAGCTTCAGTTCTGGCCAACGTGTGTTAACTGTCACAGCAAGATGAGTAATTTGTGTAATGGGCAACAATATGTCATCAAAAGAGATTATAAATAGATAATCAGATGGTTGAAATAGGCATCTGTCATCCCTATTTTATATTCTAACATAGTTTTTCCAGGATTCACTCCCACACACAACCACTGAGCCATGCTGGCCAGCCAGTCCTGGTCCTTTAGAAAGCTCATCCAGAGAACTCAGATAGTCATGGTTACAAGCCTATGGTTCAGGTGATCCATGGAACCATATCTATAACTCTATCTTAGCAGCAGAGCCCCACCAATGGCCCTATCCAATTGACTAATGCAGCCTATGCCCTCACCCATTCAGGCAGCTTAGCCAGTGAGCCCACAAAATCATGAAGCATAGCCTATAGCTCCACCCAATGAGGGAGCCTGGAGGTGACTCTGCCCAATGTGGAACAGTCTCTATCCCCATCCAATGCAGTATGCCACTGAAAGCCCGACTCAATCAGAAAATGTGGCCAATAGCCATGTCCAACATCAGAGAACAGCCAGAAAGTTAACTTATTGCGAAGCCCACCCTATAGCACAGCCAACTTCAGGGAACGACCAATAGCATCAACAGATCTCAGATCACGATCTAAGGCCCAGTATGAGTGTGAAGCCCTTATAGTAGCCCCAACTGAGCATTAAGTCCAGCCAGAGACACCATCAGACTAGGGAACACCGCTTGAAATTCTACCCAACCAGGAGCTATTGCAGAGCGCAGCCTGTAACCCTGACAAATTACAGAGTGCAACCTTTGGCACCAACATAACACAAAACACGAGCTGAAACCTCACTCAACAAGAGGTGACTGCAGAGCTCAGCAAGTGGACCCATCAAGCCCCAGAGTACAGCCAGCAGTTGTGCCTGATCAGGGAGCCCAACCTGCAAGTTCACCAAACCACAGAGCTCAGCCATCATCCCACCACCAACCTCAGAGCACAGGCACTTGCCTTCCCACCTGAGACCCTGATAACATGCCCATCTTCCCATGGATGCTATCAGCTCTCCTGTACTGAATTCCAACCTGAGCTGACTGTTGAAGGCATTTTTCTGGTGAAGTGAACCTGTAAAGTCTATGAGAGGAGATGCTTATTTATGTGCACTGATAACAAACAAAGGGAATCAAGGATCATGAATATTTGGGTAAACATTGCACTACTACCAAAAAAAAAAAAACCCAGAAATAAAAAACTAATAAACTCGCCGAAACCAGTTTGGCTCAATGGATAGAGCGTCGGCTTGCGGACTGAAAGGTCTCAGGTTTGATTCCGGTCAAGGGCATGTACCTGGGTTGCGGGCACATCCCCAGTGGGGGATGTGATCAATAAAATATATTTAAAAAAAAATAAAAAAATAAATAAAAACTAATAAACTCTAATAACTACCCTTAAAGAAATGTGAATATATATAAGTTGTCTGACTAGGAACTTGGAATAATCCTCTTAAAGAAGTTCAGTGAATTATAAGAACCCATAGACAGACAACTAAAAAAAAACAAAACAAACAAACAAAAAAACACAAACCCAATAGAAGTTTAACCAAAAAGAGAAACTATAAAAACAAAACAGAAATCAATAAAAATGTATATTTTTAAAGTCTTGAAAAATAAAATAAATAAATACAAAGAACTTTTTAAGTGGCCTAGAACAAATTTATTGAAATCAATAAGAATAGCTATTCTGGAATCATTAATTTAGGCAGAAATCCTTTGTGCATCCTTCTCTGAGTGTATCCCTCTGAGTACCTCGGTGCATGGACAGTTTAACTAATAATTCTTTTCCCCTGGTGGTGCCTCCTTATGACATCCACTTCTGTCTCACAACCACTGAGTCTTCACGAAGCTGCAGAGGCCACCTTCACTGCTTCTGTTCTCTTCAGCAACTCTGAGGTCTCATGCATGGATCCTCCACTCAACAGAAGCACCCCTTACAAGCCAAAAGAAGCAAGGCCACTGCCCAATGGCACCTTCTGTGTGCTGAGTGAAGATAATTAGAATGAGCTAAGTGTACAACTTTTCTTGATACATATGCATCACTTGGCTATCTTAAGGTTCAGGACATTCACCAACTGGTGGTCCGCAGACCACTGGAGGTCCGTGAGGTCAGAAAGGTTGGCAACTGCTGGTATAAGGAAACCTTTGGAGCAGCGATCACCAGACGGTGGTCTGCAGACCACTGGTGGTTCGTGAGGTCCGAAAGGGTCACCATTATTAGTAATGGATGAAGGGGGAACTTGCAGAAATATTAAGAGTGGGGCTTCACTGTTCATTCAATGGCCTCCTTCACTGGTACATCCAAGCTTCTTGTGGTGCCCAGCCCAGCTAACACTCTGGGTCTCGCTGGGAGACCCCAGGTCGAGGTAATTCCCAAAAAACATTCCTCCCCCTTCCTAGGGGCAGGACTGACACCTACATCCTTGCTTTTTTCTTATGAGGCAAGTCTGATGTGGAAATGCCTGATCCCAGTGATGGCAGCAAGATTCCACGAGGATTCCCGGAATTAAACATGGTGAACCCCGTAAAAGTTCAGCCTGTTTTTTCAGTCATGCAGTTGGGCATCTGAGTCAATAAGAGTTGGGTGAGGCTAAGGCTGAGGTTCCGATCCTCCAGGAGGCAGAGAACCCTAATGGTGGAGGAGGGTGAAGACAATCCCCAAGGGAGACAGTGGTTGGGGCATGGCAGATATGATACCCCACAACTTCCTTAAAATCTCACATTTTCTCTTAATCAGTCACTCTATGTCATTCATTTTTTAACTTGTTTAATAATGTTATTGCTCTACATAGCTCCACCTAGTAAAATCAACATGCCTGGCAGGGATGTCAGAATGATTCTCTTGTGTGCACCCTGGGAATGCCAGTCTCAAGCCAAGGAGGAGCAGGTTTGAGCAGTTCTGTCTCCAGGAAGGTGAAAAATGCAAGGTCACTGTGGGGCTTCAGGACAGAATGAACCTCTCTGGGAAACAGAGGGGCTCTGAGTTGGTGGGAGGGGCCACAGTTTCAGGAACCCCCTTAATTTTAAACCCAGACTTCTCTGTCCATATCATAAGCTGGTTTTTGTGCTCATGAACTGCCAAATATCAAAATTACCTCAAAATTAAATCCATAAGTCATTTTACCTTTATTTAGATAGAAATAATGGTGCTTCTATTGCTAATTTAGACGGTTCAGGGGTGGGCAAACTTTTTGACTCGAGGGCCACAATGGGTTCTTAAACTGGACCGGAGGGCCGGAACAAAAGCGTGTATGGAGTGTTTGTGTGAATTAATATAAATTCAAAGTAAACATCATTACATAAAAGGGTACGGTCTCTTTTTTTTTTAGTTTTATTAATTTCAAACGGGCCGGATCTGCCCCGTGGGCCATAGTTTGCCCACGGCTGGTTTAGATAGACACAATCTTGAGAGAACAGGGATAACATGTCCCCCCTTCATCCATTACTAATCATGGTGACCCTTTTGGACCTTGTGGACCACCAATGGTCTAACAATCTTGAGAGATAAGGGATTGTTAGTTTTGGTTTCTCTAAACAGGCAACCAGATGCAGTTCTGTTGGTTTCATTCCTGCCCTCAGGAAGAGAGAAGAATGTTTCTTTGGAGTTACCTCAACCTGGGTCTCCCAGTGAGTCCTGGAGTGTTAGCTGGGCTGGGCACCACAAGAAGCTTGGATGTACCAGTGAAGGAGGCCATTGGATGAACAATGAAGCCCCACTCTTAATATTTCTGCAAGTTCCCCCTTCATCCATTACTAATACCATGCACGACCAATAGAGGGAAGTGCAGATGTGGCTGGAGTCAAGTCTGGGAGGAAAGGCTACCCAGTTGATGGTAATGGGGACTCTTGGATGCTAAAATGAGCAATGTGATGGCAGTAACAGGGTCCTTCCTTTGTTTGTGTCCACACCATGTGCCTGAGGCTTGGTGGTCATGAGAGAGAGGCATTATGTTGTTTCAGGGGCTCTCAGGGAGTGTGGTGCTAACCAGCAGTAACCAGGGTACTGTAATGGGGCGACCCACAGAGACGACCACCAGGGACTCAGATCAAGATTTAGGAGCCTTTATTAAGCTGGCCTGCGACTACAGTTACAGCAACCTGCCGAAGCAAAGGCTGAACTGCAATGCTTACTACCGGAGTTACAGCGTTTTTATTTGCAAAAACCACAAAGTTAGATACAAAGCCTTGTTTACACAATTTGTTCCCAACACAGTACAGCATCAGTACAGTGACCACCTTCCTATCTATGTGCCTTAGGAACAGAGAGCACAGCATGCCCCACCTGGCCAAAGTGCCAGATATGCAGCCCAGCACATTCCCCACTGGTTTTATGTACATGAGTCAAATCATTGACTCTTTTGGGTCATTGTTGGGGAGGGAGTTATATGAACCCCTGAGGACTATAAACTTGATACAATTATTCTTTGCCGAATAAATTCAGTGGGCCTGTTTAAGACAAGGGCCAGGAGTATTCTTTAGAGGGTCTGAATAGTCCTGAACTCTCTATTTGGCCTGGGCTGTCTTAAGCCGGGTGTGATGAAGCCACATCAGGATCCCATCAACCTTGACTGCCATGGGGGTAGTCCTTTCCAGGTAGGAGTCAGTCCTTGGGTGGCAAATTTATTTACCCAAATAGAGTCACCACGGCAGAAGGGATGAACCGGATACAGGCAGAGCATTTCGGATGTGCTTCTGGTCTGCTTTCTGGGTAGACTGTAAAGCTTTCAAGAACTTGAGTAAAAATTGGTTATGGATTTCGGCTTTTCTAGATTGGGTATATTTCTGTGTAAGCTGGTGAGGTGGGTAGTTCAGGGTCTGGAAGAGTTACGAGAATTTGTAGAGGCCCCAAATTAGGGCAGCCTCCTGGGATGCTTCATCTGCAGCCTAGTTTCCTCTTGCTTCTGGGGAGTCCCCTTGTCATACATACATAGAGGTGGAAAGACTTAGTTACATCTGGCAGTGCCAATGGGACCATCATACCTGGCGAGGACCCCTTTGGCTATTCCCCTTGTCTCACATACACATCGGGTAGTGCCAGTTGGCCCATCATCCTTGCTCCTCTCATGTCTGTCTTACTGCCTAATATATTACCTCAAGTATCCTGGCTCTGAATTCTTTCAGGGAAAATGGGTGTTGAAATTCTCTTCTGTAATTACTTCCATGCTGAGATGGGTCAGAAGTTTCTCTCAGAGCCAAGAGATCCTTGCTGTCTGTCAAAGGGACAATGAGGCCTGGGCATAGAAGAAGGTGGGCTTGTGACCTGGCAGAGACAAACTGTAACAAATGGTCTGGTGGGGGGGAAAGAAAACATTTCAACTTTAATAACCTCCATTGAAATAGAGTTTTTCTCCTTAAAACTATCCCTCTGTTTATTAAAAAACTAATTTATTTACTGTATTTAATTTGGCCTGATTATTTGCATAAACACAACAAGAATGGTAACTGACTACCTTTACTGGAATTTCATGATTGAATCTTAATGTGCCCCGTAGGGCCAGGAAGCTAAGCCATCTAGCCACCATCAGGCCTGACTGCAGTATATGCTGAGATAGGTGAATTCCTCACCTGCAGTGGCTCTGCCTGGGCCCATTGTCCTTGCTTTAAGGCCCTTCTTAGCAGCCTCCCTACTCGTGGCCCAGAGTGCATGGGGGTTCTGCAGGGACGCAGAGGTGCCCTTATTGCTCTCCTTCTAGTCTGACCAACCACCAGTGATGGTAGGGCATGGGCCTGATGCTCCAGCATCAGCTATTTTCAGGTCTACTAAGCAAGGTACCAGGCTTTCTCTGTGGCACTCTTATTGGCTTCAAGTTTTCAGAGCTCAGACAGGGCTCTTTAAAACATGAGACTCCAGTCAAAGTTTTTGGTCAATAAAACCACTATTGGAAACTGGTCTTATTGAATTTATGCAAAGAAATGTATTTCCATGATTTATTTATTAAGTATTTCCAAATTTGGGGGGAATTACATAGGAGAAAAGCTACTGACCTGCCTTAAGATCTTCTGATTTTCCTTGCCAGTCCTTTATATGGACTCTCTAGAGTTATAATAAAACAGTAACTGTTGGATTTCTTTTATCAGTCCCCCCTAAGTACTTTGGCATAACTATTTACCCTCTGTTTAGGGAGGTAGAATGTAAATTATTTACTCTTCCGGGCTTACTGGCCTGTATTATTTAATTAATTTCCTTTTAACATTTCTCTTCTCCTTCTTATTACAAACACAACCTTTATAAATTTCACACTTTCAAATTAGCCTTCAAACCTTCTTTCTATGTTCTTTAAAAATGCATAACCATGCCTCAGAACTCCTACTCAGTAATTCCTTATTCTTAGAAACCTCAATCCTTTAATGATTACTATAAAGTAAACAGCTAGTATTTCTTAGAGTGACCTTTATGTAATTTCAAGTATATTGTATCCGTGCGGATGGCCCCCCTTTTTCTGACATTAACCATTTACTCTGTCCTTAGCTGCTCTCCCTCCTAGATTTTTCCTTCTTTACTCTAAGCCCCATAGGCTCAAATCCTTCTCCTCTTTTACCACTTTTGACTTCTCTGACTATCCCCTTGTCCCTAAGCCTAGGGCTCCTCCATCTCAGCAGGCTGAGAGCATACTACCCTATCTAGCGAATCCTACTGCCACTACCCCCTTTTACATCCGCTTCGGAGCAGTTTTTGGCTCTCTTCCTCTCCCAGTCAGAGCAGATGCTGTCCCCATAAGAGACTTACTGTAAATCTATCAGGAAGGGCAGGCAGTTTTCGGGTCTCAGGACTACATGATAAAAATCTGGCAGTCCCTCTCCCTCATCCTACACAGGCCCTGAGAAAATGTACTAATATTAACCCAACAAGCCCTTGTTTTAAAATTCTCTGGACTGTAACCTTCATAAATTTTATACCTTTAAATTAACCTTAGACTTCTAAAATTTTAACCTAACAGCAAAATTGTACATCAGAGGAAAGCAATTATAAGTTCTCTGCTTTCTTCCCCTTAAATGAGGGTTTGCCCTATCTTTAAACAAACAACTGAAAGAGATAGCAAATACTCTCATGTGTACAGCCAGATGGCACAAAGTAGCTTTCACTTCACACAGACTCTCACATTTACATTCATACAAATGCAACCTAAGGTTGCCCATACCAGGACCCACAGACGCCTTTGAGTCCGGGTGGTCGGACTCCGAGGTTCCGCTGTGTTCAGCCCTCTTTTGAGTCCTAAAGGGGATGTTCCACAGACAGATACCAGATTCTTACCTCCCCATTGGATGTCCAGGTGGCTCATCTTTTTCAGATTGCATTTTTGGGAGGAAAACACTCCACCTCCCTGGGACCAGGGAGGGAGAGTGGAGAGTCCACACCAGGGGTGTCCAGGGTGTCCACTGGCAACTCGGCCAGAGTGGATCTCGCTGGGGTCCTCCAAATGTAATGGGGCGATGTGTGGAGATGACCACCAGGGACTCAGATCAAGATTTAGAGCCTTTATTAAGCTGGCCAGAGGCTACAGTTACAGCAACCTGCCTAAGCAAAGGCTGAACTGCAGTGCTTACTACTGGAGTTACAGCGTTTTTATTTGCAAAAACCACAAAGTTAGTTACAAAGCCTTGTTTACACAATTTGTTCCAGACACAGTACATCATCAGTACAGTGACCACCTTTCTACCTATCTGCCCTAGGAACAGAGAGTACATCGTGCCCCACCTGGCCAAAGCACCAGCACATCCCTATCTATGTGTTTTAGGAACAGAGAGCACAGCACGCCCCACCTAGCCGAAGTTCCAGATATGGAGCCCAGCCCAGGTACCACAAAAATCTATCCTTGTTCCGTTCTGGATACAGGTCACTAACTTCCCCTGAGGTGGAGCCCAGGGCTCCAAATGAAGGGCTGTAGTGATGGTGGTGACTGTGGGGTGGGACAGGCCATGTGGCCCTGATCCAGCCCCATTCCACTTTGGCCTGCAGAGGGGTGTTTCTCATGCATAGCCCTAAACCTTCCGAATGTGGCCCAGATAGGATTACTGTGTTCCCCTATAGTCTCCTTCTCTTCTACACCCTTAACTTAACCTCACTCCTTAACCTCTTCTTCCTCTGCCCAGATGTCTCTTCCCAACCCCTTTTCTAAGGATTCACTGCCTTCTCTATAGAGATAATCACATTTCCCCTCCAACAACCCATCTGGATTCTTACCAGCTTTGTAGGAAGACTCAGGAATCCACAGCTATGCCCACACTGAACTGAGTCACAAAGGTTCTACTAAGTTCTACCGCACCCCAGTCCCTAAAAACTGAAATATTGCCATTGAGTGCGATCAAGTCTACACAGCCATGCAATTGCCGGGGGTATGACTGCCCACTTCTTTACCCATCTAGGGCACAAATGGACAAGAACTCAAGGAGCAAGAAATACACCCAGGTGCTTGACTCCTTTCATGGTGTTTCTTTCCCCGCCCTATCCCCGCCCCAAAAAAATGCATGCCTTTCCACCTGAATTCCAAACCAACTGACAGGCAAAAACATGAGACAGATGGGGAGCAAAATACCAGCTTTCTTCCTCATAGAAGCTGGGGACATGGTTTGGATGTGTGTCAAAAAATAATTCCTCAATCTGAACCCCAGAACTGGGCTTATCCATAAGGTCCAAGGCTGCTCCAATCAACCACACACATTCCTCACACCCCAGGTCGCTATCCCTGTGCACTGGAGCTCAAAGGAGCACAGAGCCTTGGCCCCTCCAGCAGGATGAGTCCAGGGAGACCCACCAAGGAGCAAACTCACCTTCACAGAACTCCAGCCTCAGAGACTCCCAGGAAGAAGGGAAGGCAGGGGAGCCAGGAGTCCTGTTGACTGATGGGCCCCCTCCCAGAAGGGGACATTGGTGTGGGGCCTGAGTGCTCCCACTTGGGTCCCAGGTGCCCCTCCTCTCCATTTCTGCATCCACAGAGGTGCTGGGTCTTCATCCTCTGCACTAGAGGCTGCTGATGCTGTGGCCTCCACTTCCTCCTGCCCCTGAATTCTCAGGTCTGGGACTCTGCCTCCTCTCAGGGACAACCCTGTCCCCACAGCGTCTCCCAGGCTGGAGACTCAGCCCACAATTATTGTCTGAATGGAAACTGCTCCTGGTGAAGCTAAGGAAGCATGTCCCCTGGGTGTTTTCTCTGCCCCCTGTCCCTTTTCAGTAGCTGCCTCTCCTGCTCTCCAGGTTTCCAGGCCGGTAGCTAGACTATTCTCCTGTTTTTGGAGTTGTTGCTCAAATAAGAAGACTCCTGGGGGCTGGCCCTGCCCCTCCCCTTGGGTCCTCCTCCCCTTGCCTCCTGGTCCTGACTTCTCTTTTTGTCCTCCATTTCTGCTGCCACATGTCCTGATGGCTGAGAACTATTGCAGGGCTCCTGAAGGAGGGAGATATGTCTGAAAACACTCAGAAAGTTAGTTTCACTTTTTCCCATTTGGGAGGAGCTCTCCCTGGGTGATTGTACACACTTCCTGCTCAGGACTGGGCAGCCACACTAGATGCAGGCTGGGGACACAGGAGGGCTACAAGTCCAGAAAGGGCCCAGGGCAAGACGATGGCCAGTGGGAGCACTGAACTCAGCACCAGGTCAGTCTCTGTCTCCCTGCCTTTAACTTTCTCTCAGGTTGTGCTGCTGCTTTAGTGTGTGTCATTAGATACTCCTGTAAACCTTGACCTCATCCTGCTTTACAAGAACACTAGTGTGCAATGTAATGAAATGCAGAAATACAAGTGAGGGAATGAGATCTTTAAACTGCAGAGGGACAGTTGCTGGTGTGAGTGCAGCTGCCACAACCCACAGGACTCTTGTCTTACAGCTACTGCTCAGCTGGCAGCCCATCTGGACTCAGCTGTCATTTCTGATGCTTTGAGACAGTGATTTGTTATTTTTTCATGATGTCTGAATGCTCTCATTTCCCTCAATCCCCCTTTGCCTTAACCTAGGCTGTTCCAAAGTAGGTACTTTAGAAAATATAAAATTCTGGATGCCATGGTCTCCTACCTTTACTGGGGAGTGGTCAGCCTGGGCTTATTCCCATCTCTGGCTAAGGGTCTGGGTTCTTCCCCCAGGGATCTTAATCTAAGGGAGTAAAAGGAAGAGGAAAGACAAGATGGAAAAGAACAATGTAGGTTGAGTATTTTCGTCTGTACTTTGAATTTCTGCTTAGTAATGCGTTATATCTCTGACAAGGCAATGGCTAGAAATTCTGTTCTTTTCTCTAGTAATGGGTCAGAAATAACATCCTATATAATAAAGCAGTGATATGCAAATTGACCATCATGCCCTCACACATGATGGTTACTTCCATGTGGTCACAAGATGGCTGCCACAAGATGGCCTGCAGGGGAGGGCAGTTGTGGGTGATCAGGCCAGAAGGGGAGAGAGGGAAGTTGGGGGGAACCAAGCCTGCATGGGAGGGCAGTTAGGGGCAATTGGACTGGCAGGGGAGCAGTTAGGCTTCGGCTTTGATCAGGCTGGCAGGGGGTGGTTAGGGGGTGAGTAGGCTGGCAAGCAGGTGAACAGTTGGGAGCCAGCAGTCCCAAATTGTAAGTTGGACATCCCCTGAAGGGTTCCAAATTGGAAAGGGTGCAAGCTGGGCTGAAGGGTACCCCCCGCCCCTGCATGAATTTCATGTACCAGGCCTCTAGTTACTTAATATGTTTGATTGGATATCTTTTTAATACAAAAGAAACACATTACACAATCTTGGTCATAAAATTTCAAATGACATGGATGTATGTAGAAGGGAAAAGTTCTATTTCACCACCCACCCCACTGTAGCTTCCAATTCTGGTCCTGTTGAGTATTGTGGGCATGGCATTTTATATCTTTCTCTTCACATTTACACATATAACTTATTTTTCTAAAGAATAATATGTGTCTGTTTTTTGTTTAATAAGATTATTTTCTAGAAACCATTCTGCATTTTACATTTAAAATTTTTTAATATTAAAATTATTAGAGGTCTTTTCATGTTAATAAACATATGGATCCTCCTCACTCTTGACAGCTGCATATAACACCATGGAACTGATATACCAAAATTTTTAAATTATGTTCCGTTTAAACCATTTATGTTCATTTCAGTTGTTTACTGTTACCAACAAATCGCAATAAATAACAATTATACATTTCTTTGTTTTTTGTGTATGTACAATTGTTTGTCCTATGTCAAAAACCAAAAAGTAAAATTGTTGAGGTAAGGAGTACTAATATTTAATTGTTTACAGATCCTACCAAATTTCCTTCCTAGTGGCTGAACCACTATATTCTGCTACCATTAGCCCTGAGCCATCTCTCCACACCCAGACTTCACAGAGGTGCCAAATAAGGGAATGCATCCTGTTCATTTGCATTCTCAGATTACATGGTCCGTTGAACAGGTTTTTGTGCCTATTGGCCATTTACAGTTAATTGCCTGGTCTGTCAATTGCTGGTTTATTTTGGGCCAATGTAATCAGTTGAGATGATTGTCCTTTCTTTAATGGTAAGAGAGTGTTTGCTGCCCTAGCCAGTTTGGCTCAGTGGCTAGAGTGTCGACCTGTGGATTGAAGGGTCCCAGGTTCGATTCCAGTCAAGGGCATGTACCTTGGTTGCCCAGTAGGGGGCAACCATCCCCAGTAGGAGGTGTTCAGGAGGCAGCTGATCTATGTTTCTCTCTATCCTACTCCCTCTCTCTCTGTAAAAAAAGCAATAAAAAATAAAAAAAGAGTGTTTGCTATGTAGTCTGAACTTTATAAATATACTTCCTTGTCTTTTAACTGTTTTATGGTGGCTTATATCTTATTAAAGCTTTCAAATTTAGAGCAAAAAATTATTATAGTACTGATTTTATAAAATAGATGCACCCTTATTATTACAAACTAGGGGCCCAGTTCATGAATTCATGCACCTTGAAAGGAACTGTGGGCCATGAGGCTGTGGTGGGCACAGGGGCGGGTCTCAATCCATCCTCCCCTCCAACCATGGCCCCTGATTTCCTGTCTGCCAGCAGTCCCGCTCCTACTGCTGCCACTCCTATGTGCTGACAGTGCTGACCCTGCTCGCACCTGCTGACAGCGTCGAGCAATCAGGATCAACCCCAGGCTCCAGCAGCGGGTGCAAGCAAGGCCGGCACCAGCAGTCAGTGTCAGCAGTGGTTCCAGGGCCGGCAGCGGGTATGAGCAGGGCCCATGTCAGCAACAGGTGCGAGTGCCAGCAGGGACCACGGCATGTGGGAGCAAAGAATTTTCAGTAACCACCAGAGGCTCGCCCCAATGATAGTGACCAGTGCCCCGCCTTGGTCTGGTGCCCCTGCTCACCTGCTTCACCATCTTGCTGTGGCCAATGCCTGCTATGTTCCACATTCTGCCACCTACTGTCAATGCCTGCCATGTTCCATGCACACCCCCTGGTGGTCAGTGGACACCATAGTGAACGGTTGTTTGGTTCTTCAGTTGTCTTGCCATTCAGTCTATTTGCATATTAACCTTTTATTATATAGGACTAGAGGCCTGGTGCATGAAATTCATGCACACTGAGGTCCCTCAGTCCAGCCTGCCCCCTCTCGCAATCCGGGACCCCTCAGAGGATGTTCAACTGCCAGTTGGGCATCCCTCTCAATCTGGGACCGCTGGCTCCTAACTGCTCATCTGCCTGCCTTCCTGATCACCCCTAGCCACTCACCTGCCAGCTGGATTGCCCTAACTGCTCGCCTGCCTGCCTGATCACCCATAACTGCCTCTGCCTGCCTGTCTCATCGCCTCTAACCACCTCCACCTTGGCCCCCACTGCAGCAGCTTCATCTGGAAGGACGTCCAGAATGATGTCTGGAAGGTCATTCAGCTGTCCAGTGTATTTAGCATATTATACTTTTATTATTATAGACTAGAGACCTGGTGCACAAAGTCAGTTCTCAGGGGAGGGGTATGGATTCAATTGCTCGATCAAACCTAACATTCCAGCTTTTTTGTTTTATGGAATAGGGACGAAGGTCATATATTCTGTAATTATTTCCTGCTAGGCTGGACTTTGAGATCACAGGGCATTGGCCTTCCTGGCTCTTGGTCAAG
>NW_006288615.1:1968928-1969497 GCF_000327345.1 Myotis davidii
GATAGTAGTCAGCTGGATGAGTGGTCAAAGCAGCATGATTTCCCCCAGGAAACTGGTTGGTGAAAGCTTGAAAGCGGTCCTGCTGAGTGACGGGAAGTAAAAGCTGGTCCTGAGGTTGTCACAGTGTCACTTGTCTGGTTTTGCTGTTTTTCTGGGCCTGGAGCTGAAATACAACTGAGGCCTGGGGTTATCTTAGGGTGATACAACTTAGGGTTATCTTAGGGAGGAAAAGATCAGAGGTCTTATTTGCCTGACTAGTTATTTGCTAGGGGAGGGTAATTTACCCTGGGGGCAAGGTTCTTATTTTCCCAGTTTTAACCCTTGCGAGGCATCTGGAGCTTTCTGCCCTGGTGAGTTTCTACACCAGTACCTGGCCCAAATTCCTTGCTTTGGGGGTCAGAGGGATGATGAGGCCTGGGCACAAAAGGAGGTTGTGATGGAGTCTAGGGGTGGTATTTCCTGAGTACAAGTAGGGCTTGTAACCTGGTGGAGACAAACTATTTTATAATTTTAGTATTATTGAGGAAAAAGCTAGAACAAGAATAATGACAAATGGTCTGCTGGAGGGA
>NW_006288615.1:1969521-1970594 GCF_000327345.1 Myotis davidii
GGAAAGAGACATTAATTTCAAGGGTTGTAGTCTAATATACCAAAATGAGGTTTATTCTTAAATCATTTACTCTTAAGTGTCCTTGGTTTAGGGAAGATAAGATTTTCTAGATGTCTACAAACTGCTTGGTATCTGAATTTTCTAGAGGGTTGCAAACTGCTGTTATACTATCTCAGTTTCCCTGTTCTGCTTGTTTTAACATTTCTCCTTCTAAAACTTTCACGAATATTCTTACAACTTTAACTTACTCTCTTTTTCCTTCAGAATGCATGCCCATGCCTTATTCTTCTATTGTCAACTCTTAGAAATCTTAATTTTCCAATGATAACCAAAAAGTAAACAGCCAGCATATCTCTCTTTTTAAATTGTTTTTTTATTGTTTAAAGTATTACATATGTCTCTTTTTCCCTGATTGATCCCCCACACACACCACTCCTACCCCTGAGGGCAAGTCCGCAACACCCCAATGTCTGTGTCCATTGGTTATGCTAATATGCATGCATGCAAGTCCTTTGGCTGATCTCTAATCCCAATTCCCCTGCCATTTGTCTCTGGATCAATTTTTGTTCATCCGTTTATGTAGATCATTATATCCTACATATGAGTGAGATCATGTGATATTTATCTTTCTCCAACTGGCTTCTTTCGCTTAACATAATGCTGTCCAGTTCCATCCATGCTGTTTCAAATGGTAAAAATTCCTTCTTTTTACAGCAGTGTAGTATTCCTTTGTGTACACGCACCACTATTTTTTAAAGCACTCATCTGCTGATGGGCACTTTGGCTATTATAAATTGTGCTGCTATGAACATAGGGTTGCATATATCCTTTCTGACTGGTGTTTCTGGTTTCTTGGGATATATTCCTAGAAGTGGGATCACTGGGTCAAACGGAAGTTCTATTTTTAATTTTTTGAGGCAACTCCATACTGTATTCCACGGTGGCTGTACCAATCTGCGTTCCCATCAGTAGTGAACTAGTGTTCCTTTTTCTCCACATCCTTGCCAGCACTTGTTATTGATTTTTTCATAGTAGCCATTCTGACCGGTGTGAGGTGATATGTCATTGTGGTT
>NW_006288615.1:1970951-1972352 GCF_000327345.1 Myotis davidii
ATGACAACTTTGTTCTTTCTCAGGATTGCTGTGGCTATTCAGGGTTTTTTTTTTATTCCAGATGAATTTTTTGAGAGTTTTTTCTAGGTCATTGAAATATGCCCTTGTTATTTTAATGGGGGTTGCATTGAATCTTAGATTGATTTGGGTAGTATGGACATTTTAATGATGTTGATTCTACCAATCCATGAACATGATATGTTCTTCCATTTGTTTATGTCTTCCTCTATCTCTTTTTTCAATGTTATATAGTTTTCCGAGTACAAGTCTTTTACCTCCTTCCTTAAGTTCATTCGTAGGTATCTTAATTTTTTTTTGCAATGGTAAATGGGGTTGTTTTTTTCATTTCTCTTTCTGTGAGTTCATTATTGGTGTATAAAAAGGCCATAGATTTCTGGGTGTTGATTTTGATTCCTGCTACATTGCTGAATTAATGTAGTTTTCTGATAGAGACTTTGGGGATTTTTATGTACACTATCATGTCATCTGAGAATAAGGACAGTTTCACTTCTTCTTTTCCAATTTGGATGCCTTTTATTTCTTCTTCTTGTCTGATTGCTATGGCTAGCACTTCCAGTACTATATTGAAAAGGAGTAGTGAAAGTGGGCATCCCTGTCTTGGTCCTATTCTTAGGTGAAATGGATTTAGTTTTTGCCCATTGAGTATGATGTTGGCTGTAGGTTTGTCATATAAGGCTTTTACTATGTTGAGGTATGACCCCTCTATTCCCACTTTGCTGAGAGTTTTTATCAAGAATTGGTGTTGGATATTGTCAAATGCTTTTCTGCATTGATTGATATAATTATGTGATTTTGATCTCTCAATTTGTTTATGTGATGTATCACATTTATAGACTTGCAGATATTGTACCATCCTTGCATCCCTGGAATAAATCCCACTTGGTCATGATGCATGATCTTTCTAATATAATGCTGGATCTGTTTTGCTAGAATTTTGCTGAGAATTTTAACATCTATATTCATCAAGGATATTGGTCTGTAGTTCTCTTTTTTTTGTGATGTCTTTATCTGGTTTTGGAATTAGGGTAATCCTGGCTTCATAGAAAGAGCTTGAAAGTGTGCCTTCCTCTTGAATTTTTTGTAATAGTCTAAAAAGGATAGGTTTTAGTTCTTTGAATGGTTGGTAGAACTCCCCTATAAAGCCATCTGGACCAGGGCTTTTGTTTGCTGGACAATTTTTGATTACTGCTTCTTACTGCTTCAATTTGGTAGTTATTAGTCTATTCAGGTACTTTTTTATTCTTCCTGACTGAGTTTTGGGAGCTTGTATTTTTCTAAGAACATGTCCATTTCATCTAGGTTGTCCAGTTTGTTAGAATAGAGTTGTTTAAAGTAAAGGGCATCCCTAAATTAACGCAAGAAGTAATTTTGATAGAAAAT
>NW_006288615.1:1972668-1995104 GCF_000327345.1 Myotis davidii
TGTACATTGGCTCTTTGATTTCAATCCCTTCAATTTGATAAGCATTACCAAGTACCAATTATGGCCCAGGAGCAGGGACAATGAAGACCAATGAAGACCATGGCTTTGCGTATGTGCCAGCAAAGCCGTGGAGGCCAGTTACCCGATATGCTATCCCATACATAACCCTATACTGTATACTTTATGAACAATAAAAAAATTTACTATTTTTAATTATAAACTTGTGTTTTCTATCAAAATTACTTCTTACGTGAATTTTGGGACACCCTTTATTTTTCATAATCCTTTGTATTTCTGTGGGATTGGTTGTTACTTCACCTCTTTCATTTCTGATTTTGTTTATTTGGGTCCTCTCTCTTTACTTCTTGGTGAGCCTGGCTAAAGGTTCATCAATCTTATCCTTTCAAAGACCCAGTTCTTGGTTTTGTTGATCTTTTGTTTTGTTTTTTTGTCTTTTTTTTTTTTTTTTGGTCTCTATGTAATTTAGTTCTGCTCTGATCATTATTATTTCCTTCCTTCTGCCTACTCTCGGCTTTTTTTTGTTTCTCTCTTCCTAATTCTTTGAGTTGTAGGGTTAGATAATTTATTACAAATTTTTCTTGTTTTTTGAGGTAGGCCTGTAGAGGTATGAACTTCCTTCTCAAGACTGCTTTCACTGTGTCCCATAGATTTTTGGATTGTTGTGTTTTCATTGTCATTTTTTTACCAGGATGCTTTTTACTTCAAATCAGTTGACAGTCTGATGGGCAATCCCTTATAGGTAGCTTTCTATCTCTCTCTGGTAGCCTTTAATATTCTTACTTTGTCATTGGTGTTTGCCAACTTAATTATAATGTGTCTTGGTGTCAGGCTTTTTGGGTTCATCTTGTTTGGGAATCTGTGAGCTTCTTGGAGTTGTGTGAGTTTTTTCTTCCCAATATCAGGGAAGTTTTCTGTCACTATTTATTCAGACAGGTTTTCTATTCCTTGCTCAATTTCCCCTCCTTCTGGCACCACTATTATGGGAACATTGTTTCATTTCCAAAGCTCCCTTAGGCTTTCCTCCTGTTTTTTAAGGTGTTTTTTTTCCAGTTGCTGCTCTGCTTTGGTGTTTTTTCCTACTTAGTCATGTAGCTCACTGATACAGTCCTCCTTTTCTTCTAGTCTACTGTTGATGTTTTCTATTGTGTTCTTTATTGCAGCTATGTCGTTCTTCATTTCTTCTTGGTTCTTCATTTCCTCTTGGTTCTTACACATGTTGTTGAATTTGTCTTCCATCCTTTTCAGTGGCCTTATGACCATTGCTCTGAATTCTTTCTCTGACAAATTGCTTGCCTCCATTTTGTTTACTTCCTTTCTGTTGATTTCTTCTTTTCTTTCTTTTGGGGGCTATTTCTTTGTCTTCCCATTTTCACTCCTCTCAGGGTGTCTGGTTATGTAGCTCACTCTCTACCATGACTTAAAGGCACAAAATACAACTCGACAAGACACAACACAGAGGGCACAAAACACAAATGTATTCATGATACCAATAACTCTAAATAAAGGTGACCAGCAGAGAAAAGAGAATTAGGGGAGAGTAAAGAGCACAAAAATGATATTGAGAAAAAGAAAAAAGGTAAGAGAAAAGAAAAAGAAAAAAAGACAGGGGAAATATATTATATGGGGAGAAAACTCCAACAAACCAACAATTAATCCAAAAAATGCAAAAAACAAACACCCAGAAAAGAAGGAGGGAAACTGAATCTGAAGAGGCAGAGCTTATTTCTATAAGATAAGGTACAGGAATTGAATGAATGGGGAAATGCCCATGATTCAGTATAGAGGAGGTAGAAAGAGAATGAGTGTATAAGAAGAAAAGTAAAAAACAAAACACTCAAAAAAATAGAAAATAATAATTGACAAAAATAATTAAAATATATATATTAAAAATATATATAAAAGAAAATTTATACATATATATAAATATTTCCCTTTCTTTAATCTATCTATTTATGTATTCATCTATTTTTGGAAAAGGAGAATAGAGAGTAGATAGGCCTGAGTTGTTGATTGAACCTAATTCAGCTATTAGTAGAAGAAGAGAAGAAGTGGGGAGAGGAAAAACAAAAGCATAAAATAAGAAAAAACAGACTAACAATCAAACAAACAACAAGAAGAAAGAAAGAAAAGAAAAGAAATTTGGCTGGCAAAGAAAGAGAAAAGAGAAGTGTGCATGGACTTGGAGTAGGGGAGAGGAAATTAGATATATGAGTAGGCCAACAGAGACTACTTTAATAGTAATGTGTCAATAAAACAGATAAAGAAGATCCACTTTTAACAAGGAGTAAAAAGAAAGGATAGAGAAAAACTAAAGCAGAATCAGGAGAAGAGAACAGGATGAGAAAGGGCAAAGTGAGGAAGAAAGTGTTGGCATAAAGAAAAAAAATGAGATAGAGTAAAATAATGATAAAAATAAAAATAGAATGTAGAACAGTAATCCAAAATAAATAAAATTTTTTAAAAGAAAGGTTAAAAAAGAATAAATAAATAATAATAAAATAAAGTGAAAAAAATTTTAGTTTAAGTAAAAGATAAAAAATAAAAAAGTGAAGTAGTGAAATTCGTTCACTTCAGCAGAGTTTCAATGTCCCATGGGTGCTGGTTTAAGACCCTGCTTTACTGTTCTGCCTGTCACATCTGTTTCCTGTCAGGTAGTCAGCACAGTGTTGAAGTTCCCAGAGATCTACTGCTCCTCTGTGTCATAAACCACAACCTTGGTTTCAAGCAGCGGGGATCAATCTGCCCACTTTGTTTTTCTGCCTGCTTTCAGTCATATTTACACAAGTGTCTATTTCTGACATGACCCCTAGGTGGCGGTGTTTTGGTATTAGTTTTTGGGACCAAATGGCCCCTCCACTCAGTCCCCCAGGGCTCCCTGGGTGTATTTAGAATCTTCCTTTTCCTGCTGTGCTCAAGACTGGGTGTGGCTGTACTGCTAGGAGGAACCTGGTCTTCTGGAGAAAAATGTCTATTCAGGGTTGGAGCGATGGACTGTCCCTGATCGTCTCTCCCTATTCTGCTCCCCAGTTTCCACAAAAACCACCTTCCCCTTCAGTCTTGGTGAGTGTTTTTAATTGAAAGAACCTATGATCTGGGTTTAGCAAGTGAAAGGAAGAAAATTATAAAGACAGAGCAACTGCACCACCTCGCGTCTTTCTCCCCTGGGCATTGTGTGGCCTGTGTAGAACTTCAGGCTGCCTTTCTGGGCACAGCCTCCTATGACTGTGGGCTTAGATCTAGAGCTCCCTGCTACCAGCAGCCCTGTGGACACCCTCCCTTCCACATTCGAGGGCTTCACTGACTCCAAGGGATGCGGATTTGGTGCAGCACAGTCTCCCTCTGAGACTCTAGTCCCAGCTGTGCATGTTTCTCCCTCTAGCACAGATGCTCGATCCAACCTCTCTCCAAACGATCTCTGATCTTTCCATCCATCCACGGATTGTCTCACCAGTTGTGTTTAATTCACCATTTCCAGGTGGACATTATTCGATTCAGCTGTTTCTTCTATCTGCTCTGTGAAAAGGCCCAGGACCTATTCGCCTATTTGGCTGCCACCTTTTCTCCCCTTGGACAAACTTTTTAGGTGCCCACAGCAAGGAAGGCTGGAGTCTCGGTGTTCATGGGTTCACAGCCAAGGCAGCTAGTCCCTGGGCGTTGTGGCTGTAGGGTCCTGTGTGGTATCAGAGGTCTCCCTGGTTGAAGGTAAGTCTGGGCTTCTGATCACAGCCGTTCTCCCCTTCAAGATGGTGCAGACTCTGTGGCAGAGCCAACTGCCCTGGGATGGATTTCAGCTGTAGCAGAGGCTGTCCTGTCAGAGGAGCCTGGTCTGCCAGTCCCCAACAGTTCTGTGCAATATAACTGTCCCTCACTCACACGTACACACACTCCCCGCATGTCCACGCACTCTCCTTTTGCTCTCTCACTCACTCACACTATCTCCCTCACTGCTGTCCTGTCAGCTGCCATCTTGGATCCCCTCCAGCCAGCATTTCTTAGACTGGCATTTATAAACATTCTCACTTTCAAGAAACATACCTTTAACAAATCACAAGACATTACATTAACAGTTCTAAATCTACTTAATAGATTTTTTGTAACAAAAGCTAAAATCAGGAGAACTTAAAACTTATTAAAAATATTCAGCTGTTTATCATTTAACCCAGCAATGCTTCAAAGCTTTTAAGTTGCCAAAGACTTTGGAAAATAATGTATAGGCATATGAGGCTGGAGAAAAGGCTGAGTGGGGAGGGAGCAGGCCCTGCAGCCTGTTCTAGGACTGCAGTTTCCAGACACCCAACTGCTTGGATTTAAAACTGCCACATTTTTCGTTAGAGATAACATGCTAAGGTTTGAGTGATAATGAGTTCAGCTTCTCATAGTAGCCACACTGTTAAGTAAGCATTTGCAGTTTTAGTAAAGAAACTGTTCTTTGGGAGGGGAGAGGATAAGAAAGTGCTGAAGTGAGAGCAGTTTTTAGAGTATTAAAGGGGGTGAGAATGCTGGACTTGGGACCTAAAGGCTCAGTGAGGGTCTCCTCACCATGTCCTAGAGGGGCTTTGTGAGAAGACTAAAGTTGGGAATCAGAGGCAAAAGTACTCAGCAAGCCCAAGAAAGGAGACCATTTCTTGTCCAGATGATAGGACAGTCATGGAGGAGATTAGGAGATAAGGCCTTTACAATCCAAGGAATGCCTTGGCCTTCTGGGCTGAGAGAGTGAAACTGAGGTAGCTGACTGTGGTTTGGGACAATTGGGCTTTATGAGGGGATGCACAGTAACTCCAGTTGGACACCAACATAGACAAGAAAAGAGTGGATAAAGGGTGTGTCTAGTAAGATGCAGTATAAAGGTGAGGTGGCTAATGTTTGTGAGATTAATCTGTTAACCTCCATAATAGAGACTAAGGAGGGGACAAGAGTCCCAGCAAATTTGGGAAGGGCAGAATAAGTGGTACCAATATCAATTAAAAAGGAGATCAGCTTACTTGCCACCACAATCATTACCCGAGGCTCAGTCCTGTTGATTTAGGTCTATGGGGCCCTATCATGGCCTGGGTAACTTCAGTCTTTGGTGGCCAGTCCCAAGAGGTCTGGGAACTCCAAACCAGATTCAGAGGGTGGCCTTGCTGAGGTCCAATCTGAAGGGGCCAGACTACAGTCTGATTTTCAGTGACCTTCCCTTCCACACCTTGGGCAGGGCCCAGGTAGAGGTCTTGGGTTTGAGCAGGATTTGTTCCAGTGTCCTTCCTTGTTTCATTTGAAGCATGAGCCCTGAGGAAGCTTAGCTCCTGATTTACCCTTGGTTGGAGGACCGGAACTTTATTTGGGATCATGAGAGTGGTGGCTAAGAGCTGGAAGGCCTCCATCTGGGCCTCAGCCTTGGCTTGATCTTGCCTTTGTTTTTAGATTGGGTCTCCTCATCTCTATTATTAAAGACATTAAAGGCCAGGTTAATGAGGTCTTTTGAAGGGTTTGTGGAACTGTGTCTATTTTTCAAAGTTTGAGATGGGAGACTTTCAAGAACCAAGATTTGACTATATTTCCCTTTTTCTTTTATTCCCCTTATTCAAAATAGCCTCTAACTACGAGATCATTTTTGTTTTGTTGTTGACATCTGCATGCAGTAACTTGCCTATTTTTTATTTTAATAACTTTTGTGGCACTTTGTCTTCCTTATGTCTCTTGTTGAATTTCATTTTTGATCCTGTGCCTTCCAATACCAACATTGTTTCATTTACATTTAGTGTTTTAAATATGTTTTTCATATTTTCATCTTGTTTCAATTTTTATACTTCTTACTGGTTTTTTTGTCTTAAAATGCAAGCTGTTTTCTTTATATTTTACTAGAGTCCCGGTGCATGAAATTCATGAATGGGACGGGGGGTCCCTCAGCCCGACCTGCACCCTCTCCAATGCTGGACCCCTCAGGGGATGTCTGACTACTGGTTTAAGCCCAATCCCACAGTCAGACATCCATCTCACAGTCCTCCCCTGCCGGCCTGATCGCCCCTAACTGCCCTCCCCTGCCGGCCTGATCGCTGCCTCCTAACTGCTCATCTGCCTGCCTGATCGCCCCCAACCACCTCTGACTGCTGGCCTAATGCCCCTAACTGCTCCTCTGCCTTGCCTAATCACCCCTGACTGCCTCTGCCTGCTGACCTGATCGCCCCCTAACTGCTCTCCCCTGCCAGCCTGATTGCCCCTAACTGCCTCTGCCTCTGCCCCTGCTACCATGGCTTTGTCTAGATGTCCAGAAGATATCTGGAAGATGTCCGGTCTAATTAGCATATTACCCTTTTATTAATATAGATTTATTTACTTTTTTTCTTTTCCCATTTACTTTATATTTTATTTTATTGTTGACAGAATTACAGATATTCCCCAATTTCCTCCCACTTTACCCGCCTTCTCTCAGCCACTGCCCCACCCCAACCCTTAACCACACTATCCTCTATACCCATTGGTTATGCATATATGTATATAAGTTATTTAGCTAATCTCTTCCCATCTCCCTCCCTCCCCTCTGAGGTATGTCAGTCTTCTCCATGCCTCCATGCCTCTAGGGCCTATTCTGTTTGTTAGTTTATTATGTTCATTAGATGCCACTTATATGTGTGCTCATGTGATATTTGTCTCTCTCTGACTGGCTTATTTCACTCAGCATAATACTCTCCAACCACCTCTGACTGCTGGCCTAATGCCCCTAACTGCTCCTCTGCCTTGCCTAATCACCCCTGACTGCCTCTGCCTGCTGACCTGATCGCCCCCTAACTGCTCTCCCCTGCCAGCCTGATTGCCCCTAACTGCCTCTGCCTCTGCCCCTGCTACCATGGCTTTGTCTAGATGTCCAGAAGATATCTGGAAGATGTCCGGTCTAATTAGCATATTGCCCTTTTATTAGTATAGATAAGTTATATGACATATTGCATGTTAATTATATATTGTGTAAGCTATTGAATAACTGCTTACTACACAAAAAAGAATATATAAAAGAAGTATCCATAGGGAAGCCAAAAATAAGATTGAAAGAAAGAAGGCCAGCAGAAGCTTCAAAATAGCAAAAACTCTCTTATTGTATCAATATAAACAGAAACTCTAATCCTCAAAATGATGAAGATAGGAGGAAGAATCAAGATAACCAAGAATTATAGTTCCTCTAGGGCTATTCTGTTTGTTAGTTTATTATGTTCATTAGATGCCACTTATATGTGTGCTCATGTGATATTTGTCTCTCTCTGACTGGCTTATTTCACTCAGCATAATACTCTCCAGGTCCATCCATGTTGTTGCAAAGGGTAGGAAACCCATCTTGCTTATAACTGCATAGTATTCCATTGTGTAAGTGTAACACAGCTTTTTTATCCAGTCATCTACTAATGGCACTTGGATTGTTTCCAGATCTTAGCTCTTCTAAATAATGCTGCATGAATATAGAAGTCCATGGCATCTACAATGAAAATTATAAATATTCTCAGCTAAAACATTTTTAAACTACATAAATGAAGAGTAATACAGTGCTAACAAATTGGAGCTCAATATTGTTATGATATCAAAATATCTAGAAAAGTCAAGACAATATTTTTCCAATTGAATTAAAGAATTCTATAAACCAATGTGCTTTTGGCATAAGGGTAAACAAATAGATCAATGGTACAGAAGATTTATACATGTTAGCTTTTGTATGTTTTTTATAAACTTTGGGTAGGCAAAGATTTCTTGCATATTGAAGTTACTAATCACAAAAGAAAAAGATATATAATAAAGCAGAAGTTACAGGAATATTATTGATATTCTTACAAAATTTTAGTTTATGCCTTATCATATGATTACTAAACCACATCTTACCATTTATGAACTAATTTTATAATTCAGGATGGTATTTCTTAACTGCTGTAGGACAAGGAGGGAGCACCATGTTTTAATCTTTTTGAGATTTATTTTCTCTTAGTTGTTAATTAAGATACATTTTTAAGTTTACATTCTATTGTTATACCACTGTTTCTTATTCCTTTATGGATGATCTGTTTGCTCCATCTCACTTTTGTACAAATTAAAATGTTTTCATAAAACTTCCAGATATGTTTGGGACAAAATAATTTTACAATGGCTGTGATCATGACAGACTGGCATGTTTCAATATTATTATGTCTCTCTAATACGCCATGCTTCATTTTATTATAGTTTTGTCTATTGCTTCAATTTTATTTGTCCTAATCACTTCTCGGGACCACTTAATTTATTTATGTTGGTTTTTCACAGCCAATCTATCCTTCAAATATAAAATGTTACAGCATATCAAAACCTTGATGGCCATTGTATCATGGTATCCCTTCACCCTAGGGTGTCTGCAGAAGATGAAAACATAGAAAACAAGCATATCAATGACATTGCATTCACATACTTCAAAAAATATAAGGTGGAAATTTCAGGCGCAATAACAACAACATTTCCTTTCCTTGAACTTATCCGGGACCGAGGATTCATCACCAATGAAATGTATGAAGTAAGTGAAGTTTATTATATCACAATCTGATAAAACAACCCAAACTAAGTTATACTTTTTGGTATCTTGTAATTAAACCTCAGAGCACATTTGGGCGACTGAAGAGTCACTTATGAGTGGGGACTTTCTCAAGTACTGCTAAGTATTTCTATAAAGTCAAAAGAGAAGAGAAGTAGGCATTACTGGAGATAGTTCTGCTCTTTACTGAAGGATTCGGCTCTGTCATGCCCCCTAGAATTGGGTGAATAACTCTGGAGATAGGCTGGATCTGAAGTAGGTATATAATGCCTTCTAGAAATCTTAATAATAAAAGGCCAAGAGGCATCACTACCAAAATGACCAAACAGCCGGTGGCTATGAAGCCCACTGTGGCCAGCGAACCAGCCCAATCAGGGGATGGGGCCTGAGGCCAACTTCGCGGCCCCTCCCCGCTGCTGGCCTGCCCCTGATCAGACTCTTCCACCCCAATCAAGAGCAGGGCCTGCTGGCCAAATGCCTCCTCCCTTTCCCCGAGCCAGCCACACCCCAATCAGCCCACACCACCACAATAGGGGGCTGGGCTGGGTGGACAGCCTCTTCCAGCCACTCCCTCTGGCCACCCCACCCCTGATCTCCACCCTACCTCAATAGAGGGCAGGGCTGGTTGGCCAATCTCCTGCAGCCCCTCCCCCTGCCAGGCCCCACCCCAAATCAGCCTCTCCACCCCAGTCAGAGGCAGGGCCAGCCGGCCAACCACCCATGTCCCCTTCCCAGGCTGTTGTCCCCTGATTGGCACCCCCCACCCACCCCATTTGGGGGTGGGGCTGGCCAGCCCACTGCCGACAGACCCTCCCTATGGCCTGCCCCGCCCCCAATTGGCCCCCTAAACCCAATCAGGGGCAGGGCTTGCTGGCCAATCACCCATGACCCCTTCCCCCAGCTGGCCCCGATCTGAGTGGGCCAGCTGGCCAACCTCCCATAATCTCCTCCTCCTGACAGGCCCAGAACCAATCCGCCCTGATGGGGGCCAGGCCGGCCAGACCCCACCTGTGCATGAATTCATGCACTGGGCCTCTAGTTATATATAAAATATAGTATAAACTTGAAATTAAACATAATCTTAATGAATGGGTGAATAAGTTGAATGCCTTCATTTAATGAAATAGTCATTGACACAACATTTCATTTTAATGAGCAACACTTTAAATACTTAGACCTGAGAACATTAAAATCCACAGAGAATTAATGTCTTGTTAGGACAAAATTTGAAAATAGACGCTTGTTATTCTTTCAACAACAGTTTTCAGTTTCCTTTCTGTTTTTTCCCTTTTCTTTTGGTATTTCTGGAGTCTTAGAATTTAGGTTAATTTTAGCAAAAGACGTAGGTGGAAGATATAGAGATGCAAGTCTTCACTTCCCTATGCATAGGCTTTCTCTATGGCAAAGTTCACAGGAGCTTCCAGGCCAAGTCAGTCCTGGGGAAGGGACAAGGGTTGTCCAGTCAATAGAATAGCATCTCATCACCCAGCAAGTCTATTCCTAAAACATTTAGCCAGGCCCTGAAAGGGCTACATATTACTTCACTTGAAACCATTTTTGTTCTTCCTAATGGCTCCTTATTCCATCTCATGTAAACAAGGGTGAGGAGCTCAGATTCACAAATGGGTGTTTTCTAGGAGGAAGGATTTGGTTGTTCCACTTAGTAGCCACACAACTATAGAGAAATTCTAAAACTGTATGTGAGAAGATACTATGTTGGGAAATTATTATGCATTAATAATAAAATCGCTTTCTAGGGATCTTCTGTAACTTGGAAGTCTGTATTTATATTTTCCCCATTCTCTATTTTTAAGAAATCTCAAGAATCTTTTAAAAAACGGTTTTCTGTACATGAAGTCATATACGATATTCTCAGTGAACTGGAGAAGAAATTTGACATGTCTATTCTGCAAGCACTGTTCAGCAAGATCATCATGGATAAATACCCTGATTTACTTCGCATTTATAAAATATTCTACAAAGGTAATTATGTTTATTACCTACATTTTGATGTCCAGAGCAAGTTTATTCCCACAGGTATATATTGACTGTTTACCATGTGCCACAGACAGTGCTGGGCAGATGTAGCAGATAAGAAAACAGACAAATCATGAGTCTCTCAAAGCTTATGATATAATGGCTAGAGTACAGACACCCACCTGCAGGTCTGCTTAACTAGGTATTTAAAGTCACAAGACTATCAGAGCCACAGGGACATCAGATTTACTTAGAAGGACAAATGACAGGTAACCCCAAATTTTAAAAGGATGGCATTAGTTGCTCCTCTTCTATGGAACCCTTTGCAGGGGTCCATACGGCAGTCCATCAAGCTAACTACAACCCTCCTCAAGTATTGGCATAGCTATGGGTCCGGGATCCATCCTGATGTAGCTATACCATGCCCAGGGGAGTCAATATCTCTTGTAACAACTCTGTAGTCATAACTTTCAGAGACAGCACAAAGGATAGTTGAGGTACAAGAGTTACCACACTGAAAGAAGGCAAAAAGTGGCTTATAGTCCACATCTAGTCCCTCTTTACCCACCTACAGTCACTGGTCATTTTTAGCTCTAAGCTTAGTGTTGGCCTACTAACACAGAAGAAAGGCCCCCTTCATCAAGTTTCCAGAGTAATGAGCAAGAAAATTAACTCAAGTTGAAATTTGCTTTTGAAGAAGTAGAAATGTTTTTCTTAACTCGTTCTCCATAACAGGTGTGATCAACAATCAAATAATCACACCAATTGCTCTGCCAGGGGTGTTTTTTAGTACTATACAATACTACTGGTTTGATTCTCTACTTTTCCCCCGAGATGCATGATTTTATATCTTTTAAATAGGTTCTCAGTAAAGAAAGTATCCTCCAATAACTTTTGTTTACCTTGCCTAGAAAATGTTTTTATTCTATATACTTTTGGTTTCAAAAAGATCTCCAAATAATTCTGGAGAATTGAAAAGAAAAATTACATGCACTGAGGAATTCAGATATTCCAGGAGCAAGCATAGAGCATTAAAGGGCCCTATGTCTGCAGAACAAGGAGAAATTAGATTAATCTCAGAGTGAGAAGCAGATTGTGTGAGTTTATTCAAAGGGGATAAGTATAAAAAAAGGATTTGAGGAGGTCTGGCTTCTAAAGTTAAGTAATTTAATGTTATTTACCACACAGTAAAGAGATAGTACAGGTTAAAAAGGTTTATAAGTACAGGTTTATTGCCCCAGGAGGTACCCCTGCTATCAGCCCTGAGTTATATGCATTCTCTGATTCCCTCAGTCTCCTCCCGGACTCCTTGCCGAGACCTACACCAAGTATTCCTTCATATGTGAACTCAGTAACCTACATGCAGGGATCCTCCTTTCACTGGCAGCCTTCGAAGATGCTGGTCCAGGCATCTTGGGACGTCTGTCATTGCCACAATATTCACTTCCTGATTGCAGCTTCAAAGAGTATTCCTCTTTGTCCTGGGATCTGGGTACCCCTGGGAAGTCTGTCCAGGTGTTCCCATGTCCTCTGACTTGTCTATTTGGGAAGCAGTTATCCTCCCTGACTCAGTTAAGCCAAAAGTTTCTCTTGTCCAGCCTCATTTTTAAAGATTTGAAATTTTACCCTTTTATTCACGTAAATCTCTATAGGATTTTTGTTTTCCTCCCAAGGAAACCCCTCTGTTTTTCCTTATAGTTAGAACAGTTCAGCAAACTATCATTTATTTTGATATATGCTTTCCTGGCCAGCTGAACTTTTTCACATGAGTAACAAGCTCATGATGCTGCCACAACTCCTTATCTTGGAATTCAAGTGGCTCCTTTCTATGTGGGAAGCATAAGAGCTCCTTTGTTGGTTGTTCTTTTTCTGACCCAGGAATGAAGGGGGAACATTATCTACAGGATTGTTACCCACTGAGCACTGAGTGATCCAAGGAGCAGAAATTCTTAAACATGTAATTTCAGATGACTCCCACTCCATGAAGATCTCTAATTGTCTTCTTCTCTTGTCCTCTCTTCAGTGATACCAGACATAAAGTCCTCCCTAGAAAGTGGTGGAGAAGAAAATGAGGAGAGGCTTAATGAACAACTAAGCCTGGAACAAGGTGATTGCAAACAGATAAAAACTGATTCTCTTCTGCTAAGAGGAAAGGAGAATGGAAGTCTGGGAATCAGGGAAGACCTGTTGGGGAGCATGGAGAAGGCAGGGGGGGGCTGTTTGTATGAGAATCTGACGAGGGGCTGATCTTGGAGGAGAAGCTATGACAAGAAACCATTGGCCCAATAACCAGACAGAGGAACAGGACCCAGTGTGTCAGGAAACCAGATTTAAAGATGATGCTAACTTGAAAGTAATTGTGATTTAGAGAGACCCTGCAGGAGATGATTGTGAAACTGTGAAAGGCTAGGAACTATGGGCCCAAGGTCAACATAACTGAGGAGATCCTGGGTGATAAGGAAGGGACTGATTTAAATGTGGGGGATGCTGTTCAAGAGCAAGAATATTCAAGGAGATGGGCAGTCATATAGGGAGGGAAGGAAGGAGTGGTATTTTGAGAGAGAGAAGGAGGGGAAATGAAAGGCAGAAGAAAGGGTTAAATGACACAGTAACAACAACCATATTTCTAAGAGCTCACTTATAGACCATTTACTCTGGCAGTTGTGGGCTTAGTGCTCACAGCTGCCCTTGAGGGGAAGTATCACTCTGTCCATTTGCAGAAAAGGAGACTGAAATCTCAAGAGATCATGTAAGTAGCTGGCCTTGGGTCAAGTGATCATGATGAATCCAGACTTTCTGAACCCAGAGCCTTTGTGCTTAACCCTATACTGACCCAGATATTCTCATGGAAAAGACAAAAACATGAGTCAAAGAAGGGAAACGTGCAGAGAGAAAGATACAAAAAGAAGAATGCCAGGAGCTAGAGGAAACATAGGAGAAGGAGACATTGAATCTCATAAAAAGGCCAACAAGACAGAGAAACTGACATGCATAGGGAGGGTATGGTGTGAAGGGGAATGGGAAAGGCGACATGATTTCGCAGGGAGTAGGGTGAATCCACCAGTCAGGGATTTCCCTGGGAACAAAAACAGGCTCCCTTTGGCCATGGGTGACAAGGAAAACCATTGCTGGTTTCTGAGTGGCCCCTGAATGATCTCAGTGAGATAGCCTGACTGGCAACAGAGGGCAGCTGATGGCAACAGTTGGGTGGGATCCTCCAGCTCCAGATGGGTTCTGTATTGATACCTGGGAGAGGGGATCTTGAATTCCTAATTTATAAAGATTAAATGAGATTAGGGGAGAATGGCATAGCATATACTTCAATTTTTTGAAATGAACCTCCCATTTCTTCCCCCAGGAACTGGTGGTAATTCATATCAAAGACCGATATGGTTAGGCCCAGATGCCATGAATTACAATGGTTTGTATGGTGGGAGGTTTGATTCCTGTTAGCACTAATTGCCCAGAATAGTAAGTCTTTGCATTGGCAATTTCTCCAAGGATTTATAGATAACAGAGTCTTCATTTTCCTGATTGCCTGGGAGGGTCACTCCTTCCTTATTCCTGAAATGCACTGGCTGCCAGCTCCTGACAGCCTGATCCTGGATGTACTGCCCATGCACCTGGCTTCACAGTGTTCTGCCTCTGTCTTGCTTGAATCTGCCTGCAGCCTTGCTTTGATATCATGTTAGCGGTGGCCAGCAATGAAGCAAGGGTGGTGGGCTAGTGGTCTCTCACCTATTGGGTCCCTCACACAGAACCATGGATGCCATGTGCCTCCTGAGCCAACCCTCTCCCATCATCTCTGGGGCAGCAGGCCTGGAGATGCTCTAAAAACACTATAGAAGTCATTATCATGTAGTTTGCACTGGGATGTATTATTTAAGAAAGGCTGTTCTAAATTAGTAATGCATTTTTATAAAAGAAAAAAACCTTTCAGAATGATTTTGAAAGCACCATTATACTTTTATCAAATCACATTTAGTAAAAAAAAAAAAAAAAGTTAGCATTTAAGAATATAAAATATCCAACATTCATTAATCTATATACAGTTCATCTACCAGGGCGGCTGGTTGAAATAGGAAGAGTGAGAGGAGGAATGGTGATGATTAATGAAAAGAGAAGAGATTCAGACTGTGTTTGTGTGTGTGCAGGGTGTGGGTGTGGGGGGAGGAGGAAATGATATAAGCCAAACTAGAGGCCCAGTGCACAGATTCATGCACTAGGGGCAGGGCGGGGGGTATCCTTCAGCCTGACTTGTGTCCTCTAGCAGTCTGGGACCCCTCGAGGAATGGGGATCAGGCCTAAGCCAGCAGTCAGACATCCCTCTCGCAGTCCAGTGTTCTCACAGTCCAGGACCCCTCACTCCTTACCACCCACCTGCAGCGGAAGTGAGAGAGGCTCCCTTCACTGCCGCTGTGCTCACCAGCCATGAACCTGGCTCCTGGCTGAGCAGTGCTCCCACTGTGGGAGCGCACCGACCACCAGTGGGCAGCTCCTGCATTGAGTGTCTGCACCCTGGTGGTCAGTGCACATCATAGTGATTGGTCATTCTGCCAATTGGTCAATTGCATATTAGGGTTTTATTATATAGGTTGATGCACAATAAACCACTAATAAATGTGTTGAAAAGTCTGACTCAGCTGAAATAGTTGACTGTGACCAGCACAGGCAAGGGAAAAGCTATGCCTCATGCCCCTTCCGCAAGAGGAAGCTCCAACGAACAGTGGATGTGGCACAAAACATGCACCAGGGTCTATGTTAAAATTGTGGGAATTAATATTTAAATCATCGTTACATAAAATACTTTGCTCAAAAAAATAGCACTAAATGAAAAAAATCCAAGCTGCACTGAAAAAATCTGTATCTATTCATATACTAGTGAGGTTGGTGGGAACAGGGTAGGATGAGTAGATGGAATAAAAAATGAAAAGAGGAGGCTCACCAGGGAGAAGGGGTGCACTGGTCCTGGATGGTTTATTCAGGAATTTATTCCTCATTGGTTCCTGCTCTACTCTGCCCTCTATCTCTGGCCACAAACCCCTGCAAACTTACTTGCCAGCTCCCTTGTTACTGCTTATTGCTAAGCTACTAACCTGGGTGACACCAGCAAGAGAGTGGAGAGGGGGAGCAAGGGAGAAGCATGGTATTTCCCCCGTCACTGTCTTGAGCAGCAATTCTTGCAATAGCTACATCTCCCATAACTCTACATCCTACCAAGCAGGCTGGCCATGGTCCAGCTTCTACCTCCCCAGTGACTCAACACATGAGCTGATCCTTGTTCTCTCCTTCCCATACCTTCCCAGGAATGACCCAGGAAGGGTCATTTGGTTGACTATTCTTCTATTTGGAATTGTCAGCTCTTCCACCAACTGTACAGTATAACTAATCCCCTTGATTAAATTCCTTCTGCCTCAACAGCTTAGAGAGCTTTGTCTTTTCCTGTTAGACCCTGATCGATGCAAGGGGCAAATAAAATATCTATGAATCAAAACCTGGTCTAGGTACAGCCCTACCTGAACATGGACTCTCAGAGCACTGCTGTGAAACACAAGAGATAAATGTGAATGAAACAGGTACAACCACTGACAACAATAATGCACTAGAAAACCAACAAGGGAATGAAAAATGTGCCCAAGAGTCTGAGCAGGAAGGTAAGATTGAGTGCCTGGGTTTGATGAGTGGTGAAGGGGAACTGCCAGGTGGAGGGATTGGTGTGTATAAAGTCACCAGGGAAGAACTTTGATAATGATGGGAATGATTAAGATGGAGAAACTAAAAAAAAAAAATTGACTAGAAGAGGCACTCACAAGTCACAGACATTATTAAGAAACAGAATAAGAGAAAGTAAGAAACATAACAGAGAATGAATAAATTGAAAAATTAGGTGGAACAGAAAGGCCATGTCTTGAGGGAGGCAGGGAGAACTTAGGACATGTATAAGGAGGAGTTCACTCTTCTACCCTACACACCTACAGTGCTTCACCCTAGATCCTGGTGGGCTTGGGTGGGCAATCCTATATAATAAAAGCATAATATGCTAAGTGCCGGGATTCTTGTTCCAGCATCTAGAAGGGTTCAGCAATCTGGAGAAGGGCTGTGTGTAACTTAATAAAGAGTCCAGAGATGAAGCATAATTTTGAAAGGCATTATAAGGAGTCAGAGGAGCCTAGCTAAAGAAACTAAAATCTCCTTGTCTCAGGACCCCTTGCTATTTATCAACACAAATTGTCCCAAGGCGAGGTGGAGATATACACTTTAAAGGGTAGGGTTAAGTACAGAATCCATTGTCAGAGTGGAAGAATTTGTCTATGGCTGTTCAGGTGTTTGACCAGTAGGGGGCAATAACATGTAGATTAAGATGCCCTGAGCTGTCTGGCAGCAAGCAATCATCCCTTTTCAGGTTTGGGGAAATGCCTTTAGCCATTCCCACCAGGCAATAACATATGTGGCTCAGCCCTTGTTGAGTCCCCAAGTTCCATCAACCTTTTGATGAAACTCTTGCAGTTATGACATGCTGGAATTGGCTTCCAGCGCTAAGTGTCTGGTTGACTGGTTGGCCATTCAACCAATCAAAGTGTAATGCACTAATGATATGCTAAAGCCACTCAACTGCTCATTATGACATGCACTGACAACCAGGAGGTAGGTGCTCTGATCAGTAGGTTAGCTTGCTGATGGGGTCAGGCTGATCAGGACTGAGCGAAACAGGCTGGACATACCATGGAGTCCTCCCATGATCCCTCCCCAGCTGGCCAACCTCCTGCTTCCCTCCTTGTGGGGTCCCTCGGCCTGGCCTGCACCCTCTCGCAATCAGGAACCCCTCAGAGGATGTAGAAGAGCCGGTTTTGCCTGATCCCACAGGCCACGAATTCGTGCACTGGGCCTCTAGTGATAGAATAATGTAGAGAAATAAGTATGAAGAGAGAAAGATACAGAGGGAAATGAAAATCAATAAATAGAATCGGGGGAGATACAAGAGAACTATGTTGAGAATGAGAAAATAATAATGAATGGAGAACTGGTAGAAAGTGGGGCAGGTAGAGAGAGAGAACCAGGCATTGTATGGTTTGAGAAGTCACCACAAAGAAGGCACACAGGAGTGTTCCTAACCCCATTGAGAAGGTAAGGTGTCCACAAAATAAAAATGGCCCTGGAACCCAGTCAGATAAATATAGGCCCCTCCCCAGGAAAGTGCAAATAAAAACCCACAGTTAATAGAGACACAAAGAAAGGACAGAGTTGAGCAGCAGGAAAGGACAGAGTTGAGCAGCTATCTCACCATGGAAACCAAATCAATATCTACTCTGTACATCTGGTGGATACAAAGAAGGAAAAGCCATTTATTAATTCAGGAGTTGAATGGGAAACCCAAGCAAGGAATGACTGTAACCAGGCATCTGACACAATAGGCAAGACTTCCTGAAAGAATGTGTGATGTGAATCCCAGTCCCTGGCAAGGATCTGGGATGTGTCATCAGAGCCCATGGAGACAGTCCTGGTGGCCTTCATTAGAGGTAGAAAGGGGAGGGAACAAGTGCTTTAAGCAGTGTGTTCAACATAAAAATGTCCCCAGTAACTGGAAAATTACACAAACACAGAAATGGTTGGTTTAAGCATTGATGTCAGAGAGACTATTTCTATGCAAGAGAGGAAAGTGATGGGTGTAGGAGTCAAAGAAAAGGAAGAAAAATGAAAAGCCAAGATAATCATTAGAGGAGAGAAAAATAAATAATGCAGAGAATGAGAGTTATAAAGTGATACCATCACCAGGCATAATTAGTGAAAATTATTCAAGCCAATAGAAAAGTGAAGAAGTAAAATGAGAATGAAACAAGAAGTAGAGAGTGGGGCAGGTAGAGAGTAGATTGTGGATTGGAAGTAGACTGAGGATGGAGGTAGGAGATAGAGTGAATGTGGGGGTAAGAAAAGTGCTGCAGGATGAACAAACCTGCCCTCTGTGCATGAATTTCACCACCTTCTGGCTAGGACCTGGAGCAACCTGCAGGTCATGCACATCAGGCACAGACCAGGGGGACCTGAGTTAACTTAGCTTCTAGATCTTCCTTGTGCCCTCATCAAGGGTTTCCTCTCTGTGGCCTCCTTGGCCTCACCCTGAGAAATTAAGGGATTTTTCTCCTCTGTGTGATGAATAGCCATGAGGAATCTGCAGAATTTATTGATGGAGATGAGGCCCCAAATTTTCCACCTCAACATTGAAGCAGGGGGAGGGGGCAGTTAAGAAAGATACAGGAACCTAAATTAAGAGCTACTGTTTCCTGAGGCATCAATTCTGACTTCATCCTGTACCATGGATCCAGTTTATCCTGGAATCCCATTCTCTGGATTATAATAGTTTGGGGATGTGCAGGGCAAAAAGAAATGATTGTATTTATATTTTTTAAAATGAGGCTACTTATTGATAGGTCTTATAAATTTATGCATCAAATACTGATTAGATAATAGTAGACCAGCAAACTAATGAGTTTCTTTTAAAATTACCTAATTGCTATGACTATACAGTGTTAATTTATATAGTTATTTCTAAAGAAAAGAGAAAGCTAAATATTCCTTTTCTGGAGGGTCATATTGCCATCTGATCACAAACCTTAAGTAGTGTCAAAAGAAAACCAATCCATCTAGTGTTAGCAGAAATGGATAAAGTATTTCATAATCCCAAAGTTTTGGGTTTGACAGTTCTTCAGCAAGCCATGCCATATAGAATAATTTTTCAAAGGACCTTTGCAAATAGTGTCTCACTTTTTAATTTATAGCTGCCCTGAGGAGTAAGCAGGATGGATCTTTTTATCCTTGTTCCTGGATGACCTAACACAATCACATAAATCTTTAGGGGTCATTTACAAAGTCACAGGGAGATAAAGGGGAAGAGAAGGCTACTATCCTGAATTCTGTGTTACTTTCGTTATAAAATTAGCGCTCAAAAGGGTTAACAAAACACTGTTTCCCTTATCCTATGGGCAGCACCAGTGGTCATAAGACCTGCAGCTCTTCAGTGCACAGACTGGTGATGGGTTTTCCCTTTCTACTTCCTCAGAGGATATTGGACACAGGTCTATTTAGGAAAATATACTAAAAAAAAAATACAAATAAACAAATAAAAATGTTACCTGGTCTTGATGTTACAAAAGTACAACATTGTAAATAATACATTTGTTGCCATGCATAACTATATCTATCAATGTAAATGGCAAATTTGCTTCAGTTTTTAAAGAGTGTACCTTCTAACTAGTGCAGGTAAAGTGCTCCGAAAGGTGGTCCCAAATAGGTCTATGGCTCAGACACAAGAAATTATTTCTCAGCCTTGCAAACATTTCAAGATACACCAGTGGGGAGAGGAGGCTCTCTACCTTCAACACAAGATTTCCAAGGTCTCCACACTGGAGAAAAAGCAGATGAAGGAAGTGTGAAATGACAATAGAAGGAGAAAGAGGAAGAAGTGAGAGAAGTATGGGGAAGCAATATTCAAACAGAGCAGCAACTTGTCTCTGCTCTGGAGACAGGAAATGGGGCATCACTAATCCACAAGGCAAGTGACTTAAAAGGACAGACAAGGTAGCTTGGATGCAGGACATGGTGTTCAAGATTTTTCCAAGTTTTCTCATTAGTGAATTTCCTGTGGGATTGGTTCCTTGGTCACTCACTGAGACACACAAAGCATCTTATTTCTTTGGACAGTGATCAATATCCTTGACTCTTTTTTTTCAAATATATTTTATTGATTTTTTACAGAGAGGAAGGGAGAGGGATAGAGAGTTAGAAACATCAGTGAGAGAGAAACATTGATCAGCTGCCTCCTGCACACCTCCCACTAGGGATGTGGCCACAACCAAGGTACATGCCATTGACTGGAATAGAACCTGGGACCCTTCAGTCCTCAGGACACGCTCTATCCACTGAGTGAAACTGGCTAGGGCAATATCCTTGACTCTTTAGAATCAAGTGAGGGAGGAGAGGCACAAGAAGTCACGTGTTCATAATTCTAAATTGTATTAGATAAGCTTGTATTTCTGGAAAACTTCCAGAGTCTAAATCCGGAGCTCTATTTTCCTGATGAATCTTTTTCTGAGGTTCTCTATACGCATTGAGTCGATTACTTCTGGGGTGCCATTTTAAACATTTAACTTTTTCAATCCTATTAGAAAATAGGAGGAAGCAAGAGACATTATAAATGGTTGTTTGACTAGATACATGTAATCAATTGATATATTGAAAATGTAGCAATAATATACTAGTGAATAATAGTCTTTTTACTCTGCTATATTATATCTATTAATGCTAAAGAGTTCATATTTCATACAGCATAGTGAGTGAACACAGTATTTCATCATCTATATATATAAAAAGCCAGCAGCGGGAATGTTGTAACCAAAATGACCAGTCACTATGACGCCCACTGCAGCCAGCTAACTGGCCTGATCAGGGGGTGAGGCCAGCTGCCCAACCTCCCATGGCCCCTCCCCACAGCTGGCCCCACCCCTGATTGGCCACCCCACTCCAATGGGCCCGCAGCCCCTCCCCCCAGCAGGCCCCACCCCTGATAGCCTTCCCCTACCCCAATAGGGGGCAGAACTGGCCGGCCCAACACCCACAGCTCTTCCCCACTGCCAATCCCACCCCCAATCAGCCCCCACCACCCCAATCAGCCTGAGGCCCCTCCCCCCAGCCAGCTCTGCCCCTGAACAGCCCCTCCACACCATTCTGGGGGTGGGGCCTGCCAGCCAATCACCTGTTGCCCCTTCCCCAAGCCAGCCCAGCCCCGATTGGGCCCCAGTCAGGGCAAGCTGGCCAGCCAATCTCCCGCTGACTCCTTCTCCTGATAGGCCCAGCCCCTATCTGCCCGCCAATTGGGGCTGGACCAGCTAGACCCCATCCATTCATGAAATCGTGCACTGGGCCTCTAGTACATTGATAATATTGTCATTAGTACAAAATTTAGGATGTCTTATGCAAACATTAATTACTAATGAAAAAATGCTTAGCCAACTACTCTCAAGCCCAAATGATACTTAAATCATTTACTGACATTTTGATTTTTCACAGGACTTTTCTGAATAAAAGTTCATTTTGTTTTCACAAAAACTATAAAAGGGAGGTAGGGTAATAGATTATCCGCATGATAGTGGAGGAAACTGGAGATAATAATGTTTGAGGGTTATTTATAAATTCACATGGGAAGTGAAAGGGAGAGCCAGGCAGGAGCTCAGCATTATGGCCCTGAGCCCCAGAACTGGGTTCAAGTGAGAGAAAGAGGAATATGATCATCTCAACATTGACATTATCACAAACTCTATCTGCTGTGTGAGTTGTCATAGACTATGTAAGACCACTGCAAACAAATATAGTTCTCTCTCTTTTACTTTATATTGTCTATGGATTTCAGAAAATCACCAACATCTCGAAAATTACTTTGCAAAACAAGTAAAAGCAAGTAAATAAGAATTTTTCATGGTTTCAAATGGGCAGTGTTTTCTACAAAAGATTGAGTCTAATTTTTTTTGCTATTTCCTTTACAGTAAAAATTTGCTTTAATTTAAGATAGTGCATATTTAACTTTTGTAGTTAGGCTAATGGCTGTGACAAATAAACTTAAGGAGGTCAATCACTCACACACAATAGAATTTTAATATTTTTCTCAAGTAAACATTCCAAAGGGTTTTAGACGAAGGGGGCGGGAGGTGCTCTATTTCACAAAGTCATTCTGGGAAGCAGCCAAATGAGAGATCTGCCTTCTTTAATTCCAGATTTCTAAGACCACCTTAGGAAAGAATCAGAGCTAAAATATAATACAATTACAGACATGAACACAAATCCATATGCTATACGTAAAAGAAGAAAGGGAATGCAGTGCAAAATACAGAGGGCCAAAAGAAAACTGAGGAGCCCTGCTGGTCTGGCTCAG
>NW_006288615.1:1995263-1995534 GCF_000327345.1 Myotis davidii
GAATAATAGTCTTTTTACTCTGCTATATTATATCTATTAATGCTAAAGAGTTCATATTTCATACAGCATAGTGAGTGAACACAGTATTTCATCATCTATATATATAAAAAGCCAGCAGCGGGAATGTTGTAACCAAAATGACCAGTCACTATGACGCCCACTGCAGCCAGCTAACTGGCCTGATCAGGGGGTGAGGCCAGCTGCCCAACCTCCCATGGCCCCTCCCCACAGCTGGCCCCACCCCTGATTGGCCACCCCACTCCAATGGGCC
>NW_006288615.1:1995831-2005227 GCF_000327345.1 Myotis davidii
GAGACTACACTTTACTAAAGCCATTCCCCTTGCCCAGCCAACAATCACGGGAAGCTGAATTTTGTAAGAGAGACTCAGGCTTAACTTCAGTTCTAGCGTGCTCCCACCACAACACACATGCACACATGCTTTGTGGGTGATGTACCCCTCATCAGAGAAGTTTTAGTATTCTTATGCAGGGCAAATGAACTAAGAACATGTTCTTTAAAAACAGAATCCAGCCCTAACCGGTTTGGCTTGGTGGATAGAGCATGAGCCTGCGGACTGAAGGGTCCCAGGTTCGATTCCGGTCAAGGGCATGTACCTGGTTGCGGGCACATCCCCAGTAGGAGGTGTGCAGGAGGCAGCGGGTCGATGTTTCCAACTCTCTATCTCTCTCCCTTCCTCTCTGTAAAAAATCAATAAAATATATTAAAAAAAAATTTGCTTTAATTTAAGATAGTGCATATTTAACTTTTGTAGTTAGGCTAATGGCTGTGACAAATAAACTTAAGGAGGTCAATCACTCACACACAATAGAATTTTAATATTTTTCTCAAGTAAACATTCCAAAGGGTTTTAGACGAAGGGGGCGGGAGGTGCTCTATTTCACAAAGTCATTCTGGGAAGCAGCCAAATGAGAGATCTGCCTTCTTTAATTCCAGATTTCTAAGACCACCTTAGGAAAGAATCAGAGCTAAAATATAATACAATTACAGACATGAACACAAATCCATATGCTACATGTAAAAGAAGAAAGAGAATACAGTGCAAAATACAGAGGGCCAAAAGAAAACAGAGGAGCCCTGCTAGTGTGGCTCAGTTTGGTCAGCGTCCTCCCAGGCACCCAAAGGTGGCTGGTTTGATTCCCATCAGGGCACATACTAGGGTTGCAGGCTCCATGCCCTGTAGGGGTGTGTGCAGGAGGCAGCTGATCAGTGATGTTCCTCTCTCATCAATGTTTCCATCTCTCTATCCCTCTTCCTCCCTATCTCTCTAAAAAGCAATAAAAATATATTTTTAAAAAAAGGAGAGGCACAGAGAAAGGACAGGGTTGGGGGAGCTGTCCCCTGCAGTGGAATTATAGGGAGAAGGGCTTATTGACTGTCATGAGAGTGCTCACTCCCTTAGGGGAAACTAATAAAATTCTTCATTTATTACAATTTTGTCCAGGAGCAAAGCTACTCCACCATGGAAACAAAACCAGTTCCTGCTCTGTAGACCTGGTGGATATAAAGAAGAAAATGCCTTTTTTATATTCAGGTGTTGAATGTGAAGCCCAAGCAAGGACTGGCTGTAACCAGGTTTCTATCAGTATAGGTAAGGCTGACAGAAAGAATATGTGATGTGAATCCCAGTTTCAGGCAAGGGTCTGGGACATGTCATCAGGGCCCATGGAGACAGTCCTGGTGACCTTGGTTAGAGGTAGAAAGGGGAGGGAACAAGTGCCTTATGCAGGGAATCCAGCAGAACACAACCCCAGTAACTGGTAAATTAAAATATTGATATCAGAGAGTATATTATATATCCAAAGAAAGGAAGGTGTTGGGATAAGAGTTAAAGGAAAGGGAAAATTTTCAGAGAGCAAACATATTCATGAAAGGAGATGAGAAAGAAAAAAAAACACTCACATGAAGACAAGGAAAAGTATAAAGAGAGATACCTTTGCCAGAAACCAGCATCATTAGCAAAAATGGCTGAACCAAGAGGCTTTGCTTGGGGTGATGGGCAATAAAACAGTGTGCAAATGATGCTTTATTGAGTTGTGCACTTGAAACCTATATGGTTTTGTGAACCAGTATCACCCCAATAAATTAAATTTAAAATGATAATAATAAATATATATATTAAAAATATATAATTTGAAGCCATTTTTAAAAGTTACACTATATACTTCTCTCTGATCCATCTTTCTAGCTAATAAATATTTAGGCATGTTTGGAATGATACAAAGAAAGAATGAAAGAAAGAAGTAGAATGAGGGGGGAGATAGAAAGAGAGTGGAGGTAGAGATAAAGTGAACATGGAGTTGAGGTAGAATGGGGATGGGGATAGCAAGCTGAGCGAGGGTGGGGGCAGAAAAATGCTTCAGGTTGGGCAAAGCTGCCCTCTGTGCATGAACTTCATCACCTTCTGAATAGGACCTGAAGCAACCTGCAGGTCACCCACATCGGGCACAGACCAGAGGGACCTGAGTTAACTTGGCTTCTAGGTTTTCCTAATGCTCCCATGAAGAGGTTTCCACTCAGTGGTTGCCATGACCCCACCCTGAGACACTATGGGTTTTTTCTCCTTTGTGCAGAGATCAACAGTGAGGACTCCAGAGAATCCAGTGATGGAGGTGAGCCCCCTGAAGCTTCCACCTCAGCATTGAAAAGGGAGCCAGGTAAGGAGATGGGAGCTCGGGGTTTGAGGTGCAGGAACCTTAATTAAGAGGCACTGTTTCCTGAGGCATCAATTCTGAGTTCATCCTATACCACAGACCCAGTTTATCCTGGAATCCCATTCTCTATGTTAATTTTACTTGACCTTTTGGATGTGCAAGGTAGTAAGAAATCATTATATTTATATTTTTTAAACATGAGGACTATTAATTCATAGGTGCTATTAATCAAGCTATGCACCCATCTATTGATTGTATAGTAAAAATAGGCTAGCAAAGTAGTGAATTTATTTTAAAACTAATTCTATGATTATAAAGTGTTGGATTTATACAGTGATTTCTACAGAGAGGAGAAAGCTAAATATTTCTTTATTGGAAGGTCATATTGTCATCTAATCACAAAGTTTGAGTAGTGTTGAGGGTCAATTACTCCAGTTCTCCTGTGTTAGCAGAAATGGATAGTTTTTTAAAACCCAAAGTGTTGTTTTTTTAGAGAGTTCTCCTGAAAGTCATGACATATGGAATGACTTTACAAAGGATCTTTGCAAATAGTGTCTTACCTTTTCCTTTACAACAACCCTGAGGAGTGAGAAAGATGGCCATTGTTACTCTTGTTTCTAAATGAGAAAATAAAATCACATAAATGTTTAAAATCTCCTACAAAGTCACATGTAGATAAAGGGAAAGATAAGACTAGCTTCCTGGATTCTGTGTTATATCCTTTGTAAAATTAGAGCTTGAAGCAGTTAATAGAACATTGTTTCCCTAATCCTATGGGCAGCACCAGTGGTCAGAAGACCAGCAGCTCTTTAGTGCACAGACTGGTGATGGGTTTTCCCTTCCTACTTTCTCAGAAGATATTGGAAACATGTCTATTTAGGAAAACATATTGAGAAAGTATTTAAGAACAAATAGATAATAGAAGGGGAAAGAGGAAGAAGAAGAGAGAGAAGTATGGGAAAGTAATATTCAATGGAGCAGTGACTTGTCTCAACTCTGGGGACAGGAAATAGAGGAGCAATAGTTCACAAGGCAAGTGACTTAGGAGGAGAGACCAGGTGGCCTGAATGCAGGCCATAATTTACATGGGTGTTCAAGATTTTTCCAAGTTTTCTCATTAGTGAATTTCCTGTGGGGTTGGTTCCTTGGCCACTCACTGAGACACACAAAGCATCTTATTCCTTTATGCAGTGATCAATACCCTGGACTCGTTAGAAATAAGTGGGCGAGGAGCAACCCAAGAAGCCCTCTGCATACAATGCTAACAAGATATTAATATTAAGGTTGCACTCCTAGATGACAGGTATCCAGCATCAAAATTTAGAGCTTTGTTTTCCTCAGGAATCTTTTTCTGAGTATCCTCCATATGCCTTCATTCTATTACTTCTAGGAAACTGTGTACCTGAAAATAAAATGCTTTACAAAGTGAGAGGCAACAAGCACTTATTTGAGGTCAAAGGATTCAGAAAAGCACTTATTCAGGCAGAAGCATAAAAAGTGTTCCAATGAGGAGACAAAGTCCAGAGATATTTATAAGAAACGCAAGGGGAATATTTACATCAATAGAAGAAAGGCATTTCTATTGGTGAAGATGAGCTAATAAAATGATGCTAATTATAAGCAATGTTTTTAATTTTCAGCTTGGTAGCCATCAGTCCCAAAGTCATGTCTGTTTTCTTGCTATCCTTGAAAACAATTCTTTGAGATACACTATTGCTTTAAGTCCAGTCCCAAGGGTGTTTTGCCCTGTTTTAACAGTGCAAATGTTTGAAGCATAAGACATGCAATGAAGTTATTCTGGCATGGCAATTTAAAGTGGCTTCATTTATATATAATTTTACAAATTTTACCTTTTGATCAAGAGCTTTCCTTGAAAGCATAACTGATTAATTATCAGAAAGCAGCACTATCGCTTCTCGGCCTTTTGGCTAAGATCAAGTGTAGAAAGCAGCACTGATCGCCTGGCTGATGTGGCTCAGTGGTTGAGGATCAGCCTATGAACCAGGAAGACATGGTTGGATTCCCAGTCAGGGCACATGCTTAGGTTGCTGGCTTAATTCTCAGTGAGGCATACAGGAGGCAGCCAGTCAGTGATTCTCCTCATTGATGTTTCTATCTCTCTACCCCTCTACCTTCCTATCTGAAATCAATAAAAATATTTTTAAAGAAAAAAAAAGAGCAGCACTGATCAGTTATTAAAAGCATCATTGGTTCTCCATTGTCAGATGGCTCAGTTTGGGAATGTTATGCCATTGTTGGTCCCTCATCGCCAGGAAGGCTCATTCCCAGTATTGCATGTCACATAGGAAAAGGAGTGGTTTTCTCTTTTCTTAGGAGCGATAGGCCACATTTGAGCCACAAGAGCATCAGAACAGAGGAAGGCTTTCCTGTCATGTTTCTTTAAGGGAAAACATCTATCATCCCTTGAGGTTTCTCATATGAAGTCTCAAAGGCCTTAGTGATCATTTAAAAAATGTTGAGCAACCACTATTAGAGTAGCATCTTTATGACACTGAGCCACACAGGCAATCACATGAAAATATTAAACAAACATGTGGTATCAGTGGACATTGTATGTAATTATTTTGCTTATACCTACATTTTATCTAGCTTAATTTTTATTTTATCAGAAATGTTTCATCCAAGTATAATAGGAGGTATTAGGAATAGAGCAAATCCCATTTTGTTCAGGAAAGATTTGGTCAAAAGTAATTCTGTTGTCTAATGTAATGCATGCAAAGAAATTTAAACATTTTTCTGGTTGTCTGTTTTGGGGGTGGTCATTGCAATTCCTACCCAAGAGGAAAAAGTATTCTTTCAAATCTTTATTTGGTCTGATATCACCAGGTATTCAACATACTTGACTATATGTGTAATCAGTTTTATGTTTTGACCTATGAAGTAGGTTTAAAGATAATGCCCAATGTTCTTTCCAGTCAGAAATTAAGGATAAAAGGAAACATTAACTGTTATTGTGAGTGCTTCGCCTCTTATATTATTTGTGAGGTAAAAAGGGACTAAATAAGGAAAAAATGAAATATGAGGGTGGAGACTATACAGGCAGGCCTGGACCAGAATATTGGGTTAGTTGTCCACAATAGATGTAATCTGCTTTACTTCCTAGTAATTTTAAATTTAATTCTTCTGTTGGTTCAACAGTCCAGGTAAGTGCTGAACTGTTGAAATGAATCTTTTTTAAATGAATATTTTTGAAGCATTTTTGTAGGAAATATTTTTTAAACATATTTTTATTGATTCCAAAGAGAAATGAAGAAGGAGAGATAGAAGCATCAATGATGAGAGAGAGTCATTGATCGACTGCCTGCTGCATGCCCTACAATGGAGATCAAGTCCACAACCCAGGCATCTGCCCCAACCAGGAATCGACCTCCTGGTTCATAGGTCTACTCTCAACCACTAAGCCAAACTGGCTGGGCTATAGAAAACATTTTTATGAAATTATCAGAGTCAAAGAATAACTGTCTGTACATGACAGTTAGAAATACCTGGAAATAAGAAGTGTTTCTGCATTATTTGTTCATCATAAGGTGTGCCAAGAGGCCAAGAGGCAGGGACTGAAAGTAGCCAAGCATCTGACATAAGGGGCAAAGCTAAACCAAGGTCTTGGGGTGGAGGTGATTTAGAAGTTACCATAGATGATTGGTATGTCAGTGCTGCATGCCCTACAATGGAGATCAAGTCCACAACCCAGGCATCTGCCCCAACCAGGAATCGACCTCCTGGTTCATAGGTCTACTCTCAACCACTAAGCCAAACTGGCTGGGCTATAGAAAACATTTTTATGAAATTATCAGAGTCAAAGAATAACTGTCTGTACATGACAGTTAGAAATACCTGGAAATAAGAAGTGTTTCTGCATTATTTGTTCATCATAAGATGTGCCAAGAGGCCAAGAGGCCAAGAGGCAGGGACTGAAAGTAGACAAGCATCTGACATAAGGGGCAAAGCTAACCAAGGTCTTGGGGTGGAGGTGATTTAGAAGTTACCATAGATGATTGGTATGTCAGTGATGAGTGATCAAGAATCAATAATATCAGGCAGCTCACCAGCGAAAAGTGGGTCAGTTATGAAGGTGAGAGTCACAGGACTGGGGCAGCAGAATGTCAGAAGTCTGAAATGAGAGCTCCGTTTTCTGTTGAACTTGACTCTGATCACACTGACAAAAAAATGGGTCCGGTTCATGGCAGAATCCCATTCTTTTTGCTTAGCCTGATTCTTTTGGCATTAGGAAAAAAACATCAAATCAACTATTCTTAACCCAGCACATTTTTTAAAAAATATATTTTTTATTGATTTCAGAAAGGAAGGGAGAGGGAGAGAGAGATAGAAGCATCAATGATGAAAGAGAATCATGGATAGGCTGCCTCCTGCACGCCCCTTACTCAGGATCAGCCCACAACCCAGGCATGCACCCTGACCTAAAATTGAACTATTTCATATGTCAACACTCAAATATTAAGCCACACCAGCCAGGCAACCCAGCACATACTTTTTATGTGTGTCTTTGCTCTAGCATGTCACAGGCTTATACTGTGATGTCATACAAACTTTTGCACAAACCTCCTCATAAAAATCTTAAGTATATGAGACCTGGTCTTACCTCTGAGTACAAAGGTGTTTAAGAGTATTTTTCAAAATGTTATTGAGAAATAAAGGAAGACCCAGGGCCAATTCTGAAGTCCTACTTCTCAGTGTAGTAGGTTCGTGGTTGTGGTTATTTTAGAAGAAGCAATAAATCAAACACCTTTATAAACTCAAGCCTTCTGCAGTATGAACCATCCTAAAATTTGTAACTTTTCTTTTAATCTTCACTGGAGAATATTTCTTCCGTTGATCTTTAGAGAGAGTGAAAGGGAATGAGGAGGAGAGGGGGGGCAAAAAAACATTGCCATTGACTAGTTGCTTCCCCCACTTTCCCCAACTGGGGTCTGGGATGGAACCTGCAACCGAGGTACATGCTCTTGATCAGGAATTGAACCAGCGGCCCTTTGATCGGGGGTTGATGCCTTAACCACAGCAAGGGCAAACTTCTAAGTCTTATTTAATCATTTCCATTTTCTCACCACCATCTGTTTGTTGTAGGTACTTTGGATTTTGGAAACAACTCCATTTCAGAAAAAGTCAAGAAGAGAAGAAGTAAGAATAAGATTTTATTTGCTTTTGATGTGAGAAATAATTTTATAATGCCAGTATTTCATCATCTTTATTGTTATTTACAATATTGTGGTATGTAGAACAATTGCTCCTCAAAGATTCCCATGTCTTAATTCTTGAAACCTGTAATCTGTTCTCTTTCATGGCAAGTGGACTTTGCAGATTTAATCAAATTGGGACTTAAAATGGGAGAGGTTATCCTGGATTACCAGGGTGGCCCCAATATACTCCCCTAGTCCTTAAAAAAATGGAGAATCTTTCTGTGGCGTGGAGACAGAAAGAATGGTCAGAGAGACACAATATTGTGCCTCTGAAGATGGAAGAAGGGCCCTTGCCGGGAGCCGGTCCATCCTTGCTGTTTCAAGGGACCTGGCATATATGGCATACTGTTCTTAATATGTGTGGTCAGCTTCTTGGCACTATGTGTTTTAACCAAGGTCACCTCTCCGAGAAAGGTTGTTTCCCCAGGTAGGGATTTTCCCCTGAAGTTAGGGAGGGAATAAAACCTCTTAACTGCCAGGCAGGTAATTAATCACTTTAACTACGAACAATCATGCTTAAGTACATAATCTTTATTCCCTGGAATGGAGATAAGAAACGCCCTAACCTTTGGAATAGAGATTGATAGGATTGAATCAACTGGTATAAATACAGATGCAACAAGACAACAGGACGCAGAACTTAGGAGACAGAACTTAGAACACAGAACTTAGAAGACAGAACTTAGAAGACAGAACCTACACAGAACCTAGAGACCGAAGAACTTCACTGGAGAGAACATGGCAAAAGATCCTGGACAGAACCTGGCTACAGAACTTGGCTGGAGAACCTAGACAGAACCTGGCTGAAGAACCCGGCTACAGAACCTGGCGACCGAACCTGGCTGGAGAACCTAAACCGAACCAGGCTGGAGAACCTAGCGAGAGAACATGGCTACAGAACCTGCCTGAAGAACCTGGAGAACCTGGCTGGAGGACCTAGCAAGAGAACATGGACACAGAACTTGGCTGGAGATTGTGGCTAGAGATCCTGGCAAGGCTGCTGATCAACTGAACGCTGTCTCCGTGTCATTCCTTCTTTGCCGACTCCGTCCACACCTTTGGGGACCCCTGGACCTGCTGGGGTTGGACCCCAGCAGGCCCTAGCTAGTGTAGCTCAGTGGACAGAGCCTCAGCCTGCAGATTGAAGGGTCCCAGTTTAATTTCGGTCAAAGGTACATGCTCTGGTTATGGGCTCGATCCCCAGTGGGGGGCATGCAAGAGGCATCCAATCAATGATTCTCTCATCATTGATGTTTCTATCTCTCTCACCCTCTCCCTTCCTCTCTGAAATCAATAAAATATTTTTTTAAAGATGGAGGAAGGGAATAGGGAATGTGGGAGATCTTAAGAATCTGTAATTCACACAGCATTCATCTCCTTGTGCATGATGTGAGATAGTAATTATAAGAAATTACCCCAACACTTTTTTTTCATGAATTGAAATGCCCTTTCATGTGACTTTCCCTATACTCATGGACCTGTGAATAGAATTCTACCCTGAAAAACTACTTTGTTTATAATTCAGTACAAACTTGGCTTAATTACAAAGGTTTAAAGTAAAATTTGCTTTTCCTACCCACTATAGTTTCTGTTGAAAAAAAAAAGGTACACTGAGGAGAAATAGAAAAGATAAAGAGGAGAAACTAAGATGGCGGCAGAGATACACACTGAGATGGCGGCAGATAAACACCGGGAAGTTGATGCCGCTCACAACAATTGATTAATACCTCAGAAAAACAATACAGACATCATCCAGAACCACAGGAAGCCTGGCTGACTGTAAATTCTACAACTAGAAGGAAAGAAAAGCGCACTGTG
>NW_006288615.1:2006654-2010657 GCF_000327345.1 Myotis davidii
CATCAAGACCCATCATAATTAAAATGCCAAGGGCAAAAGACAAAGAGAGAATCTTAAAAGCAGCAAGAGAAAAGAAGTTAGTTACCATACAACTGTCAGCTGATTTCTCAACAGAAACTATGCAGGCCAGATGGCAGTGGCAAGAAATATTCAAAGTGATGAATAGCAAGAACCTACAACCAAGATTACTTTATCCAGCAAAGCTATCATTCAGAATAGAAGGTCAGATAAAGAGCTACACGGATAAGAAAAAGCTAAAGGAATTCATCACCACCAAACCAGCATTATATGAAATGCTGAAAGGTATTCTTTAAGAAGAGGGAGAAGAAAAAGGAACTCTTACCATTTGCCACAACATGGATGGAACTGGAGAGCTGATAAATACCACATGAACTCACTCATTTGTGGAATATAAGGAACAACATAGACTGATGAACAAGGACTGATCCAGAGAGGGAGAGGCATTGATTGGACTGTCGGGCTTTGGAGGGAGGGTAGGGGAGGGGGGGGATAAAGGGGGAAGAGCAACCAGAGGACTTACATGCAGGCATATAGGCCTAACCAATGGACACGGACAACGGGGGGGAGGGCAAGAGTGGGGCGGGGGGTAGAGGGTAACGTGGGGACAAGGACACATATGTAATATCTTAATCAATAAAAAATATTTAAAAAAAGATAAAGATTTTAGAAGTTCAGTGATGTTGAACCTCTGTGTGTTCAGAATCTAATCAATATTTTTCTCCTAAAACCTCCAAATTTCTTTGGGAATTTGAAAGTACAATGAATTTAAAGATTATTTGGGGTAGAATTTAAACATTTTTAAAGGAGAACGACCTATGCATTTACTCGTCACCTTTTTTGTTCTTCAACAAAATGTTATAGTTTTCTTTCTATAGATTGTGCATGTTTTTAATTTTCCTGTTAGGTTTGCTGTGATATAATTTATATACAATAGATTCCATCACTTTAAAGGTTTAATTGAATATGTTTTAACACATGTGGATAGTTATGTAAACCACCATGATCATGACATAGAACATTTCCATCATCCACAAATATCCACTTGTGTCGCTCTTTGCACCCCCTGGTCTTAAAACAGTGGATCTGTTTTTATCACTGTATTTTTCTCCCTGGAATTTCATATACATGAATTCATACAATATATAGTTTATTTACGTCTTTTTTTTCACTAAACATAATGCTGTTGAGACATATTGGTATTATTGTGTGTATCAGCAGTTACTCCATTTCTATTGCTAAGAAGTATCCCTTGTATGAATAAGAAGTTGATCTATTCACCTGTTCATAGGCATTGAGCTATTTCCAGTTTGGGGGGAAAAAACTATGAGGAGCATGTTCATACAAACATTTGGGTGGACATATTTTTAATTTTTCTTGGATAAATACTTAAAAGAAGTACTACTAAATCATATTAATTGAACATAAGTGCATGTTCAATGCTTTGTGAATATGCCAAAGTATTTTTCAAAGTGGTTGCACCCTTTCATATTTCCACTAGAAATGTTTGAAAGTTCCAGTTTCTCTACACACTCACAAGTATTTGGTATCGTTAGTTTTGTCTTTTTAATTGTAGCTATTCTTAGTAGGCATATAATGGTTTTTCTTGTAATTCTAATCTGCATTTCCCTAATAATTAATGGTACTGAGCTTCTTTTCATTTGCCATTATCCACAGATCCCATTTGGTGAAGTATCTATTGAAATCTTTTACCCTTATTTAATTGAGCTATCTCTTTTTTTTCTTATCCAGTTTAAGTTAATTTTTGCTTATGATGTTAGCTAAGAACTTTTTTTTTCTGGCATAGGGATATTCAATTGTCCCAGCAGCATTTGTTGAAAAGACTATCCTTTCTACGTTGGATTAATTTGCTTTCACATCCATTTGAAAATAAATTGGCCCTATGACTTTGAGTGTATTTCTGGAGTTCTTTTTCTGTTCCATTTACCTATATATCTACCATTATGTCAGGATCTTGATTACTGTAACTTTAAAATGAGTCTTGGAAGTGAGGCAGTAAGGCCTACAATTTTGTTTCTCCTTTTCAAAATGCTTTTAGCTCTCTTAGGCCCTGTGTATTTGGAAGCTTCTTCTATCTTTAATTTTAGCCACTTTTTAAAAATTGGTTTCAGCCCTAACCGGTTTGGCTCAGTGGATAGAGCATCAGCCTGCGGACTCCATGGTCCCACGTTCGATTCCGGTCAAGGGCATGTACCTTGGTTGCAGACACAGCCCCAGTGGGGGGTGTGCAGGGGGCAGCTGATCCATGTTTCTCTCGCATCGATGTTTCTAACTCTCTATCCCTCTCCATTCCTCTCTGTAAAAAATCAATAAAATAAAAAAAAAACCTCTATGTAGGAGAACCCTAATTCCTCCCACAGAGATTATTTTAGAAAAAAAATATTGGTTTCAGAGAAGAAGATAGAGGGAGAGAGAGATAGAAAAATCAATGATGAAAGAGAATCACTGAAGACTGCCTCCTGCTCACTTCCTACTGGGGATGGAGCCCGCAACCTAGGCACATACCATTGACTGAAATTGAACCGGGGACCCTTCAGTTCACAGGCCAATGCTCTATCCACTGAGCCAAACTGGCTGGGGCCATTTTAGCCACTTTTAAGATCACATCATTTTCCAAGGTGCCTACTGAGCTCTACCATGTGGCTATGTTCTAGGCCACCCAAAAGATAAATGGAGAAAAGCAAAATACATCTTCCTGCAGAATGCTAGCCCTTTTGTGTGAAGCTTTCTTAGAGTTTCCCTCATCCCACAAAAATAGTTTGTTCTCATCTTACTCAACAAATCTTATGCTGGTGATCCTGCTAACTATTAGGGAAGTTATGAACTATGGTGTTTTGTCTGGACTCTGACATCGCTGAGAATGTCTGTTAGTAAATTAGGAATTAAAATGGGTATCTGGAACACGACATGAAGAATTTATTTCAGTAACTTTAAAATGTGTTGAAAGTCTCTTTGGAACCTGTGTGACCAATATTTGTAAATGTTCTAGGTCACTTTAAAATATGTACATTTGAACTCCTTGCTGGGTTCCGGTTTCTCCCTTCATAATGGCTCTTTATCAAGCACACTGTTTAAATTTACTGGATCAGTGGTAAATTAAGTTGTATTTGTTCCATCATGTTGGATAGAGATGTGTTAAGTTTTGCAAATGATTGTATTTGCCAACTCCTCCATGTTCTGTTGTTTTACTTTAAAATTTTTGATGCCATTTATGATTGTTATAACTTAGATACCTTCTTATTTTATAGTTCCCCTTTATCCTTATTAATGCTTTTTGCTTTAAAATATTTTTTCAGGATGCTGATATTGCTACATTAACTTCTATAGTTTTTACCCCTTTTCATAAGCCCCCCCCCCATGCAGCTTTGTTTTGTGTCTCTTGTAAAGACACAGTTTTTTGTAATTTTCTCAGATAATCTTCACCTTTAAATAGTTATGTTTTATTTGGTACTTTCATTATGATCCCTGATATATGTGGACTTATACATCTATATTATTTCTAACCATTATTTTTGTGTGTTTCTGTGTCTCTTTCCTACTTTCTGAATGATTGAGACAGAATTCTATAGTCTACCTTTTTCTCCACTGGTTTGGAAACTGGAGGTAAAATTTCTTTAACCATGCTGTAATCTCAACAGATGACAAAAATCTTATCATGGATTCCCTCAAATTCAATATCCCATCTCCATCATTTAGCTATTATATTTTAATATTTTGTTACTAATTTTCTTCTCACTATAAATTTTTTTTAAATATATTTTATTGATTTCTTACAGAGAGGAAGGGAGAGAGATAGAGAGTTAGAAACATCGATGAGAGAGAAACATCGATTAGCCGCCTTCTGCACATCTCCTACTGGAGATGTGCCCGCAACCCAGGTACATGCCCTTGACCGGAATCGAACCTGGGACCCTTCAGTCCGCAGGCCGACGCTCTATCCACTGAGCCAAACCGGTTTCGGCCT
>NW_006288615.1:2010698-2015425 GCF_000327345.1 Myotis davidii
CATAATCATTTACTTAAATTTTTCATCATTTTATGTACTCACCATTGTTTCATTCTTTGGTTTCAACTTTAGTCTAGCCCTCTAGCTGAATAAATCCTTGGTTCTTTTAGTGAGGGTGTCTAAGTGTTATATGTGCAAATTTGCCTTTATTTTGAAGGAATTTTTTATTGATTTTTCTATAGAGAGAGGAAGATAGATAGATGATAGATTGATGTAGATAGATAGATATAGATGATAGATGCTAGATAGAAGATACATAGATAGATAGATAGATAGATAGATAGATAGATAGATAGATTGATTGATAGATAGATAGATGATAGACAGATAGATAGTAGATAGATAGAAATCCATGTGTAAGAGAAACATAGAAATATCAATCAGTTGCCTCTTGCATGGGCTCCAACTGACCAGGGACAAAACCAGCAATGTAGTTATGTGCCCTGACCAGGAATAAAACACATAGCCTTTCTGTGCCAGAGATGGCACTCCAACCAACTGAGCCATGCCATACAGAAAGAATTTTTTTGCCAAGATTAAAAATTCTAGGTCCAAGTTTACTTCTCTTCAATATATTAATACTAGAGGCCCGTGCATGAAATTCGTGCACGGGAGGGTGGGGGGCGTCCCTCAGCCCAGCCTGCACCCTCTCCAATCTGGGACCCCTCAGGGGATGTCCGACTGCCAGTTTAAGCCTGATCCCACAGGGATCCCACAGGGATCAGGCCTAAACTGGCAGTCGGACATACCTCTCGCAATCTGGGACCACTGGCTCTGAACCATTCACCTGTCTGCCTGCTTGATCACCCCTAACCACTCTGCCTGCCAGCCTAATCGCTCTCAACTGCCCCCCCACACCAGCCTGCTTGCCCTCAACTTTCCCCCCTGCTGGACTTCTCGCCCCCAACTGCCCCTCCTGCTGGCCTGATCTCCCCCAATGCCCTCCCCCCGCTGGCGTGATCGCCCCTAACTGCCTCTGCCTCACCCCCACCACCATGGCTTTGTCCGGAATGACTTCCAGAAGGTCACCTGGTCTGATTAGCATATTACCCTTTTATTCGTATAGATACCCAACATAGTTTCCCCCACACCAGCCTGCTTGCCCTCAACTTTCCCCCCTGCTGGACTTCTCGCCCCCAACTGCCCCTCCTGCTGGCCTGATCTCCCCCAATGCCCTCACCCCGCTGGCGTGATCGCCCCTAACTGCCTCTGCCTCACCCCCACCACCATGGCTTTGTCCGGAATGACTTCCAGAAGGTCACCTGGTCTGATTAGCATATTACCCTTTTATTAGTATAGATGCTTACTGCATTGTCTTCTAGACTCTTGTGTGGCTGATGAATATTTTTCTTGTATTTTAACTGTCATTTTTTGGTTAATAAGCTATTTTGCTTGCCAAAATATCTTTTTCCAACTTTTGAATTATGAAAACTTTGAGGCTACTGAAAATTTGAATAATTTTACAGTAAACATGGACTCGCAATTAGCATGTATAGTGCTTGCTTTATCTCATTTCTGTCCCTCTATTCATTTCCCTATTCATCCACTAACCGTCCTCAGCTTTCAAACATTTTAAAGTTGCAGACAATAATACACTTCCCCCAAAACACTTTAGCATGCATATCATTAACTAGATTCAATATTTGTTTGTATTTCTTTTTCTTTTAGATAAAATTTACAATGAGATGTACAAATACTAGATATTTCATTCTATGGATTCTGATTAAAGTTTTCTCCTATAAAATCCTAATTGTTATCAAGAAACAGAATATGACTATCACCCTAGAACGTAAACAGCTCTCCTCTGAGGAGGACACTTTACTATCCTGGGATAATTAAGAGGGAGATGCTCTCTATTTTATACTGGTCAGAAAACAAATTTGCCCTCTGACTTGGGGAGCTACATTAACTCTAGCTTCTAAAACTCTTTGCTATTTACACATCTTTGAAAAGATGTTCTGGGGCATGTGGAATTTCATGGAGAATTGGGTCCCAACAAATTCACCTGACAAAGCACATTCTGGCTATTTCCCTGTGAGGACACCACTCCACCAGCCAAGATTAACCTGACCCCTGGAGTCTAGTAGTATATTCATTCAAATTGTTTCCTTCAGAATTTAACAAATTTCCTAAACCATATTTTTTTCAATCTTTAATTTCTTTATTGATTAAGGTATTACATATGTGACCTCATTCCCCCTTTAAGTCCTCCCAATCATGCCGTCGCCCCCCTGGTGTCTGTGTCCATTGGTTGGGCTTATATGCATGCATACAAGTCCTTTGGTTGATCTCTTCCCCCTTATCCCCACCCTTCCCTACCTTCCCTCTGAGGTTTGACAGTCTGATCAATGCTTCTCTTTCTCTGGATCTATTTTTGTTCATCAGTTTATTTTGTTCACTATATTCCACAAATGAGTGAGAGAGCTGTTGCAAATGGTACGAGTTCCTTTTTTTTAATAGCAGTAGTATTCCATTGTGTAGATGTACACAGCTTTTTAATCCGCTCATCTGCTGATGGGCCCTTAGGCTATTTCCAAATTTTAGCTATGGTGAATTGTGCTGCTGTGAACATAAGGATGCATATATCCTTTCTGATTGGTGCTTAAGTCTCCTATAATCACCTCTATGGTGCAAATCACCATGGTTGCATGAGGGAGGCAAATGAATGCCTGGCTTTCACACAAGAAATGCAATCCCATGGGCACACATGGTGATCCTGAAAAAGAAGCATTTATAATTGTTCAGGTTCCTAAAGAGAATATATCAGCCATAAGTAGGGTTGGGTCCCCGATCACCTGTAACCTTAAAGTTTTCAGCTCTGTTCATTGTTGATGGGTTTTTGAAGGAGGTGGGGGAATCTGTTCTATTTCTCAATGATGTCCAATCTGTTATATTTCTCCATGATGTCTCCCGCAACCCTTCATCCAATGACTGAGAATCAGTGAGAGGACCGTGTCCAGAAATGTTCTGCCTGGGAGATGCTGAGGCTGGCAGCAACCCCAGATTCATCACATCTGATGGTGAATGGCAGACTCAGCATCTACATATGTGGTGGGAGAGCTAGACAAGAGTGATTTCCTTCAGGACAGTCTTGAAAGACAAATATGATTAATGCTCTTCCACCTCCCACACCTCCTAGGTGTTTCATCCTCAGGTGCCTGGGTCTTTTGCTCTTCCTTCACTACCAAAAATATGGAGGGGGGAATATATTGTGTACCATTCCATTGGCTGTAACCTCATCTCCTCATCATTTGTTCCAATAATCTCCCATTGTCACTCACATTTTTTATCCACAAGGGTCAGATACAAGCAGGGCAAAGGCATTTTCAAATAATATAATCAAAATTATATCCAAAATCTCTAGGCATTCTGAAGAGTGGGGAAGAACATGCATCCTCACCAGCAATGGTCCGAACAGAATCCAGATTTTCACAATTGGTCTATATAATGCCATTAATTCCCCACCACTTTTGTCCTTATCACAATGCAGGAAGGAGCTGATCCCTTTCTGCCTAGATTGGGGAAAGCTGCCTTCAGTGACAAAATACCCATAATAGAGAAGTGTATGGACAGGAAGAGACGAGGTCATAGAGTTAGATGATCAGAGCATTGCGTGTAGCCTTTTATAAAGGGCACACCATTGTCAGACTGTAATGGTCCAGCAAGTCATGCAATTTGCAGATTGTTCTTGAGCTTCCTCAGCTCCTCTTTTAGCTTTGGAGAAAGTTGATGTGAGTGACAAATGAGGCAAAGTAGAGAACATAAATAGCAGGTAGACACTATCTTCAGGGTTAACTCATCATTATCCTCTCCCTGAGTCAGAGCTCAAACGGGGAGATACAAGTATAGTCTCTGATATTGTCTCCAGCTATGTAACTGCACTGGAAGAGCATAGATGGAGACCTTCCTTCAGAACGTGTATGTTTCATTGTCATGGAAGAATCAGGGGAGGGGATGATTGCATTGAGAGTTACTATAGTTTTATAGAAGCCTGATATCTCTGCTCAGGCATGCTGATTGTGTGAGATTTGAGAGGTGAGATGAAAGTAGGCATTCTGTTGCTATGCATCAAAAATGCCACTGACAGAAAGACTTTGAAACTCTGAAGATTTGTGAGATAAAGTTTCCTAAGTACCCCTATGTCTTTATAGAAATCATCTCAACTTGGGAGGAAGTTGTATTTGTGCTGTTGTAAAATGAGATACAATGAAGAATCTTCTCTTTCAGGGACAAAAATGCACATGGATGAGACTGTGGATTTTAAGGATGAAATACTTCCTGTGACCTGTGGGGAGATGGTGGGCATGTTAATTAAGAGAAAATTGAAACGAGGTAAGTTTCAATGTCTACTTTCACTTATAACCCCTCCATGAAGGAATCACAAAAAGCAATGGAATTACCCATGCAAATTACCCATTGTTTAAGGAATTGGGGCCCCAGTTTTGTATTGAGAAGAGGTAGGGATCTCTAAGATGATATTTTTACACTTTAAGAAATGGTGCGTATTGGAGAAACTAAGATGGTGGCATAGGGAAACACCGAAATTGCTGCCTCCTACAACAACTTCAAAACACAATAAAAGGACAGAACGGACATCATCCAGAACTTACAGGAGGGCTGGTGGAGTGGAAATTCTACAGCTAGAAGGAAAGAGAAAAGCACACTGAGGGTCAGGAGCTGCGGAAGGAAAGTGCAGAGGTACGGAGGCTCGCACACGTGGAAAGGGG
>NW_006288615.1:2017251-2022411 GCF_000327345.1 Myotis davidii
CCACGCGGGAGGGGGGGTGAGGGCATGACCGGGGGGGGGGTAGAGGGTAACGTGGGGACAAGGACACATATGTAATATCTTAATCAATAAAAAATATATTTAAAAAAAGAAATGGTGCATATTAAGTGCTCACTTCCAGAGTTCACAAAATTTAAAATCAGAAAACCTGAGTCCCAGTCTCAGCTCTGCCAAGAATGACTGAGTAAAGAATGGGATTTTTCTGAGCCTGAAACTTCTCATCTAATAATGGATAATAATTAAAAACCTGTCTCCTGGTGTGACTTTGAGACAATGTACATAATGACTGTAAAATGTTTTCTGATTTGAACATTATAAAGCTTTCCAATAGTTGTCTATAATGATGAACCCCATATCAGATTAATCTTAATGTGGGTATGTGAAAAAATAATATGTTTGCATCAAAACTATTTTTAAACAGCTTTACTGAGGTATAACTCACATATATACTAGTAATTCACCATTTTAAGTGTAGAATTCACTGTTGAGCTTTTTGTTTCTGTTTTGTTTATTCACAAGATTATAAAACCATCATTTCAATCTAATTTTAGAACAGTTTTTTCCTCCACTAAAAGAAGCACCATGTCTCTCAGTAGTCAATACCCACTCCCACCTCACCCCACATTCTAGCTCTATGCAACCACTCATATATTTTATGATCTATAAACTGGCCCATTCTAAATATTTCATATCAATTGACTCATATAACATGTGCCTTTCAGTTACTGGTTTTCACTCAGCATGATGTTTTCCAGGTTCATATGTATATATCATCCATTATACTTCATTCTTTTTTATTTTCAAATAATATAACAGTCCATCGTGTGGAAACACAGTAATGCATTTATCTATCAGTTTGGGTTTTCTCACCCTTTCACTATTATGAATAATGCTGTTTTGAATAAAGATTTTGGTGAACCTAGTTTTTAATTCTTTCCACCATATACTCTGGAGTAGAATTGCAGGATTACATGGCAATTCAATTTTGAACTTATTGAAAAAAATTAAAACTATTTGCCACAGTATGGCACCCGTTTATATTCCCACCAGTAAAATCTGAGTGCTCTAATTTCTCTGCATCCTCACCAACAATTGTTATTGTCTGTCTTTTTCTTTACGGCTATCCTAGAGGGTGTGGTGTGGTATCTCAATAAGGTTTTTATTTCCTTTTTTTAATGAATAATGTTGTTACATATATGACTATCTTTTATCCTATATAATAAAAGCCTAGGTGGCATCATGTGTGACATCATCACAAGATGGCTGCCACAAGATGGCCGGCAGGTGAGGGCAGTTGTAGGCGATCAGGCCTACAGAGGAGGGCAGTTGGATGCAACCAGGCTGGCAGGAAAGGGTACTTAGGGGTGACCAGGCCAGCAGGGGAGCAGTTAGGCATCAATCAGGCCGGCAGGGGAGCAGTTAGGGGATGATCAGGCTGGCAGGCAGAAGCAGTTAAGGGCAATCAGGCAGGCAGGCTGGCGAGCAGTTAGGAGCCAGCAGTCCCAGACTATGAGAGGGATGTCCAACTACCCACAGGGATTGGGTCTAAAAGCAGTCAGACATCCCCCAAGGGATCCCAGATTGGAGAGGGTGCCGGCCCGACTGAGGGATACCTTCCCCCCCACCCAACCCCCCATGCACAAATTTTGTGCACTGGGCCTCTAGTCTATATATAAGTAAAATTTTCCAATGAATCATTTTTCACAATTACTTTAAAGTCAGTTATTCATGATTTCACGTAAAAAAAATATCAGCTCAATAATGCCATTGAACTGGAAGAAAATTATTGTCATACAGGGCACAGATATTGCCTTAATGTCATTGTAAGCAGCAGAGCAGGGCCCCCACTTGAGATTTCATTCCAAAGTAGGAAATCTCCTTACAAGAGACTTGAAACAGGCTGGGTTTGGGGATTCTCAAGCATGAAAGGTGAGGCCACACTCATCTGTTAGTGATCTTTAACCCAAATTGGGTGGCTGTAGATCCAGTGTCTGAGCTCTGAGGACAAGGAGGTTTCAGGATCAATTATCCCGGTCTTACAGGAGCCACAGTGAAGTGCATAAGGAGAGAGGATGGAAATTGGTTCACCCCAAGGGAATTTGAAGTTGCAGGAGGCTATGAAAAATCAAGTAACTGGAAGAACAGTGTGTGCTGTGGTGGGAGAACCCTAAAATGGATGATACAGGTATTCTAATGATGGGGCAGCAGATGTGACTTTCCTTGTACTTGAAGAAAATGTCACTATTTGCTCATAAAATATATGTTGAGTCCTGGCTAGAGCTCTGAGATCCCCTGACTTTATTCTTGTCCTGGAGGGAGGCGTCCCACACTCTTAAGTCAGTACAAGGCAGCACATTGATGTCAAAGGGGCTCGGTTGGAGTAGGTGCGGGAGCCTGGAGGAGGGAAAGGTCATTCTGACTGAGGTGCTTGCAGACAACTTTAGCCACTGAAAGAAAGGAGACCATCTACAGTCAAACAAGTGGTCAGAAGGCACTCCTGAAAAAGAGTGGTGTGAAAACCAGAACCATGACTAACCTGGCTCCACAGGTTGAGGTAGATGGATTGTGTGTGATAAGGCATAATTCATCAATTGGGGTTTTGGGGTTTTTTTGGAGGGATTTAATGCCAGGCTAAGGATTTTAAACTCATAGCATAAACAATGCAGAACCAGGGAAGTCTCCTGAGGTGTGAAATGACATATTTGAAACAGTATCTCAGACAACATGGGGCCTGGAAATGACTTCACTGTCTTTCAGCTCTAGACACTTGTAGCAAACCTAGAATGCTCAGCTCCAATGTCACCCCTCTCTGAATATTCCCTGACTGACCTGCTTTGTCATCCCTTCCCTAGACCCCCTGACCACACTATTAAAGCCTTTCTCACAGTTTTATACTTATCCTTTCATGCAACTTCTTGCTCTCCTAGATCTCTCTAGGGTTTATACATCTTTGTGTGCCCAACATTGTGCAGAGTATCTGACACCCAATAGCTGTGGGACATGTGTGTGTCAGTTGAGCAGCCCTGGTGTGAGGAAATAACGTGAGTGGCACTGGTGGGAATGGAAAGGAAGTGAAAGCTGTCAAAAAGATTGTGAAGGAAATGAAAACTTAAGTAAATAAGAACACAAAAGAAAAGGAAAAAATTCTAAGGAGGATTTTCCAGCTACTATTAATGAATTCTAGAATAACATTGAGGAGGGGAAGATGGGTTCTCATTTAGACATCTTGGTTTTAGCTGACAGTGGAACATCCAGGTAGAAATATTTGGGAGGAGGTTGCAATGTCAGACTCACAAAACATAAACACAGGCTAACTATACACTTGGATCTTTTAATCTTTCAGCAAGGATATCTACTTAAACCTCCACGTGGCATGAAGAAAAAGGTAATTATTACTTTATACAAGTTCTTTTTTTAATCTATATTGTTCAAAGTGTTACATGGGTCCCCTTTTCCCCACATTAACCTCTTCAAGCCTGCTCCCATCCCCCACCCCAATCCCAACCGCCCCCAAGTCCCTCACCACCCAATTGTCTATGTCCACAGACAATTGTATATGCATACAAGTTCATGTGTTGATCTCTTCCCACCCACTCTCCCCTGCCTTCCCTCTAAGGTTCAACAGTCTGTTCATGCTTCTATGTCGCAGGGTCTTTTTGTTCATCAGTTTATTTGGTTCATTAGATTCCATATATAAGTGAGATCATGTGATACTTATCTTTCTCTGACTGGCTTATTTCACTTAGAATAATATTCTCCAGGTCCATCTATGCTGTTGCAAATGGTAAGAGTTCTTTCTTTTTTATTGCCACATAGCATTCCATTGTATAAATGTACCACCATTTTTTATTCACTCATCTGCTGATGGGCACTTAGGTTGTTTCCAAATCTTTTTTTATTAAAATTTCATATGTGAATTTTTATTTATTGTTTAAAGTATTATATACGTCTTCCTTTCCCCCAATTGACACCCCCCACACACAACTCCCACCCACAAGGGCAAGCCCCCACTGCCCCAGTGTCTGTGTCCATTGGTTATGTTAATATGCATGCATATAAGTCCTTTGGTTGATCTCTAACCACCCCCTTCCCTGCCTTCTCTCTGAGGTTGGACGATCTGTTCAGTGCTACCTTGTCTCTGGATCTATTTTTGTTCATCAGTTTATGTTGGTCATTATACCCCACATATGAGTGAGATCATGTGATATTTATCTTTCTCCAACTGGCTTATTTCACTTAGCATATGCTCTCCAGTTCCATGCATGCTGTTGCAAATAGTAAAAGTTCCTTGTTTTTTATGCCAACATAGTATTCCATTGTGTAGATGTACCACAGTTTTTGAATCCACTTATCTGCTGATGGGCACGTAGGCTGTTTCCAAATCTTAGCTATTGTGAATTGTGCTGCTATGAACATGGGGATGCATGTATTCTTTCTGAGGAGTGTTCAGGTTTCTTAGGATATATTCCTAGAAGTGGAATCACTGGGTCAAATGGGAGTTCCATTTTTAATTTTTTTGAGGAAACTCCATACTATTTTCCATAATGGCTGCACCAGTCTGCTTTCCCACCAGCAGTGTACTAGGGTTTCCTTTTCTCCACAACCTGGTCAATATTTCTCATTTGTTGATTTATTCATGATAGCCATTCTGACAGGTGTGAGGTGATATCTCATTGTCATTTAGATTTGCATTTCTTGGATGATTAGTGACTTGGAGCATTTTTCCATGTCTACTGACTTTCTATATGTCCACTTGGAAGAAGTGTCTACTTAGGTCATTTGACATTTTTAATTGGATTTTTGGCTTCTCTTTGTTAAGTTGTATGAGTTCTCTATAAATTTTGAAGATTAACTCCTTATTGGATGTATCATTTGCAAATGTGTTCTCCCATATGGTGGGCTCTCTTGTTGTCTTGTTGATGGTTTCTTTTGCAGTACAGAAGCTTTTCATTTTAATGTAGATCAATGGAATAGAATAGAAATCCACCCAAGCCATTATACTCATTAATATTTGACAAAAGAGGCAAGAGCATACAATGGAACAGAAACAGTTTCTTCAATAAATGGTGTTGGGAAAATTGGACAGGTACGTTCAAAAAAATGAAACTAGACCACAAGAATAAACTAAAAATGGATAAAAGC
>NW_006288615.1:2023120-2025334 GCF_000327345.1 Myotis davidii
GAGAGATTTTGTAAACTTGAAGTGTCTTACATGAGGGGATGACCTGCTAAATTCCCTACTTTGATGCCAACCCTTTTTGTTCCACCTCAGGGGCTGTGCAGGCCTTCTGACTGTCTATGAAAGTGATTTCTCTCTCTATGGAAAAAGATTATGGAGGCAATAAACAAAATACATAATGTGAGGTGTAGCTTAAGGATAAAGTGATGGTTTTTTCAAGATTGAGTATGAATGAGAAATTAAGAAGAAGGGGGAGGTGAAAGTGTCATTCTCATATACTCCAGGTAGAAATGACCATCCAAGACTTTCATAGTATGTACATTAGGTTACATATAGCTGTCTAGGCCCGTGGTCGGCAAACTGTGGCTCGCGAGCCACACGAGGCTCTTTGGCCCCCTGAGTGTGACTCTTCCTAAGCCTTAGGAGTACCCTAATTAAGTTAATAACAATGTACCTACCTATATAGTTTAAGTTTAAAAAACTTGGCTATGAGAAGAAATTTCAATCGTTGTACTGTTGATATTTGGCTCTGTTGACTAATGAGTTTGCTGACCACTGGTCTAGGTCTTTAGATAACCTGATGTCCTAGGACTTTTGACCCACCAGTCCTTGGCACATTATACCCATTGGGTTTACTGAAGATAAATTATTCTTTTACCTATTCAGTGACTACTTTAAATAGTAGTGTCTCTATCATTCTCTGTGTGTCTAGAGTTATTCAATCTGGAGTACCTAAAAGAGCTAGCAACTTCCGACCCACAGGTTCTATCCTTATCCATGGGTACAACATTTTGCAGCAACAAGGTTCAGTTACCCCTATATTCTGTGTCTCCTTGATGAAGAATTGAAGTGTCTGATCTCAGGACCCATTACTACCTCGGTGGATCCACTGTGCCTCCCAGAACTTCTCTTGCTGATGGAGTCCTGGTTTCTCATAACATTAATGTCACACTTGGTGCCACATGACAGCTTGCTGTCTCTTGATGAGGGCCACTTATCCTTTCTGGTGACAGCTGCTGTATTGTCAAATATCTGAAATACTCATCCACAAATATTATTGGTTTTATACTAGTATTTTCTAAAGAGATAGCAAGTAATCTCTTTTCCTAAGTGAAATAATACTCATTTATTTACTCATTCACTATGCAATTATTTAATTCATTACAAATGCTCAATATTCATTACAGAAGTTTGAAATAATATCCCTATCCTCCAGACTTGTTTCAACTTCATTGTTTACCATGGATAAATAATTAATGGGGAGCAGGGTATTCCAGACTCTCCAGAGAGGCAGGCAATGACATGACCATTTCTCAGGACGGTTTTGAGTGGATCACCCTTGTCTATGACCTCCCTGCATCAGGTGGGGATAAAAGCTGAGGCTGCCTGAAGATAATAAGTCCAAGTCATTCTACTGGATAATCAATAGCAATGTAAGTCTTGTACTCAGTAGTCAATTTCCTGTGAAAAGTCAGCCAGGTGCCATCTTGGGATTTGGATAAAAGGAAAATGAGGGTGAACTTCTGGAAGTTGAATTGGAGTACAGAGGAGCTTGGATTCATTTTAACTTTAGAGGAGTGCCCTAGAAGAGTTGCTGATGGTGGTGATTACACTACCCATGATCAAGACTCCATGGGGAGAAAAAGGCAATTGTTTTAACAATTAACCCTCACTCTTCTTAATAATCTTTCCTAGGATAGATATTACAGCCCAGTTCAGCACTGGCTTATAATACCTCATGCATTAATAACCACACATGTGAGACTAAATCTCAACTCAGGTTCCACACTTTGCACACAAGAATCACCTGAAGACCTTTGAAAAATAACATTGTCTGATCCCACTCTAGATAAAATTTTGATTTAATCATTCTGAGTTATGACTTGGACATTAGAATTGTTAAATGTCTTCAGATGATTTTGATACGTAAGTTACTCATTCTATGACTTAAGGAGAATACCAATGCCTGTTTCTCAAACCAGACCAATTGATTCAGCACCTATGATGTTGGGACCAGAAATTTAGTATTTTATATACTCGGCTCAGACAATTCAAATGTGCAGCCAAGCTAAGAGACAAAGAGCCAAAGGGAAAAGGCTCTAGAGTTTATTACAGATAGGGATAAAAAATTCTTGTGCACTTATTACATTTGTTATTTCCTTGTTTTTCTGGGAAGTGGGTCACCAATTTCTGGAGAATGATGATAGCAGTCAGTGA
>NW_006288615.1:2025659-2042996 GCF_000327345.1 Myotis davidii
CCGAGGGGGAGATGCTGGATGAGCATAGGGATGTGCACAAATGCAGAAGACAGGCTGGACATTTAAAAGCTGGAGAGATGGCAATGTAACTGCAGCTTTGAGAGTCATTTGATTATCTGGGGCAATCAAATAGCCAAATATCTAAACCTAAGGGATTGTGTCTCAGTGTTAGAAGAGGAGAGGACAAAAAGGGAAACAGATACAGCAGTGAGGCTGATTGACTAAACCCAGGAGAGTGATGGCACTGACCCCATGTGTTTGGAGAAAGGAGAAATTGTCCTGGCAGAGAAAGGTGGATGGTGTCATTCCTGCCTCCTCCTGCTCCTCAATGGACCACATTCCCTCCACCCAGCATTCATCAATGGGGGGCCAGTCCCCAATTCAGTCTCATTTTTTTCACCTGAGACGAGTCTCGTTTGTGTCACCTGAGATGGTCACAAGAGGGTAGGAATTTCTCCAATAGACAATGGGATAGAAAGGATGTTTCCATCTATAGAGCAACCCAGAATCTTCTGGGTTCTCTCAGAAGGCAGAACCAGGAAAGCAACCAGGAACAAATATAGTTCCTGATAGTTCCTGATTCATATGTAAATGCTGATTCTCATTTAAAAGAAAGAATAAAGGGGTTTTCTGTTTTAATCACCTCATTGGTGAGGGAGGGATGTCTACCACACAGTTTGGGGGACAGCAAGTAATGGCATCTGTCACTGGACAGATGGATTGACAGATGTTTATTAGTTACATATACTCGTAAACCAAGGAAAGAAGGCAGTGCCAGCCATGCAGGCCTCACCAAGGTTGCCCTCAGGAACAGAGGGAGCAACCAGGGGCTGTGGAGGGTGGGTTATCCCCTGGTTTTCCTAGGAGGTTATGGCATGCTTGTTTAAATAATTCTATCGCTGACAGGGAACTGAAACCTGTTATTCCAGGCTGAGCAGGGTTACATGTGGCCCCCTGACAAGGAGCATTGTTTAGCTGTGGGACCTTATCCAGGAGAGCAGAGTCAGGAAAGGGTACTTGCAGATAGGCTCTTCAAGGCCTTCTCAATTTTGCCAAATGTCACAGCAGCACATAATGTTGAACTTTAATGTTAGGCTTTACACTGCATTTTCTTGATTAGGATAGGGCTCAGTCACAGGCCAGCTATTTCTCATGAATACATATGTTTGTATATAACACAGTGTATCTTCATATCTGCTCTATAAATTTGGTTGGGTTCAATGAGTAAAAGTTACACCACAGGATTTGGATGGAAATGCTGTCAAATTTTATCTTCTTCAAATGAAATTAAACATTGGCATTGTTAAAGGCCACACTGGTAAGAAATCCAGTATCAGTTGTTTAAGGGGGTCCCTCCCTATTCTGTTTATAGAACAAAGCAATTGCCACTCTCTCTGGCCTTTCAGGGATAGAGCCTCCACACCTTACATGCCACACTGAGTCATGGGGCATCTCCCCAGGGTTCTAGTGCCAAAGAGCTCTGTCCTCCTTGGAACGACCTGGTCATCTGTGCCTGTGGTCTTTCCAATTCGAAGACACTGTCATAGGTCCAGAGGTACCCCAGGTACAGAATCCACAGTCCAGGAACCCCTACCAGGCCCTTCAACTCATGGGGAGCCCTCAGCCAAGAAAACAGGATGTAATGTTGTCTTGGAAGTTTATTCCATCTTATCAGTTTCTCAGTAAACCACCTTTCCTTGCATCATTTTACTCATTATGGTATAGGCAAATCTTTTTGTTCCAGGACCTTGTTTTATTTGCAAGGTAATACAATGGTTCACAATTCTATAAAATTAATCCCCCCTTTGTAGCTGGTCTTTCTGTGTTAGAGACTCTGGTTTTATAGGAAAACCTTTTCTGTTCACATAAGCCACTCCTCGTGAACTTCACCACAGATCAAGAGTTCTTTTTCTGAATCTCCACTCCATGCAGTTGGTTCACAGCTCAGGGAGAAGCATGTAACTTGTCCATGAAGGTTCCCACAAAATCAATGAGTTCCAGATTCCCACAGTGTTGGTCTTCAAGGTCTCAGTGGGGATACAGACATTGTTTTATCTTCTAGCTGAAAAAAGCAGAGAAATGCAAGATCTGTGGGGATGAAGGAAAGCTCTTCAACTGCAGCTGGTGTCACAGCTTCTTTCATGGGGACTGTCACATCCCTCCTGTGGATCCTAAGAGGTTTGTGAGATGCAGACCCCTCTCCTTGTATGGACCTTCTTCCTGCCATGCACACTCACAATGCAGAGTCTCTCCTCGTGTCCTGATGGGAAAAGAGCAGGGTCAGAAGTACAGGGTCCAGTGATATGATGTGGGGAGCTGTTTAAAGATACTGTCAACAGGAGAGTAATATTTCCCTCTCTCCCCAGGGAGGTTGAGACTGGTGGCTGGGTTCCTTGCCTACATACCACTGCTGGCCTTTCCAGAACTTTCCCACCTCAGACTCCTGTTCACAGGAGCACAAATTCTAGTTGTCTGTGTTCTGTGCTTATTCAGAAAAGGCAGGAAACAAAGATATTTTTCTTCATTTTGCCATGTTCTCAATTGGGTAATAGAGGCACAAGGCCCCCGGGGGTTAAGGCCCATTTCCAACACTAAGACTTGTTGGGCAGGGCTACTTGTGCTCCCAGCAACTCAAAAAGAGAAAGGGGAGCCCATCACTCACCCAGACTCCATATTACACCCAATAAAATGCTGCTTCTACTCTAAGAGCCAGGGTTACCACATGAGAGTCCTGCAGAATCTAGGAGGTGTCCCCTCATTCCCTGGCTGTGCCCATCAGCTATGTCTGAAAGAACAGTGGCAGCTGTGGTAATAGAGGTGTTTCTGGGGCTTGCCTTGCTCACTTATATCTGACATCTCAGGAACAATTGGAAATGTACCTTCTGCAAAATAAAAATGTCTTCACGAAGTCAGCAGCTAGACCGTGAATCTGAGGTCCTGGCAAGACCGATGAGGCCTGAAGAGAAGATGGTGAGTTGAATTTGACCCAAAACATCTCCTTTCTGCTCACATGAAAAGTCAAACAGTCATGGGTGAGGGCAAGAGTTTCAAAGGGTGCCTGCTCTTCTGACCATGCCTCATCCACGCCGAAAATTCACCAGAACCTGTTTGCAGAAAGAAAAAGAAAGAAAAAATCTCAGCTATTACATGTTAGTGTCCAAGAACAATCCCTGTTTGGGGAAACTTCCAGTAGACTACTGTGTTCATGTATCTGCCTAGACATGCATTCGGGCTCACTCCTGCCAAGTTGCTTTTCATTCACAGTCTCCTTCTTTGCAGAAATGTGAATTCCTACTCCTAAAGGCCTATTGCCATTTCGAGGGCAACGTTTTTCCAAATATTCCACATGAAAATTATGTGAGTAACAACAACAAACCATGCATAGGCCCCATAATGTTACCCAACCTTGACACAGACACTGGGGAATCTGTGATCTGAAGCCCATGGGAGGGGGTGCATGAGCTGCCTTTACCTTTACCTTGTATTTCCTCTGGATTTTATGGGAATCCACAGAATGTAGACATTGAACTTTGTCAGTAATGCTCCTATTGATATATTTTTCATCAGTTTCAAAAGGCTTCTCAATGCCTAGAGACACTTAGGAGATTGGATGGAATCAAGAATAGTCTAAATGATGGATGTTATGCCCAAGTGGAGGGGTTTGTGCTTGATATGAACAACATCTATCAAGATCCTAAGGTAAGAGGCTCTCCCTACATCCATTTCATTTTCTATACATTGAGTCATTCTGCCTGCATTTCCTGGTACTTGGAGATTTTAGAGTTTCCCTCATCCTATGACAAGCCTATACAAGGAAGGATTCAGGAAGAGACTGGGTTTTTAAATTGAGGGTTTAAGTTCACCAGAGAGAGCAACAGTGAATAAGGAGCTGTCTCTGCAACCAGACTCCAGGCCCCTGAGTGCTAATTCCTCTCCTCAAAGGTGACAGGTGACCATTGAGAACAGTGGTGTCCTCCCTGTTCAAAACCTAAGGAAAAAATTCCTTCCTAAAGTCATGTTATCCTTCTTACCTCTCCCAAATACACTCAATCAGACCTCTCAAAGGTCCCAAACTGCAGATTCCTTTGCATGTTAATGAACCATATAACATATCACCCGAGGGGAATCAAATTGACCATGTGAAAGGAAGATCACTGATTGTACATCTGTAATATTTGATTGTTACTAAGACCTAACTCTCACTGAAACAAACAACCCAAAACCAATGACTAAGAGTCCTCTGTATAGTAATTATTTCCCATTTCTGTCTAGACAACAAGAGTTAATCATGCTATTAGGAAACAAAAGTTACTCTTACCAGCTTGAGATTTTTGTATTGTTTTGTCTTGCTTTGTTGGGTTGTTTTTGCTTGTTTTTAAATATATTTTTATTGATTTCAAAGAGAAAGGCAGAGGGAGAGAGAGATATAAACATCAATGAGAGAGAATCATTGATCAGCTGCCTCCTTCACGCCCCACACTGAGGATCGAGCCCACAACCTGGGCATGTGCCCTGACCATAAGTAAACCATGATCTCATGGTTCATAGGTGGACGCTCAACCACAGAGCCACACCGTCTGGGCTTAGCTGATTTGAGTTTTTAAACTTAATCTGTTTAATGTAACTTATGTGTTTAAAACAAGAGTTCTGATCATTTTCCAATGCACATTGTCTAATGACACTGATATTGTCATTATTTTTGTCTGTGTGTTTTTCCCCAGCACAATGACTCAGACCTAACAGAAGAGGAATTTAAGAAGAATTTCAAAAAAGTCTTTGCTTTTCAGTAAACAAATCAGAACAGTTCACTAGTGCAGTGGATGCTGTTGATACCCTGGAAAATCTCGCTTTCAGGCAGATTTCTCATCCCTGCTGTTATGTGTATTGACTGCTTATGCCATCTCTCCCCAGTGTATTTCTTTGGGCCAAATGGAGGCATATTCACCTGAAAGTTAAATGTCTTTGTCCTGGGGGCTGGTTCCCAGCACCAAAGATGAACCAACCATGTGGAGTGATTCATGTTCCTGTGCTCCTCAGGGAATCAGCCAGCTATGACCACATCCTTGCTTAGCATTTCCCAGCACAGTGTCCTGCCTCCCTTATCCCTTCTCCTCCCAAGAAAATTCTCACAATAAATCACTGACAAAAGAGACTTTGTCTCAGGCTTTGCTTTTAGGGAGCCCAACTTCACATAATGGTCTAGCAAGCCAGACCTGAGCATGGAGTTCTGAGCTGGATCACTGTCTAGCCAGCTGGCAACAGGTAGAATACTGTCAGTCCCTGAGGTACTAAAACAGTGCAATTGCAAAACACATTCACCTGTATGAATGAGATATAGGGGAAGAGGCAATTGTCTAACATTTACAAAGAAATAGTAACTATAAGAACTGTGTGATTAGATGGCTATTTCTTTTTTAAAAACTATTTACATATGCTTTTATTAATTTCAGAGGGAGGAGTAGAGAGGGAGAGAGAGAGATAGAAACATCAATGATGAGAGAGAATCATAGACTGGCTGCCTCCTGAAAACTTCCTACTAGAGATTGAGCCTGTAACCCGGGCATATGCCCTAAACAGGAATTGAACCATGGCTCCACGCTCAACCAGAGCCATATCAGCCTAGCTGGGTGGCTATTTCTAAGCTCATTTAAAGTATCAAAAAGAGTACATGACAAGCTTATATATTACCTACCACCTGCATCTGGAAGGTACACAATATGGAAGGCCTAGTGCAGGCCCTAATTTTAAGAATGATGGACTTCTGCCCACCCTGAGTGTCTCAGTTAGTTGAGCATCCTCCTGTGCAGAGAAAGGTTTGCCTCATGGGTTATGTGTTCGGTCCTGGGTCGGGACGTGTACAAGAGGCAACTGATAGATGTTTCTCTCTGTGTCTCTCTCTCCCTCTCCTTCCGTCTAAGCATGTGCTTGGGTGAGGATTATATATTTTAAAAAAAGAATGATAGAACTACAGAGAATACTGAATTCTAAGCTCAGCTTGGACTATTGTGCTCAATTCCTGATAAAGAAAACATCAAGCCCTGAAACTAAGAATGGGGCTTTCTAAGTAGATGCACCTGAGAACTCTGAACTCTAGATCCTTCTGAACCCACTGTCCTGCAAAAGAGACCCCTGTCCCTTTTGGTAGACAGACCACTGCCCTACCACTCCCCCCCCCCCCTTTTGTTTTGCACAAAAAAAACCCCATTTTGCCTGAACTAAAGCAGTGCCTTCCTCCTCCCAAGAAAATTCTCACAATAAGTCACTGACCAAACTAAGAATACACTAGATGAGCCTGCTGGCTGAAGAGATAGTTTACTCCAACAGAGCTGCAGGTCTGGCAACGTGTACTAACTGTCACAGCAAGATGAGGAATTTGTGTAATGGGCAACAATATGTTATCAAAAGAGATTATAAATAGATGATCAGATGGTTGAAAGAGGCATCTGCCATCCCTATTTTATATTCTAACAATTTTTCCAGGATTCACTCCCACACACAACCACTGAGCCATGCTGGCCAGCCAGTCCTGGTCCTTTAGAAAGTTCATCCAAAGAACCCAGATAGCCAGGGTGACCAGCCTATGGTTCAGGTGATCCACGGAACCAGATCTATAACTCCATCTAGTAGCAAAGCTCCACCAATGGCCCTATCCAATTGACTAATACAGCCTATGCCCTCACCCATTCAGGCAGCCTAGCCAGTGAGCCCACACAATCATGAGCATAGCCTGTAGCTCCACCCAATGAGGGAGCCTGGAGGTGACTCTGCCCAATGTGGAACAGTCTCTATCCCCATCCAATGCAGTATGCCACTAGAAGCCCGACTCAATCAGAAAATGTGGCCAATAGCCATGTCCAACATCAGAGAACAGCCAGAAAGTTAACTTATTGTGAAGCCCACCCTGTAGCACAGTCAACTTCAGGGAACGACCAATGGCATCAATAGATCTCAGATCACAATCTAAGGCCCAGTATGAGTGTGAAGCCCTTATAGTAGCCCCAACTGAGCATTAAGTCCAGCCAGAGACACCATCAGACTAGGGAACACCGCTTGAAACTCTACCCAACCAGGAGCTATTGCAGAGCGCAGCCTGTAACTCTGACAAATTACAGAATCCAAACTTTGGCACCAACATACCACAAAACATGGGCTGAAACCTCACTCAACAAGACGTGACTGCAGAGCTCAGCAAGTGGACCCATCAAGCCCCAGAGTACAGCCAGCAGTTGTGCCTGATCAGGGAGCCCAACCTGCAAGTTCACCAAACCACAGAGCTCAGCCATCATCCAACCGCCAACCTCAGAGCACAGGCACTGGCCTTCCCAACTGAGACCCTGATGACATATCCATCTTCTCATGGATGCTATCAGCTCTCCTGTACTGTATTCCAACCTGACCTGACTGACAAAGGCATTTTTCTGGTTAAGTGAACCTATAAAGTCTATGAGAGGAGATTGCTTACTTATGTGCACTGATACCAAACAAAGGGAATCAAGGATCATGAATATTCAGGTAAACATTGAACTACTCCAAAAAAAAAAAAACTAATAAACTCTAATAACTACCCTTAAAGAAATGGGGGGATATATAAGTTGTCTGACAAAGAATTTGGAATAATCCTATTAAAGAAGTTCAGTGAACTATAAGAACCCATAGGCCAGTTATGGCGAACCTATGACATGCGTGTCAGAGGTGACATGTGAACTCTTTTTTTGGTTGATTTTTTTTGTTAAATGGCATTTAAATAATAAAATAAATATCAGAAATATAAGTCTTTGTTTTACTATGGTTGCAAATATCAAAAAATTTCTCTATGTGACACGGCACCAGAGTTAAGGTAGGGTTTTTCAAAATGCTGACACGCCGAGCTCAAAAGGTTCGCCATCACTGTCATAGAGAGACAACTAAAAAAATAAATAAATAAACCAAATGAGAAGTTTAACGAAAAAGAGAAACTATATAAACAAACCAGCTCAACTAGCTATTCCCAGTCAGGACACATGCCTGGGTTGGGGGCTCATTTCCTAGTAGAGGGGGCAGGGTGAGTGCAGTAGGCAGCCAATAAATGATTCTCTCTCATCATCGATGTTTCCATCTCTATCTCCCTCTCCTTTCCTCTCTGAAATCAATAAAAATATATATTTTTAAAGTCTTAAAAAATAAAATAAATAAGTAAAAAAGGACTTTTTAACTGGCCAGGAACAAATTTATTGAAATCAATAAGAATAGCTATTCTGGAATCTTTAATTTAGGCAGAAGTCCTATGTGCATCCTTCTCTGAGTGTATCCCTCTGAGTCCCTCTGTGCAGGAACAGTTTAACTGATCCTTCTCCCCTGATGGCGCCTCCTTATGACATCTCACTCCTGTCTCACAACCACTGAGTCTTCACAAAGCTGCAGGACCACCTCCACTGCTTCTGTTCTGTTCAGCAACTCTGAGGTCCCATCCATGGATTCTCCACTCAACAGAAGCACCCACTTACAAGCCAAAAGAAGCAAAGGCCACTGCCCAATGGGCACCTTCTGTGTGCTGAGTGGAGATAATTAGAATGAGCTAAGTGTACGACTTTTCTGGCTGCATATGCATCACTTGGCTATCCTAAGGTTCAGGACATTCACCAACCGGTGGTCCGTGGACCACTGGAGGTCCGTGAGGTCCGAAAGGTTGGCAACTGCTGGTTTAAGGAAACCTTTGGAGCAGCGGTCGCCAACTGGTGGTCCGCAGACCACTGGTGGTCCGTGAAGTCTGAAAGGTTCACCATGATTAGTAATGGATGAAGGGGGAACTTGCAGAAATATTGAGTGGGGCTTCACTGTTCATCCAATGGCCTCCTTCACTGGTACATCCCAGCTTCTTGTGGTGCCCAGCCCAGCTAACACTCTGGGTCTCCCAGGGAAACCCCAGGTCGAGGTAACTCCCAAAAAACATTCTTCCCCCTTCCTGAGGGCAGGACTGACACTTACAGCCTTGCATTTTTCTTATGAGGCAAGTCTGATGTGGAAATGCCTCGTCCCAGTGATGGCAGCAAGATTCCACCAGGTTTCTCAGGATTAAATATGGTGAACCTTGTAAAAGGTCAGCCTGATTTTTCAGTCACGCAGTTGGGCATCTGAGTCAATAAGAGTTGGGTGAGGTTAAGACACTAAGGTTCTGATCCTCCAGGAGGAAGAGAACCGTAATGGTGGAGGAAGGTGAAGACAATCCCCCAGGGGACAGGGGTTGGGGCATGGCAGATATGATACCCCACAACTTCCTTAAAATCTCACATTTTCTCTTAATCAGTCACTCTATGTCATTCATTTTTTAACTTGTTTAATAATGTTAATTGCTCTACATAGCTCCACCTAGTAAAATCAACATGCCTGGCAGGGATGTCAGAATGATTCTCTTGTGTGCACCCTGGGAATGCCAGTCTCAAGCCAAGGAGGAGCAGGTTTGAGCAGTTCTGTCTCCAGGAAGGTGAAAAAGGCAAGGTCATTGTGGTGCTTCAGGACAGAATAAACCTCTCTGGGAAACAGAAGGGTTCTCAGGGCGTGGGAGGGGCCACAGTTCCAGGACACCCCCCTCCCCCCCCGCCAATTTTAAACCCAGACTTCTCTGTCCATGTCATAAGCTGGTTTTTGTGCTCATGAACTGCCAAATAATATCAAAATTATCTCAGAATCAAATCCATAAGTCATTTCTTCTTTATTTAGATAGAAATAATGGTGCTCCTAATGCAAATTTAGAGGGTTTAGATAGACACAATCTTGAGAGAACAGGGATAACATGTCCCCCTTCATCCATTACTAATCATGGTGACCCTTTTGGACCTTGTGGACCACCAGTGGTCTAACAATCTTTAGAGATAAGGGATTGCTAGTTTTGGTTTCTCTAAACAGGCAACCAGATGCAGTTCTGGAAGCAGTAGTACCATGCACGACCAATAGAGAGAAGTGCAGGCATGGTTGGAGTCAAGTCTGGCAGGGAAGGGCCACCCAGTTGATGGTAATGGGGACTCTTAGATGCTAAAATGAGAAATGTGATGGCAATAACAGGCTCCTTCCTTTGTTTGTGTCCACCCCGTGTGTCTGAGGCTGGGTGGTCATGAGAGAGAGGCATTATGTGATTTCAGGGGGTTTCAGGGAGTGTGGTGCTATCCAGCAGTAACCAGGGTACCACGAAAATCTATCCTTGTTCCGTTCTGGATACAGGTCACTAACTTCCCCTGAGGTGGAGCCCACGGCTCCAAATGAAGGGCTGTTGTTATGGTGGTGACTACAGGTTGGGAAGGCCATGTGGCCCTGAGCCAGCCTTCTTCCTCTTTGGCCTGCAGAGGGGTGTTTCTCATGCATAGCCCTAGACTTTCCGAATGTGGCCCAGGTAGGATTACTGTGCACCCCTATAGTCTCTTCCTCTTCTGCACGCCTTAACCTCACTCCTTAACCTCTTCTTCCTCTGCCCAGATGTCTCTTCCAGACCCCTTTTCTAAGGATTCACTGCTTTCTCTATAGAGATAATCACATTTCCCCTCCAATGACCCATCTGGATTCTTACCAGCTTTGTAGGAAGACTCAGAAGTCCACAGCTATGCCCACACTGAACTGAGTCACAAAGGTTCTACTAAGTTCTACCGCACCCCAGTCCCTAAAAACTGAAATATTGCCACTGAGTACCATCAAGTCTCCACAACCATGCAATTGCCGGGAGTATAATTCCCCACCTCTTTACCCATCTAGGGCACAAATGGGAACTCAAGGAGCAAGAAATACACCCAGGTGCTTGACTCCTTTCCGGGTGTTTGCTTCCCCGCCCTACTCCCACCCAAAAAAAATGCATACCTTTCCACCTGAATTCCAAACCAACTGACAGGTAAAAATATGAGACAGAGGGGAGCAAAATACCAGCTTTCCTCCTCATAAAAGCTGGGGACATGGTTTGGATGTGTGTCAAAAAATAATTCCTCAATCTGAACCCCAGAACTGGGCTTATCCATAAGGTCCAAGGCTGCTCCAATCAACCACACACATTCCCCACACCCAGACCGCTGTCCCTGTGCACTGGAGCTCAGAGGAGCACAGAGCCCTGGCCCCTCCAGCAGGATGAGCCCATGGAGACTCACCAAGGAGCAGACTCACCTTCACAGAACTCCAGCCTCAGAGACTCCCAGGAAGAAGGGAGGGCAGGGGGGCCAGGAGTCCTGCTGACTGATGGGCCCCCTCCCAGAAGGGGACATCGGTGTGGGGCCTGAGTGCTCCCACTTGGGTCCCAGGTGCCCCTCCTGTCTATTTCTGCATCCACAGAGGTGCCAGGTCTTCATTCTCTGCACCAGAAGCTGCTGATGCTGTGGCCTCTGCTTCCTCCTGCCCCTGAATTCTCAGGTCTGGGACTCTGCCTCCTCTCAGAGACAACCCTGTCCCCACAGGGTCTCCCTGGCTGGAGACTCAGCCCACTACTGTGGTCTGAATGGAAGCTGCTCCTGGTGAAGCTACGGAAGCATGTCCCCTGGGTGTTTTCTCTGCCCCCTGTCCCTTTTCAGTCGCTGCCTCTCCTGCTCTCCAGGTTTCCAGGCCCCGTAGCTAGGCTATTTTCCTGTTTTTGGAGTCGTTGCTCAAACAAGAAGACTCCTGGGGGCTGGCCCTGCCCCTCCCCTTGGGTCCTCCTCCCCTTGCCTCCTGGTCCTGACTTCTCTTTTTGTCCTCCATTTCTGCTGCCACATGTCCTGATGGCTGAGAACTATTGCAGGGCTCCTGAAGGAGGGAGATATGTCTGAAAACACTCAGAAAGTTAGTTTCACTTCTAATTTCCCCATTTGGGAGGAGCTCTCCTCGGGTGATTGTACACACTTCCTGCTCAAGGCAGCCACACTAGACGCAGGCTGGGGACACAGGAGGGCCCCAGGCCCAGAAAGGGCCCAGGGCAAGACGATGGCCAGTGAGAGCACTGAACTCAGCACCAGGTCAGTCTCTGTCTCCCTTCCTTTAACTTTCTCTCAGGTTGTGCTGCTGCTTTAGTATGTGTCATTAGACACTCCTGTAAACCTTGATGTCCGTCCTGCTTTACAAGAACACTCACGTGCAATGTAATGAAATGCAGGACTACCAGTGAGGGAATCAGATCTTTAAACTGCAGAGGGACAGCTGCTGGTGTGAGTGCAGCTGCCACAACCCACAGGACTCTTGTCTTACAGCTACTCCTCAGCCATGGGCCACCTGGACTCGGCTGTCCTTTCTGACGCAATTTGTTATTTTCTCATGATCTCTGAACCCTCTATTTTCCCTGGGGAACCCTCTGCCTTCACCTAGGTTTTTTTCAAAGAGGGTACTTTAGAAAACATAAAATTCTGGGTGCCTTGGTCTCATACCTGAGCTAGGGACAGGTCAATGCCAGGCCTAGTCCCATCTCTGGCCGGGGCTCTGGACTCTCCCTCCAGGGATCTTGATCTAAGGGAGTAAGAGAAAAAGAAAAGGCCAAGACATGAAAGCCTAGTGCAGACTGAGTATTTTCATCTGCACTTTGAGTTTCTGCTCTGTAATGGGTTATACCTCTGACAAGGCAAAGGCCAGAAATCCTATCCTTTTCTCTAGTAATTACTTAATATGTTTAACCTTTTTTAATAGAAAAGAATTACATTTTACATTCTTGCTCATAAAATTTCAAATGACATGCAAGTGTGTAGAGGGGAAAGTCCCCTTAACTTGCCACCCACCTGAAGCTCTCAGTCCTGGTCCTGTTGGGTGTGTGGGCACAGCCTTCCATGTCTCTTTCTCTGCGTTTACACATATAACTGATTTTCCTAATATATAATTTGTGTTTTGTTTTTTAACAAAAAGGATTATATTGCATATGCTATTTTGCATTGTTAATTATTTTAATAGTGAAAATATTGAAGTTTTTCACATTAATGAACATACAGATCTTCTCCATTCTTTTTATTTTTTTAAATATATTTTTATTGATTTTTTACAGAGAGGAAGGGAGAGGGATAGAGAGCTAGAAACATCGATGAGAGAGAAACATCGATCAGCTGCCTCCTGCACACTCCCCACTGGGGATGTGCCCGCAACCAAGGTACATGCCCTTGTCCAGAATTGAACCTGGAACCCTTCAGTCCGCAGGCTGACATTCTATCCACTGAGCCAAACCGGTCAGGGCAATCCTCCATTCTTTTTAAAAGCTGCATACTACTCTATGGAATCAATATGCCCTAATTTTCTTTAAAGAAGTTTTATTTTTTTTATTTTTAAAAATTCTTTATTGTTTAAAGTATTACATATAGTATTACATATGTCTCCTTTTTCCCCCATTGACCTCTCCCTAGCCACCCCGAACCCCACACACACATGTCGTCACCCCCCTAGTGTCTGTGTCCATTGGTTATGCTCATATGCATACATACAAGTCCTTTAGTTGATCTCTTATGCCCCACCTCCCTCCCCTGCCTTCCCTCTGAAGTTTGACAGTCTGTTCAATGCTTCTCTGTCTCTGGGTCTGTTTTTCATTCATAGATTTATGTTGTTCATTATTTCCACATATGAGTGAAGTCTTGTGGTATTTATCTTTCTCCAACTGGCTTATTTCGCTTAGCATAATGCTCTCCATGTCCATCCATGCTATTGTGAATGATAAGAATTCTTTCTTTTTTACAGAAGCTTAGTATTCCATTGTGTAGATGTACCACAGTTTTTTAATCCACTTATCTGCTGATGGGCACTTAGGCTGTTTCCAAATCTTAGCTATTGCAAATTGTGCTGCTAAGAACAAAGGGGTGCATATGTCCTTTCTGATTGGTGTTTCTTATTTCTTGAGATATATTCCTAAGAAGTGGGATTACTGGGTCAAATGGGAGTCCCATTTTTAATTTTTTGAGGGAACTCCATACTGTGTTCCACAGTAATATGCCATAATTTTTAAACCATTCTCTTCCATTGACAGATACTTAGGTCATTTCAACAAGCTGTGATAACAACAATTATGTATTTCTCTTTTTTGCATGTATATACACTAGAGGCCCGATGCACAAAATTTGTGCAGAGTAGGCCTTCCTTCCCCTGGCTGCTGGCACTGGCTTGCCTCTGAAACCTGGGACCCAAGCTTCCTTCTGGCCCTGGCTTTGTCCAGAGGACATCTGGAATGATATCAGGAATGATGTCTTGTCTAATTAGCATATTACCTTTTTATTATTATAGATATATGAATTTGTCTTGTGTCAGTAACCAAAAAATCAAATTGCAGAGGCAACGAATACTAATACTTATTTACATATTCTGCCAAGCTGCCTTTCTAAGGAACTGAACCAATATATTCTGCTAGCAATAGCGAATGAGATGAATCATCTCCCAACACCCATTTTCACAGATTCATTTAGTTAATTTGCATTTTCTGATTACGTGGGAGGTGGAGGTGTTTTGTGTCTATTGGTTATTTAAATTGCCTCTTGGGTGAGTTGCTGGTTTATTTATTGCCAGTGCTATTAGTTCAAGTGATTGTCTTTTCTTTGATGATAAAGGAGGGTTTGTTAAATATTCTGAAATTTATAAATTTACTTTCCTTTTCTTTAATTTTGTTTATGGTGACTTCTACTTGTAAAGCTTGAAATTTGAAGACTTATTATAACATTGATTTTATAAGACAAATATAATCTGGTTATTATGAATAAATAGAAGTGATGCTGAAAGTTACTGGTGAATTCCATGCACACCACCTTCAACCATAGTTCTCGTGTTCTTAAGGTGGCAGTGTCAACTCTACCTTTACTTCAGTGAAAGTTTCTTCTCTACTATCTTCAAAAATGTATTCTTATTTAATTTTGGGACAAAACTATTTTTCCATTGGTGCAACTTTAGCCTTCAGAGCATTATCTGTCCCTAATAAATCTTCTCTTTTTCTCTTTACTTTCTTTTGTCTCAAAACTTTCTTCTATAAGAGTTATTTAATTTTTAGTCGTTTTTTTTGGTTTCTTGTTATATCTAACTAGAGGCCTGGTGCACGATATTTGTGCACCTGGGGGAAGTGGGGGAGGAGTGGTACCTCAACCCAAACTATGCCCTTTTGCAATCCAGACCCCTCAAGACTCCATTGTCCTTTGGGCTGCCGCATTCACCAGCCATGAGCCTGGCTTGTAGCTGAGAGGCACTCCCCCTGTGGGAGTGGACTGACCACAGGGGGCAGCTCCTGCATTGAGCATCTTCCCCCTGGTGGTCAGTGCATGTCATAGCAACCAGTCATTCTGCCGTTCAGTCTATTTGCATATTACCCTTGTATTATATAAGATATTTTTTTAAGTTGGTTGTGTCTTCTTGAGGGGGTGTCTTAATTTCCCTCAATAGCTCTGCAAACTCTACTTTATTATTATTTTTTAATGGTCACAGAACTAATTTTATTTTTTAACTTTATTTAAGCTTGACTTTAAACCACATGTTATTATATCAGCCCATCGGTGCACAGTTGCTTTATTTACCGTATTTGCCGGCGTATAAGACGACTGGGCGTATAAGACGACCCCCTAACATTTCCACTCAAAATACAGAGTTTGTTATATACTCGCCGTATAAGACTACCCCCTCTTCCGCACACCTTCCACACACCAAATAAAAGGTAAAACAATATCAGATTTGATTTTAACATTTTAATTTATATTCAAATGCTTATGACATGCAGGAAAACTGTCACAAGGCTGTATGTAATCAAACATATACATAAAACAGTGCAAGTTTATTACCGGTAAACATACCGGTAATTCACTAAAGAAAACACACTCTATAGACTGGTACCGTAGATGCTTCTCAGGAACACAGGCAAGCAGCCCACAACCTAGAGGGACTGTCAATGATAGAAGTAAGATAACAAATAGAGGTAGAGAGCAAGTGCCGGGCAAGTCCCTAGCAAAGTGCGAGCTCTTCAACATTCTAACAGGCACCATGATAGCGCAAAATCGCGAATCTTCAATGCATATGTAAAGAAATATACGGTAACCCGAATTTACCACACTCGCAAAATCGCACACAGCCAACCATACACCCAGTATGGTATCGCGATTCGTGATTTTGCGCTATCATACTGGGTGTATGGTCGGCTGTGTGCGATTTTGCGAGTGTGGTAAAATCGCATAACAGCAAAATCGCATAACAGCCGAGCATACACCCAGCAGCGCTGCTGATGCCTGAACGGTATGTGGAATGAAGTGGGCGGGCATCGGGAGGCCACTATGGCACGGGGCAAGCACTATGGGCAGTCTATCTGAAGTGTACCTGGCGTATAAGACGACCCCCCACTTGGAGGCATATTTTTCAGGGCCAAAAAATCGTCTTATACGCTGGCAAATACGGTAGTTGTTTCTGTGATATTAAGTGCTTTGGGGATGTGTTCCTCACCCTCTGGGTTATTCCTCCAGATTGACCCTGTCTGCAGTTTGGTGCCTGTGTTGCTTCACTTTCTTTCTATATATTTATTTATTTACTAGAAGCCCAGCACACGAAATCATGCGGCCCTGCCCACACGTGCCAGTCTTTGGTCATTACGGCATTATGGCCACTGGGTTTTTATCTATATAGATTTACTTATTTATTTATTTATTGTTTGCGTGTCTGTTTTCCATCACCATTTATCCCCTCTATGTCCTTTTCACCTCCACCCATACCCCAATACCCCACTCCCCAACCACCACACTTGTATTGCTACACTCTCTTTGTCAGGTGCCTGCCATGGTTTTACAGCCCATTTCAGTCGTGCTTGACTTCGGCAGCTCTCCCCTCTTCCCCAGTTCGCACTGTCCTCATCTGGGTTAACCATCCTTTTCCCCTCTGCTCTTACCCAGGGGCCACATGAGCAGAGTCTGTTCTGTTCTCTCTTCTCTTCCATTGGCCCACAAGAGTCTCTCCTTATGCCTCACCGACTGTCTTAGCTCCATATGAACTCTTGGCACTTGGTAGAGTACATCTCCCCATCTTCGTTCCTTCTTCAAAGTGTCATCACCCTTTGCATCTCCAAATCAGCATGTCAAAATCTTGTTCAGATTTTTTTTTAAGATCGTAATGATTTTATGGATTGATTAAAAGAGAATTGACATATTTATAATATTGTGTATTTTACCTCATTAATATGGCATATGTATACTATTAATTAAAAATATTGACTGGCTTATTATCGTTTCCTGTCCACATGATCTCACTTATTCATGGATAATTGAGACCATTATAAACTTTTGAACAATAATAGATGCAGAGGCAGAGCTGCCTCAAACAGAGTGTCAAACTGCATCGGGAAGGCCGGGGAGGGTTCGGGGGCGGGAGGTAGGGGGGTATGAGATCAACCAAAGGACTTGTATGCATGCATATAAGCATAACCAATGGACATAA
>NW_006288615.1:2044370-2045414 GCF_000327345.1 Myotis davidii
ATAAAAGTAAATTAAAATTTTGCCAAACTCTTTTCAATTCCAGTGACTTTGGAGAAATATATACATATTAATTTACATAATATATTTATAATGACAGTTTTGTTTCTACAAATCTGATTCTTACTAGTACACTTATTATTTCTTTTTCTTGCCTGTGTTGGCCAGGACTTCCATTATTATGGTGAATACAAGTAATAATAGTAATCATCTGTACCTTAAGCCCAATCCCAAAGGGAAAGCTTTTTCTCATTGTACCATTATGGGTAATGTTTGCTGTGGATTTTCTTTTTTAATATGGAAACTTGGACAGATTAAAGAAGTTTTATAATGGCATCTGATATTTTCAATGTGTGAAGTGTTTCTCGTCCTGTTTTCTACTTTTTCTGTTATTCTCACTTGCAAACATTTTTTTTAAATAAATGATTGGTTTGGAATAATTTTATGTTTACATCAAAGATGTGAAGTTACCACAGAACTTTCTGTATACTGCACACCTAGTTTCATTTCCTGTGATATTATCCTTTTACACTATTGGGTATAATTTTCAAAACTAAAAAGCCAACATGAGTACATCAGTGTTAACTAAACCACAGACTTTTTTGTTCATTTGTTTTTTTAATTGCAACTTTTTTAATTTTTAAATTACAATTTATATTCAATATTTCTGTGTATTAGTTTCAGGTGTACCATATAGTGGTTAGATAATCATATACTTTACAAAATGTTTCCACTGATATTTTCAGTACACAACTGTCACCAGACATAGTTATTATATTACTAGTGGCCCCATGCACCACAGATTCGTGCACATTGAAAGGAAATTAATTAGAAGAAATATTATAATATCGCTATTCACCCATTCTCTACAATAGAAGTGTCAGAGATGATAGAAAATTAGTAAAATGTATATGAAAATAATATATAAATTGATTAATAAATCAAGAATAACAACATGAGGACAACCAAGATGGCAGCATAAGGTATATACCTATACATGCCGCCCCCCCCCCCCACACCCACATTAAAACTACAACTAAACGAAAA
>NW_006288615.1:2047125-2057537 GCF_000327345.1 Myotis davidii
CCTGCCCGGGCCTGACGCCTGGGCCAGAGGCATCAGGCCTGGGCTGGGGGCAGAACCAGTGATGGGGGGAAATGAGAGTCCCCTGCCCAGGCCTGACACCTCTGTCAGAGGCCTCAGGCCTGGGCAAGGGGCCGATCCTGCGATTGGAGGGTGATGGGGGTCAACGCCTGAGGGCTCCCAGGATGTGAGAGGGGGCAGGCTGGGCTGAGGGACACTCCCCCCCCACACACACACACACACCCAGTGCACGAATTTCATGCACTGGGCCCCTAGTTAAGTCAATAAAAATAAATCTGATGAACAGAATAAATTGGTGAATATAATAGAAGCAGGGGCATAGAAAAGGAGTGGACTGACAATTCTCAGGGGGAAGGGGCTGTGAAGGGAGTGCAGGAATAGATTGGACAAAAATCTTACACCTATGGATGAGGACAGTTGAGGGGCGTAAGGGCATGGGGTGGGGTGGGAACCAGGTGGAGGGGAGCTATGGGGGAAAAAAAGAGCAACATCTGTAATAATCTGAACAATAAAGATTTATTTAAAAAATAAATATGAATTTGGAAAAAAATTATAACATGATAAAACAACAGACATGATATAAAAATAAAAAAACATATAAAAACAACATTGATAAAAACAAAGCCTTATAAATTGATTAAATTTATTCTAATATCTCCCTGTATACCATAGTAAGAGTAAAAACACTTTGAGTGCTTGACTAATTTTTCTTCTGATGAACTTTAACATCTTTAACTTCAACATCACATGCTCTTCTAACTCGAAAGAAAGCAACATATAACTGACCATGCCCAAAAACGGGTTCAGGTAGGACTATTCCTACTCTGTCTAGAGTTTGTCCTTGTGATTTATTAATAGTCATCGCAAATGATTGCATCATGGCAAACTGTCTTAGAATTAATTTAAATGGGAGGCCAGTGTCAGATGAGGACAAATATTACACATGCGCAAGTCAACATTTATTTTTAAATTGCCAGTGCTCGTCATATGTACTGGCCAGTCGGTCGGATGGTCAGATGGATGGACAGTCAGTAACTTAGTCCTTTATATGGAGAGATATATAGATATATAGATATATAGATATATATGGTTAACCTTTAGTTTTACTTTTCCACCTTACTCAAAAATTATATTTAAAAAATTGTATGTACTCCAATTTGCCAATGTTATCCTCCTGTGTCTTTCATAAGAATGTATACACACACACACACACACACACACACACACACACACACACACACTTGGATTTTGTGTATCCTCATTACCAATTCTTCCCAAACACTCTACAGAACTATAAAACTCTTCTCAATATGGTGAGACACATTAGATAATTGATCAGTTCTGTTTATTTTCTTAAAGAAGCTTTCCTGGAACCCTTTATTCTCCTGCTCTAATTACTTCTGATTGCTTCAGGCCACCAGGGCTGACCTTCTGAAGCTTGATCTCTCTCAGGTTGCACCCTGTTTTGGGGGTTTTATGTATTCGCCTTTCTTGTTTTACTCCCTCATTTTGAGTTGCACATTATCCATAGCCTCCTGAATAATATCATAGAAGGTATGCATATATTTTAAGATCATTCGTGGATTTTTTTAAATGATTATTTTTGTCCTCACACTTGTGTGAAAATTTGGTAATGAAAAAGGCCTATTCCAGAAATGAATTCAGTCCATTGTCTTGCAGTTTACTATTAGCAATACTATCATTAGTATTTTACTACCATTAGTATTGCTAATGAGAGCTCTGCTGCCACTCTGATTCTGATTCTTTCTTTGTATGTCACGCTTTGACTCTGAGACTTTCTGGTTCTTTAATCACTTGATTTCATGATAATTTGCTCTGGTGTTGGTTTTAATCATTGTTTTGGATACTTTAGAACTCTTTCAAATGGAAACTGATTTATTTCAATTCACATGACTTTACTTTCAATATTTCTTCAATAATTTCTTCCCTTCTGCCTCTCTCTTCTATCTTTTTGGAATTCCTGGCAGTTAGATAGTAGGTCTCATAGGTTAATCCTCTACAAGATTTCTGTTTTTGTGTTTGATTGGCAATCTTTGATAATTTTTTCTTTTTGCCATATTTTTAATTTCTAACAGCTCTTTTTTATGTTTCTCCTTTTTTATACAATCGTGTGTGTGTGTGTGTGTGTGTGTGTGTGTGTGTGTGTGTGTTTATTGATTTTAGAGAGAGAAAGGAAGGGAGAGAGAGAGAGAAACATTGATGAGAGAGAGCCATCAATAGGCTGCCTCCTGCACACCTGCTACTGAAGATTGAGCCTGCAATCCAGACATGCACCCTTACTGGGAATCAAATCAGTGATCTCTTGGTGCATGGGACGATGCTCAACCAACTGAGCCATGCTGGCCAGGGTTATACCCTCCTCTTTTTTAGTAAATCTAATCTTTTCTCTCTATTCCTGAGGATGATAATGTTTTTAATTCATCTGTTTATTCCAAGGTTCTTTTAAGAGTTCATTTTTCCCCAGCTCCTGCCCCATTATTTGTTTGTTCTCAGAGATCCCTCAAGCATCCACTGGGTGTCCAGCCGCATTTAGAAATGAGACATGAACACCTGATTAGGGCTATTTTAATGAATGGATGCCTCTAGATGACTGGTGAGCTTCAATATGCCAGTTTTGCTTTTCACCTCGCCACCTGTCTTCTGAAGTAATGGTGCTTTTGATTTCTGAATCCTTTCACAATTCAGAAACCCAAATTGGCTTGCCTCTTGCTAGTTTCCCAGTATAAGTAATTACATGTTTTCTAAAGATTTATTGCGCTATTTAAATACAAAAATTATGCACATTAATGTATACATCTTCATGAATTTAGACATATCCATACATTTATGATACCATCACTACAAGCAAGGTACTAAATACGTTCATCATCTCCAAAAACATTTTTATGCTTGTTAACTATAGGTACCGTTTTATAGTAGATCTCTAGAACATATTCATCTTTCATAACTGAATCTTTATACCCACTGGAAAACAATTTCCCATCTCCCTCTCTCCCACCCCTAGACACTACTATTCTGTTATCTTTGTTTTGGATACCTCATGTAAGTGGAATCATGCAGTATTAATCCTTCTGTGACTGATTTGTGTCACTTAGCATAATGTTCTCTAGTTTAGCCTGAATCTGTGAAACTTTTTGACATTGTTCTTGGTAATAATTTCTTGGATTTGACACCAAACACACAGGCAACAAATCATTAAGAATTTCAAAACTGTAAAAGCAGAGCATTAGAGCAAACACTGTGCCTTGTGTGACCACATAGAAACATGCGCTATACTGGCCCTGCTCTCACATTTAGGTCTACAATCTATTTTGAGTTGATTGTGGTATATGCTCTGAGGTAAAGGTATAAATTAATATTTTTGCATGTAGATATTCAAATATCCTATCACCATTTGTTGAGAGACTATCTTTTCCTCATTGAATTGTCTTGGCATTTTTTATTGAAAGTCCATTGACTAATAACATAGTGTATTTCTTCACTCTCAATTCTGTACCAGTGATCCATATTTTTTTTCTGCCAGTATTATTACTGTAGCTTTATAATAACTGTTGAAATCAGAAAGTATAAGTCCTCCAACTTGGTTCCTCAAAATTGTTTTGGCTATTCACATTTCCACATAAAATTTGGAATCAGCTTTGTAATTTCTGCAATAAGGCCTGCTAGGATTTTGACAACTGCATTGAACCTATAAATCAATTAGAGGAAATCACCATCTTAAATATGTTGAGTCTTCCAATCCATGAACATGGAGTGTTTCCATTTATTTAGACCTTTAATTTTTTTTCTTAGCAATGTTTTGACGTTATCAGCATATAATATTTGTGTTCCAGCCCTAGCTAGTTTGGCTCAGTGGATAGAGTATCAGCCCGTGGACCGACTGGTCCTGGGTTCAATTCCGAGTAAGGGCACATACTTTGGTTGCAGGCTCAAATCCCGAGCCCTGGTTGGGGTGCATGCGCTGCCCTGTTTGGGGCAAGTGTGGAAGGCAACCATTCCATGTGTTTCTCTCACATTAATGTTTCTCTGTCTCTCCCCCTCCCTTTCACTCTCTCTAAAAATGAATGGAAAACTATACTTGGACAAGGATTAACAACAACAATAAAGATTTGTGTTCCATTTGTTAAATTTATTCCTAAAAATTTTATTCTTTTTTCCTACCTTTATTTTTTAATTAGAAAATCAACTTTTAAATTTCTAAATTTCCCAGCCAATTGTTTTACAGAAAGAATATTATCTCATAAGCTATAAGGGTATTAAATATACTTATTCTAAAAGTCTTACTTTGGCCCTATTTTTTTCTATTTCCTCTGATGTTACCAAAAATGATAAAACAAGGAACTGAAGGGACTGGGGTGAAATCCTGACACTCTGAACTAAGCCAATGTTAACAGTCTGGGTGTAACATTGCATTGCTTTCCCAACATTTGCTCCACACTTCACACACAAATAAAAGACTTATATTACTTTGATTTGTATAAAAATGGGATCATAACATATTAATATGCAATTTATGTTTTCATTCATCAATAAAACTATGCCTTTCCATTCAAATACTAGAAGTAAGTAATTATGTATCCAGCAATATGAATTTACCATAATTTACTCAACCATTTAGCTGAATGAACCATCAAACTGTTTTTAGGTGTGGTGGATCAGTATTATGTTGTTATGGTTATATTTTGCTTCAACAAAAACTTTTGTACTTATGGGCATCTAACCAATAAATATTGATTATCAACTTATGTGTATCAAGTACCTCCCTAAAAAAATCAAAGGACAAAACAGACACAATCCCTATGCTTATAGCATATATGTTTTTGAAAGAAGACAGACAATGAATATGACAATAAAAACTAAATAAAATACACAAATAATTGACTTAATATATTAAGAAGTAGTTCTTACTCCTTAGAGCTAGGTTACAGGATTGGAAGCATACGAGTAGGTTGGAGTTTAATATTGTTAAAATGTCAGTTCTCATCAAATTTCTCTATGGTTTCAAAATGCAAAAGGCTATAAAAATCCAAAAAGTTTTTCTTATAAAATTTGACAAATTGATTTTAAAAGATATTGTGCTAGATAGGTACTGGAACTATCTGGGGGAATGCTTTGTGAAGTATATGATTGCCTAATCACTATGATGTACACCTGAAACCAATACAAACAATATTTTTCAAAAGGACAGTGCCCTCAATAAACATTTGTTAGATTTAAAAAAAAAAAAAAACGGGAATAAAAAATAAGTAAAAGATATGTGGAAAGCCAAAAGACTTAGAAAACCAAAATAATCTTTACCTAATTAACATCAAGACCTTCCATAACCTGTAGTAGTTAAGTCGATATGCTATTGGCATAAGGATAGACAAATAGATCGGTAGCACAGAAGAGAAAAATCCAGAAATATACCCATGCTTATATGTAAATGGTTTTTTGAATATTTTCATTAACTTCGGGTAGACAAAGATTTCTTATTACACTAAAGTTATTAACCACACATAAAATAGATTTGGCTTCATCAAAAAGATTTCTCCTCATCAAAACACATAGTTATGAAAATGAAGGGCAAACTGGCAGAAAATATTTCCTATACATAAATCAAACATGGTGCCTCGGAGAACATGGTGGGTGCGGTGCGAGGGCAGGGATCCCTTCGCACTTCCATCTGAGGAAATGGCCGGCCCTGGGCAAGTTGGTGTAAACCCAGTGCGGGAAGGGAGCCTGGGGGTGGGTTCGCAGATCTTTTCAGATCGGATTTGGAGCCCAAGACTCTGCCCTTCTTCTGGGCGTTGGGCGCATGGGCTCCCAGGAGCCGTGCGGGCCCTGAATGCCATCTGCTTTGCATCCTTAACCTTTGGCCTCTAGCGCCCATACCCACATATTTTTCCATCCTTTGGTAAAAGCCGCCAGAGTGCAGCCATAACATTTTATGACTTTCAAGTGCACCCCTGACTCATCTCTGCACTGTCCCCTAGAGGTCCCCCAATGAAGCTGACAGAGCGAACTCCTTTCAGCAGAAGTTGTGCGGGGGTGTGGGAGGGGGTGAGGAAAGGCATGTGATAGGGCTTCCCCTCCTACTTAATTTCTGGCCCCAGCCCTTTGTCAGTTCATTGCTCTACTTCCAAGCCCAAGAGATGGGGATGGATAACTCCTCAGGTTATTGTTACCTAACAATGCACAGATCATAGGCACTTTTGTACCTGTTTTCCCTTCTTCACCCCTCCTCATAACCCCTCTTCATACCAAATTTTACAGTTTTGCCTGTGTGCAGTTATCAAGGTTTTAACAGGAAATTCCTCCCATATTTTATCAGCTGAGCCTCTAGGGACAAATATCCTTGGTGCTTTATTTCATCAACTAGAAGCCCAGTGCACAAAATTTGCAAACAGGGGATGGGTCCCTTCAGCCAAGCCTGCACCCTCTCCAATCCAGGACCCCTTGGGGGATGTCTGACTGCCAGTTTAGGCCTGATCCTGGTGATGGGGCCTAAACTGGCAGTCGGACATCCCTCTCACAATCCTGGACCACTGGCTCCTAATCACTCCCCTGCCTGCCTGCCTGGTCACCCCTAACTGCCTTCCCCTGCCAGCCTGGTCCCCTCTCACGGCCCCCCGCCAGCTTGGTCGCCCCATGCAGCCTGCTATTCAGTAGTTTGGTCATCCCTCACTAACCCCCCTCCTCCTTGCCAGCCTGGCCATAGGCAACCATATTGTGAGGGTGTGAGGGTTAATTTGCATATTACCTCTTTATTATATAGGATTATTTATGGGCCTGCTGCATGCCAAGCCCTGCATTTTGTTCTGTAGGCCCAGATGAACCAAATAGACTTCCCATTAACTTGAGACTAGTGGGAAAAATTAGGATTTGTGAAAAGGAGTGGAAGGGTATAGTGCCATAGGAAAGGAATGGAGGAAGTGCTCTTGAAATTGGTGGTGGGGGAAGAATTAAGTCTTTAGGAAGGATATAAGCTGGAACCAAAGTTGGCATTTGCAAATAAAATTGATGGGAGAAGGCAGCTTGACAGCTCACTAGGCCCATGGAGTGAACATGATTAACTTTGTGTGTATGTGTGTGTGGTGGTGGGTGGGGGTGGAGGTCAGAGGTAGGGGTTGTGCAGTTTAATTGCTAACAGCATATTTGCCCTAAGATTCCAGGCATATAACCTCTTAAAACAAAAACAAAAACTAAAAGAAAAAAAAAACTACTTATTTCTGCCATATATTACAAACTCCTACACATCAATAAGGAGTAAAAGACAGCACAATAATCTAAATAGGACAAAGACTTGAACGGGCACTTTACATGAAGATACATAATACATAAAGATACATGAATCGCCAATAAGCATATGAAAATGTGATCATTATAATTAGTCATTAAAGAAATACAAATTAAAGCTATTTGAGATAGCACATCACACATTAGAATGACTAAAATTGGAAAGGGTATATCTTATAGACTTTGAAAAACAGTTTGGTAGATACTGTAATGGTTAAACATATTGCTACACAATGACCTAACAATTCTAATTTTAGCTGTTTCTCCAAGAGGAATGAAAAGCAGAGCAGCTTTATTTACACTAGTCCCAAACTGGAATCAATCCAAAAGTTCATTAATAGGAAAATAAATAAGCAGATTGTGGTAAAAACATCCTATGGAGTATTCTCTACAATAAAAAGGAACAAACTTCTAATTACCCAAAAACACAGATAATAAATAAAAGCAGTTAGACACATAAGCATACACAATGTATTATTCCATGTACAAATCCAGTAACAGGCAACATTAACATACGGTGGTAAAAGGACTGCAATGTTTGCCTCTGAGAAGCTGCCTGGCTCCAGCGGTCAGCTTGTGGGTTGTGGAGTTGTTCTGCTCTTCATTTTTCAAATGACATGTTGGTATTAAGCACCATGTCTCCCATTCCAATTTTCACTGCCTTTAGGATTCCGCAGGGCATGCTGTTGCTTTCCTCGCCGCTAGGAGTATCCTCCACCTACATTCCCTCATTATCATTTTAATAGGGTTTTCAATAAAAGAGAAGACAAATGCTTCTCTTCATCTCCCATCCTTAACCAGAAACATTTTCTTGCAGGAATTTGGAACAATAATGTGACATTATTATTACCCGATGTGTATATGCCTACTGGGTACTTTTCTGGTTTGACAAAAATATGTTATGAGTCTTCATAACATTTAGAAATACAAGATGTTGGTTAAAACATTGTTATAGTAATAAAATGATCGACTAAGAACCAGAATTGCAGACTCGGGTTTACAATTAATTTCACTGGAAACAACAGCAATTTCTGAAGTTTAGATGCATAAAAAAATTCACCATATATAACAAAGCAGAGATAGATTTATAACAACACAAAGCAGAAGTCCCAGAAGAAATGGTGATATTCTTGTGAAATGCTAAATTTATTCTATATCATTATCAAACCACAACTTTTTAATTATGAACTAGTTTTATAACACAGGTGATAATTCTCTTAACTGCTTCCACAAGCATATCAGAATCTTGATAACATTTTCACATGGTATCCCTTCTCCCTAGGATGTCCACAGAAGACCAGGGCATAGACGACAGTTCTATCTACGATATTATATTCAATCACTTCAAAAGAAATAAGGTGGAGATTTCAAGAGCAATACAAAAGGAATTTCCTTTCCTTCAGATTCTTCGTGACCGTGAACTCATCACCAATAAAATGTATGAAGTAAGTGAGGTTTATTATGTTACAATCACTTAGTAGTCGTACAAATATATAACAATTCTAAATTTTACATGAAAAAATACCTATGCGGAAAATTGTAACACATTTACAACAAAATCAATTTCTAGCTATGGCCTGACTGGTTCAATGGTTAGAGCGTTCCCTGAGCTCTGTGGGCTCTCAGGTTTGATTCCTGGACAAGGGCCCATACCTGAGTTGCAGGTTCCCAGCCCCAGTCAGGACTCCTGCGGGCGGCAACCAGTCGATGTATCTCTCTCTCATCAATGATTTTTTTCTTTCTCCCTCTCCCACTCCCTCCCTCCCTTCCACTCTCTCTGAAAAGCAATGGAAAAAAATATCCTCTGGTGAGGATTAGCAACAACAAAAATCACTTTCTAGGGCTCTTCTGTAACTTGGAAGTCCCTATTTATATTTTCTCCATGTATTATTTTTAGGATTGTCAAGAATCTTGTAGAAACCTGGTCCCTGTACAGAGAGTGGTGTACAATGTGCTCGAAGAACTGGAGAAGACATTTGACCTATCACTCCTGGAAGCATTATTCAGTGAGGACAACAAACAGGAATACCCTGCCTTAAATAATATTTATAAAGGATTTGAAAATGGTAATTAGTTTATTATCTACCTCTTGCTGTACAGGAATAACTTTTTTGTCAAGTATATATTTAGCTCCTACTATGTACCACTCATAGTGCTGGGCAGTAGGGATATAGCAGTTAAGAAAACAGACATATCATGAGCCTCTCAAAGTTTTTGATAAAATGGCTACAATATAAACACCCACCTGCAGGTCTGCTTAACTAGGCATTTAGGGTCACAGGACAACCAGAGCCATGGTGGCATGAGACCTACTTAGAGAGACAAATGACAAGAAACTCAGCATCCCAACAGGGCAGCATCAGTTGCTGCTCTTCTGTGGAACCCCTTGCAGCTGTCCACACAGCAGTCCACCAAGGTGACTACCACCCACCACTAGTGACAGCTTAGTCGTGGGATCCACTGTGATTTGGCCATCCCAAGTTCATGGGAGTCAACGTCTCATGTAACAACTCTGTAGTTGTAACTTTCAGGGACCCCACAAAGAAGAGCTGAGTTATAAGAGTCACTACATTGAAGAAAGATCATACATGGCTTATAGTTCACATATAGTCCTTCCTAGTATACATACAATTTATCTACCTACAGTCACAGGTCACTTTTTACCATAAGCTCAGTGTTGGCCTAGTGACACAGAAGAGAGGCCACCTTCATCAGGTGTCCAGAGTAATAAGCAAGAAATTTAACTCAAAGTCAAATTTGCTCTTAAAGATCAAGAAATGGTTTTATTAACTTTCTTCACAGGGGTGAAACACATTAGTCATAAAATCACAAAACCTATTGCTCTCCCAGGGACTACTTTTGATGCTATATAACACTATAGGTATGATTCTCAAAAAGGTATGATTTTTCTAAGAAGACATAATTTATACTTTATAATGGTACCCAGTTAAGAGAATGTTCTACTGTATCTAGATAGATAGATAGATAGATAGATAGATAGACAGACAGACAGACAGATAGATAGATAGATAGATAGATAGATAGATAGATAGATTATCCCACCTTGCCTGAATGTGCATCTCACGAGGACAGAC
>NW_006288615.1:2057992-2058752 GCF_000327345.1 Myotis davidii
CAACAACGCAAAATTCAAGAAGCTAAAGGTTGTAGTTTGAGGTGTGACACTCTCCTGCTGCCTGGACCCCACCTTCATTCATTCAAAGATCTGCTCGAACCCTCATCAGAACACCTGACCATAGGTTACTTTCACCATTTCTGGCTTTAAGCCTTATGTTCTCCTCCTATCTTCCACCTGATTTTTCCTGGATTTGTAGCCATGTCCTGGAATGACAGAGCATCCGTGGTTCCCACAGTCTTGTTCATCTACCAACCAATGGGCATGGTCCCAATAGGAACTCCCATTATCAGCCTAGGGTAGCCTTCATTTCCTTCCACAGTGCCTCATCCTCCCTGGACTCCCCATAGACATTCACACCCAGACTTCTTGGTTTATGTACTTCCTCCTTACATTTATTGTGTCATCTACATGAAGGGGCCCTAGGTTAATGCTCTAGTCCCTCCTCACTGCAGCCTCCTGGGCCCCTGGTCCAAGAATCTAGAGGCATCCTCCAGTGCTGAAATATTCATTCCCTGCTTGCAGGTTCAGTGTCCTTTCCTTATTTCTGAAATCAATCCCCCAGGAGGTCTGTCTAATTCAGCCGTGGGTAAACTACAGCCCGCGGGCCGGATCCGGCCCATTTGAAATGAATAAAACTAAAAAAAAAAAAAATAAGACTGTACCCTTTTATGTAATGATGTTTACTTTGAATTTATATTAGTTCACACAAACACTCCATCCATGCTTTTGTTCCGGCCCTCCGGTCCAGTTTAAGAAC
>NW_006288615.1:2060232-2073749 GCF_000327345.1 Myotis davidii
ACTAAGTCTTGAACAAGGTGATTGCAAACATAAAAACTGATTCTCATCTAAAGTGGAAAGGAGAACAGGAGATGGGCCCTTAGTCCTGATGAAATTTGGCAATCGGAGAAGAACTGTTGAGGAGCATGGAGAAGGCAGGGAGCGCTGTTTTTATGAGCATCTTACCAGAAACTGATCCAGGAGTAGGAGCTATGACAAGATACCCTTGGCTCAATAAAGAGATCCTGTAGGAGAAAATCAGTGTGAAGCTATATAGGGGAGAAGAACTGTTGAGGAGCATGGAGAAGGCAGGGAGCGCTGTTTTTATGAGCATCTTACCAGAAACTGATCCAGGAGTAGGAACTATGACAAGATACCCTTGGCTCAATAAACAAGACAAAAGAACAGGAACCCAATATGTCAGGAAACCAGATTTATAGACAATGCTAACCTGGAAGTAATTGTGATTTAGAGAGATCTGTAGGAGAAAATCAGTGTGAAGCTATATAGGGTTAGGAACTATGGACCCCAGGTCAACATCACAGAAAAGATCCTTGATAATGACAGAAGAAGGGACTGATTCAAATGTGGGGGATGCTGTTCAAGAGCAGGAATATTCAAGGAGATGGGCAGTAATAGAAAGAAGAGAGGAAATTGTGCATATTTTGAGAGAAGAAGAAGAAGGGGAGCCAAGCCTCCAGAAGCATGAAACAAAAATAGGGAAATATATGCAGATAGAAACACAGAAAGAAGAATACTACAAGCTGGAAGGAGTACAGGAGAATCAGACACTACCTCATGAAAAGGCCAACAAGAGCGAGAAACAGACATGGGAGGGACAGTATGGTGCAAATAGGGGTTCAATGAAGCACCAGGACTTTGTAGGAACTACAGCAAGGCCACCAATCAGGGGCAGCTGTGGGAACAAAAACAGGTTCACTGTGGCCATGGGTGACATGAAAAGCCATTGCCAGTCACCTAAGGTGCTCATGGAAAACACTTAGTGAGATGGACTGGCCAAGGCGCTTTCAGTCCAAAGGGGGACTTGGGTCTAACTATAAGAGTGAGGTTGAATCCTCCAGGTCCAGATGGGCTCTGTATTGATACCTGGGGGGCAGGCATCCTCAAGTCCTACTTTATAAAGGTTAAAGGGGAATTAGGGGAGAATGACATTTCTGGAATAAACTTCTCGTTTTTCACCCCAGGCACTGGTGAAAACTCCTATCAAAGCCTGACCTGGATCTGCTCACATCCCTTGAATTACAATGGTCTGTTCCTGTTGACTTCTGTGACCCTTTGCAGTTCTGGTCCCACCTGGCAGGTGCTATGGTGGGAGGGCTGCTTCTTTTTAGTAATGATCACCCAAAATTGTCCATCTTGGCTTCTGCAATTTATCCAAGCATTTAGATAACAGAGTCTTAATTTTCTTGGTTGCCTGAGAGGGTCACTCCTTCCTTATTCCTTAAATCCACTTGCCACCAGCTCCTGACAACCTGGGCCTCGACATATTGCCCATGCACCTGGCTTCACAGTTTTCTGCCTCTGTCTTGCTTGAATCTGGCTGCAGCCTTGCTTTGACATCACATCCAGCTGTGGCCAGCACTGTAGCAAGGGTGGTGGGGTAGGGGTAATAAGTGTGTTCCTCCTGGGCTAGAGTCTCTTACCTGTTGGGTCCCTCACCATGGACGCCATGTGCCTCCTGAGCAAACCCTCTCCCATCATCTCTGGAGCAGCAGGCCTGGAGCTGCCCTCCAAACACCTGACCAGCCTCCAAAAAAATACTTTTGTAATTTAGCAATCAATAACCACTGTTTACAACTCTTGACCTTCCCTTAATCTATAACACTCTTAATAATGGTATTAAATTATTTGAAATATTATATATTTAAGATATTAATCAAAAAGTTAATTTTCTAATCAGTCACAATATCTCTTATAGTGATATAGGCAATATTTTATTTAATCGTCTCAAACACTTAAAATGATGGTATATCACCCTGGCCAGTGTGGCTCACTTGGTTGGAACATCATCATGTACATGGAAAGGTCGAGGGTTCCATTCCCTGGCAGGGCACATACCTAGGTTGCCGGTTCAGTTCCCAATTGAGGCACATACAGGAGGCAACCAATTTCTTTCTCAATCTCTCTCTCTCTCTCTCTCTCCCTTTTTTTCTCTAAAATCAATGAACATGTCCTCAGATGAGGATTTAAAAAATACAATGATGGTGTATCAACCACATTTTTCAGAGAACAAAGAATGAATGGAGACTTTGGCTATTTGTGCAAGTTCAGCCACTGAGACTAGGGATAGACCTTGCCTTAGGGCGGTGTCAGAACAAGAAGTCTGCTGACCCATGGCTGGCTTTAAATTCTGCCATGTGGCCTTGGGAAGTGGATTTCCCTCTTTGTTCCTTAGTTTCATCACCTACAAAATGGAGGTGATAACAGTACCTACTTCACAGGGTGATAGATTTTAAACAAGTTATGTGATGTAATGTATTCACAGTCATGCCTGGTACCTCATCAGTGTTCCATGCATGTGTTAATATCACTATGTTTAATGATCATTATTATTTGTATCTAGTGCCAGAGTCTAAGCTTTTAACTACTACAGTAAACTGGGATATTTGGAAAAGCAGTGATAACAGTAATACCAACCTCAGGCCCCGGAAAATAAATTGAGGGCCTCAGATTCTGTACCCTTAAGCACACTAGTCTATAAGAAGAATCATGGTTTGTTGCATGACTCTCCTTTGGAAATGAGTGACAGGGAGGAGATTCAGGAAAATTCACTATGGAAGGCATTGCAATGTAGCTTCCAGTGGGAAGAATATTTAAATTAGCAATAAATTTTTATAAAAGAAAAACTTCTCGGAGTTATTTTTGAAAGCATAGTTATACTTTTAGCAAATCATATTTACTCAAAAAATTTAATTTAAAAATATCTTTTAAAGTATATGAATCAATGTTAGCCATGTAGCCACCAGTCCTGCTGGTGGGAATAGGAAGGGTGAAAGGAAAGAATTGTGAGGAGTAATGAGCAAGGAAGGGATTCTTATGTGTGTGCATGTGCGCATGTGTGCGTTTGTGTGTGTGTGGCGGGGAGGGGGTTTGTGTGTGTGTGGCGGGGGGGGGGGGCGGGGGGGAGGAGGATGCAATGACATTATGACTCCCAATGTGGTCTGAGAGCAAACCTGCTTGAAAATAAAACCCCAGAGCATCATAATGATTGAGAACAATGTATACTAGTATAAAGAGAGGAATTTCAAATTTCAAAGATAAATTTTAAAATTTCTTAAATTTTTAAATAAAAATAAAGAGAGGGATTTCAACCTACAACCCAAATGATGCACAATAAGCAGGGATGGTTGACTGTGATATGCACAGGCGAGGGAAGGGCTGTGTCTCATGCTTATCACCCTAGGAGGAGGCTCTAAGGAACTTTAGATGTGGCATTACAATGCACCAGGATTCACATTCTGTATTAAAATTAGGGGAATTATTTTTAAATCATACTTTACATAAATAACTTTGCTTAGAAAATAGCACTAAATGAAAAAATCCAATCTGCACTGAAAAAAATATTTACCAATTCATACAACTATTGAGGTTGGTAGGAACAGAGTGGAATGGGTCAATGGAATCCATAATGAACCAAGGAGGCCCACCGTAAGGAAGAGGGTGCACTGGTCCTGGGTGGTTTACTCAGGGATTCATTCCTTATAGGCTTCTGCTCTGCTCTGCCCTCTATCTCTGGCCACAGACCCCTGCAGCCTTGCTTTCTAGGTCTCTTGCTACATCTTCCTGCTGGATTCCTAAAGTGGGAGACACCAGCAAGGGAGTGGAGAGTGGAAGCAAAGGAGAAGCATGGTACTTCCCTATCACTGTCTTGGGCAGCAATTCTCTCGATAGCTGCATCTCCCATGACTCTACCTCCCACCAAGCAGGTCACCTATGGTCCAGCTTCTACCTACCCGGTGACTTGACACATGAGCTCACCCTTGGTCCCTCCCATAGCTTCCTGTTGACTATTCTTCAATTTGGAATTGTCAGCTCTTCCACCAGATGTATAACTAACCCCCTGGATTAAATTCCCTCTGCTCCAAAGGCTTAGAGAGCTTTATATTTTCCTGTTGGGCCCTGATTGATGCTCAAAGCAAATAAAATAACTACTAATCAAAATGTGGTTTAGGTACATCCCCACCTGAAAATGGACTGTCAGAGCACCATCGTGAAAGAGGACAGATAAATGTGAATGAAACAGTTACAACCAGTAACAATAATGATGCACTAGAAAGCCAACAAGCGAATGAACAAAGTGCCCAAGAGACTGAGTCAGCAGGTAAGCCTGAATGGCTGGGTTTGATGAATGTGGAGAAGCCAAGGGGCATTTGCTGGTGGCAGAGAATGAAGTAAGGTAAGACTCAAGGAGGCATTCATTAACAAAAAGGGGGCAATCACACAGACACACAGAGTGCAGAAATGGATCCTGATATATTGATAGGAGAGACCTGGAGAAAAAGAGAAATAGATAGGAGACAAAGGGAGAAGAGCTGCAGAGCCTCACTGGGGAAGATAGACAGAAACAAAAGTCAAAATAAGTCAAGGAGAGTTTTACGGTGGAATCAACGAAACACAAACAATTTCACTGAGTCAAAGTGGCAATATACGCAGTCAGGCTCTAAGTAGGAACAGGAGAAGAAAAGAGAAGCCAGTAAGGTGCAACAAAATGGTAATAGGCAGAGTAAGGCTCTGTGGGACCTCAGCTGTTGTCTTTTTTTATTTCAGAGTCCTACGAGCAAGTACCCATCCAAGGAAATAATGAAAATGCAAGACTAGAGATGCCCAGCCCATTGCCCTCTGATGAAGAAAGTAATTATTACCTACCTTACCATTGATCTAAGTATATCTTTGCTTTTCTATGAGAGCAAAAGCTTTCCTTTGTTCTCCCATAGTAGCCATCTCCCCCAACCACCTAAACACCAGGCAAGACACACAGCCTTGTGCACAGCCTCTAGCTGTTTTTAATAGGTGGAAAAGGCCAGGGAGAAAGAGAACTCAGCTCTTTGATAAAGGGTCATCCCTGGAGGAAAATGCAAAGAGAGAAACTATGGAGAAGGTGGACTGGGAACACCCAAACAACAATGTATAAAAGTGAAATAGAGTTCACATAAATTGACATGGAATCCAACCAGTGCCATGATGTGGAGTTGGTAAAAAGAAATAAGCTGCACTTCACTTTTAGAATTTATAACAGAAACATGGAAGTCATGGGTAATGCTGCTGGTTAGACCTTCAACTAAGGAAGCCCAGGTGAAGGACCTTTAGAATGAAGTGGCAGGTGGAGGGATTTTATGCAGTGCACAAAATCACAGGGGACAACTTTGGTGATGATTTGAATGCTTGAGATGGGGTGTTGGGGTCCAATCCCAGCAGGTCCAGGGGTTCCCAAAGGTGTGGACAGAGTCGGCAAAGAAGGAATAACACAGAGACAGTGTTCAGTCAATCATCATAGCCAGGTTCTCTTGCCAGGTTCTATCCAGGATCTCTAGCCAGGTTCTGTCCAGGTTCTCTTTTCCCTCCCTAACTCCAGGGAAAAATCCTCACCTGGGGAAACAACCTTTCTCAGGGAGGTGGTCCTGTTTAAAACACATAGCGTTAAGAGGGGGGGCAAACATATGCCATATACTCCAGGTCCCTTGAAACATAAGCTGTGCAGATGTTTCTTCCTGCAGCAACTGTGTCAAGCAGCAAGGGTGGACCAGCTTCCGGCAATGAGGAAAATATATGGAAAGGCAAAATTGATACAGAAGAGGTATACACAGGTCCCATTACCAATTAAAAACCAGGGATAGAATGGAAGAAAGCAGGAACCAAACAGAAAATGTAGGAACTAAAAAATCAGCTAGGGCATAGGAGCGCTAGGTCTAGAATGAGGCAAGAGAAACCTGAGGTGACAGATAAAGGAGATCTCACTCAGCACCTTCTTGTGTCCTGAGCACCTCATTTGCATCACCTTAGACCCTGCTGGGCCCTGAGGGAAAGACATAAAAATGTGAAGGAAAAGAATATGAACAAAGAAAGACACAGAAGGAAATGAATGCCAGTACATAGAAAAACTGAGGGAGACACAAAAGAAACTATGTAAAGAATGAGTAAAGAACAATGAATACAGAACTGGTAGAGAGATGACCGAATAAAGAGAGAGAGCAGACAAATCAAGATATTGTTTTATTTGAGAGACAGTCATAGGTAAAAAGACACAAGGGGCTGTTCATAATACCATTGAGAAGTTAAGGTGTCCACAATGATCAAAAGGGCCCTGGAACATTCTCAGATAAAAATAGGCCTCCTATTGCTTCTTGGCCTTTTGACTAAGATCAGGTGTAGTATCTATTTTTATCAGTTTAGTATCTGATACATCCTTTCTCTGAGGACAGTGTTTTGTGGGGTTGTATGGTGTCACCCCAAAGAATTCAATTAAAAAGATAAATTTTTTTAAATGACCTCTTTCCAGATATCTAATTATTTCCATGACTTCAGTCACCATTTATGATCTATTGATTTCCAAACACACATCTCCAGCCCAGACCTGTCACCTATGCTCATTTGATCAAGTGCCTGAAGCTCTTGATGGGAAGATCTAATGACCATCTCTACTGGAGGCTGTATCAGTTATCTACTGCTGAGTGGCAAACAGTTCCAAAATGTAGTGGATTAAAAAACAACCATGATTTTATTTGCCACTTCTGTCAAGTCCAACTTTTACAAATCTCCTCTACTCTAATCCAGACCCCTTTCACTTCTCACTTCTGTATAGGAACAGTCTCCTGCTGGGCTCCTTTTTCCTATCTTGCTCCTTTCAGATCCATTCTTCACACTTCAGCTCAATGGACCTTTCAAAAATTCAAACAAGGTCTTATGGTTCTACTGTTTAAAGCCCAATACCATCTTGCGGCCCTCAGTATTAGGTCAATACTGCATGCTGTGGGGATTAAAGGACACCTACCACAGCTTCATATTTCCCCTTCCTTCATGCCACCTTCCCATTGAAAAAACTCCATTTAGTTACTTGAATTTGCCCAGCTCTCACAACTAAATCTCTGCCTTTACACATGTTTTTGGGTAACAGTTTGGTATAATCTTTTAATGATTTTATTTTTTAATGGATAACTTATATTATGGAATACTATGCAGCAGTGAAAATAAATGTGCAAAGTAAATACAAATGACTTTAACACACATAATGTTGAAAAAATAAGTCAAATCCCCACAACTAAATGGCAGAGAAGTAGAGTCATAAAGAAGACATGGTTCCATTTATACAAATTTATATAAAATATAGAACTGACAAACTTAATTATCTGTGATATTGAAAGCCAAAGTGATGGTTAACTTAAGCAAGATTGGTGGGAACAGTTAGTGACAATCATCACTAAGAGGCTTCTGGGGTGTTGTCAATCTTCTATTACTTGACCAAAGTTATGGTTACTCAGATATGCTTCCTCTATAACAGTGGTTCTCAACCTTCCTAATGCCGCGACCCTTTAATACAGTTCCTCATGTTGTGGTGACCCCCAATTTCATTGTTACAAATTGAACATAATTAAAGCATAGTGATTAATCACAAAAACAATATGTAATTATATATGTGTTTTCCAATGGTCTTAGGTGACCCCTGTGAAAGGGTCATTCAACCCCCAAAGGGGTCACCACCCACAGGTTGAGAACTGCTGCTCTATAATAATTCAAAATACATGATTTACCCATTTTTATCCATGTATGTTTACAGTGATTATTATTCTTATTTTTTTAAAAGAAAATAAAAAATCATCGTCATCAAATAATGAGAAGAGTGAGTAAAAACAAAAAACAATGATAGTTAAGAGCTGCATAATAATAAGACAGAGTTGAGCAGCTGAAAGGAGAGGGATGGAGGTAACTTTCCCTAGGATGGAATTACAGGAAGAAGGGCTTGTTGATTGTAGTGAGGGTGCTCTCTCCCTTTGTGGGAGACAAATAAAATTCTTCATTTATTATAATTTTGTTCAGGAGCAGAACTACCCAACCATGGAATCCAAATAAATTCCTGTTCTGTACGTCTGGTAGATATAAAGAAGGAAAAGCCATTTTTTAATACAAATGCTGAAAAGGACACCCAAATATCTAACGTAATAGGTAAGACTGACTGAAAGAATGTGTGATATGAATCCCAAATACTGTAAGGTCTGGCACATGTCACCAGGGTCCACCGAGGAGATTCAGGTGACCTTGGACGGAGGCAGGAGAAGAGGGAACCAGCACCTTAGCAGTGATTTTTGGCAGAAGAGGGTTCCTAGGAATTGAAAAAAAATGCCAAAACACTGAAATTGCAGATATAAGAATTGATGTCTGAGAAACTATTTCTAAAATAAAAGAGTGATGTATGGTGGTAGGAGATGAAGAAAAAAGAAAACAAAAGATTTTTAAAAAGAAAAAAATAATCAGAGCCAAGATACTTCTGAGAGGAAATGAGAAAAAAATGCATGAAGGAAAAAAGAGGTATAAAGAGATAACATCCCCAGAAAGACAGGCATAATTAAGGGAAATGGGCTGAGCCAAGAGGAAGGTGAAGTAAAATGAGAATGAAAGAGAGGTGGAATAAGGGTGGGGATTGGAGGTAGACTGAGGATGGAGGTAGGAGAGTAAGGGTGGGGGGAAGAAGTGTGCTGCAGGATGGGCAAAGCTGCTCTCTGTGCATGAATTTCACCACCTTCTGGGTAGGACTTGGAGCAACCTGCAGGTCGCACATTTGGGTACAGACCAGGGAGACCTGAGTTAACTTAGCTTCTCATTATGGGGTTTTCTGTCCATGGGCTCCTTGGCCCCATCCTGAGACACTAAGGGGTTTTTCTCTTCTGTGCAGTGATCAGCAGTGATGAAGATGAGTCCCCCAAAGCCTCTACCTCGGGACAAAGAAGGAGGCCTGGTAAGGAGGTGGGAGCTCAAGGCTGGGGCTGCAGGAACCTCAATTAAGTGCTACTGTTTCCTGAGGCATCAGTTCTGATTTATTCTGTACCACGGATCCAGTTTATCCTGCAATCCCATTCTTTGCATTCTTCCTTGACCTTTTTGGGAAATGCAGGAAGATAAGAAATAGATATATATAATTATTAAATATATGTATACATTTTTTGAGGATGACATCTATTGATGGGTCCTAATAGCCAATATATGTACTCTATGTTGATTGTACAGTAGAAATAAGCTAGCACTAACTAGTTGTTATGACTATAAAGTGCTGGATTTCTACAGTAATTTCTATAGAGAAGAGAAACCTCATATTTCTTAATTGGACAGTCATGTTGTCATCTGATTACAAACTTTGAATCATGTCTGAAGGTAATTCATCCAGCTCTCTAGTGTTAGCAGAAATAAATACTTCAAGTAAAGTATTCTGAAACCTAAAGTGGTGTTTTTTAGAGTTTTTCAGCAACTCATGATATATAGAGTGATTTTGCAAAGGACCTTTGCAAATAGTGTCTTAGTTTTTCGTTTATAACAGCCTTGAGGATTAAGCAGGAAGGACACTATTATCCTTGTTTCTGAATGAGAAAATGCAATCACATAAACCTTTCGGGGTCATCTACAAAGCCTCATGAAAATTAAGGGAAAGACAAGGCTACTGGGTTCTGTGTTATTTCCTCTGTAAATTAGAGCTCGAAATAGTTAACAAAATGCTGTTTCCTCAATCCCATGAGCAGCACAAATGGTCACAAACGACAGCTATTTAGTGCACAGACTGGTGGTTGGTTTTCCCTTCCTACTTTCTCAGAGAGCATTTAGGAAAACACACTAGGAAAAGATCTAAGAACAAATAAAAATGTTACCTGGTCTTGAGGTTACAAATGATCAGTATTTCAAATAATATGTTCATTCCACTGATCACTAGATCTATCTAAGTAAAATGTAAATGTACTTCAGTTTTCAGGGAGTATGCATTCTAACTTATGTGTTAGTGTAAGCAAACTGCTCTAAAAGGACATTTCGATATAGGTCTATGTCTCAGACACAAGAGAACATTATTTCTCAGCCTTGTAAACAGTTCAAGTTGGTGTATAGGAGGCTCTTTACCTTTAGCACACGATTTCCAAGCTCTCCCACAAAGAAACAACAAATAAAGGAAGTGTGAAATGATAAGAGAAGGGGTAAGAGGCAGGAGAGAGGTATAGGAAAGTAAGGTTCAAACAGAGCAGAGGGGCTCTTTGCTAGTGACTTGTCTCTGTTCTAAGGACAAGGAATGGAGCATCACTAACCTACAAGGCAGGTGACATAGAGGGACAGACCAGGTGGGCCTGTGTGTAGGCCATGGTATACATGGGTTTTCAAGATTTTTCAAGTTGTATTAGAGCAGTGGTCGGCAAACTGCGGCTCGCAAGCCACATGTGGCTCTTTGGCCCCTTGAGTGTGGCCACGAAGTTTCAATCGCACTGTACGTGCGTGCCCGCACTTGGTATTTTGTGGAAGAGCCACACTCAAGGAGCCACGGTTTGGCGACCACTGTATTAGAAAATTTCCTCCTGAACCAGTTTCTTGGTCACATACTAAGACATCTAAAGAATCCTATTCTTTTTTGCACTGATCAATAACCTTGACTCCTTAGAATCAAATGGGGAAGGAGCGATCCAAGAAGCCACCTGCTCAGCACCTGAGATTGCACCACATTTAAGAATATTAGGATTGCATTCCTGGATGAAAAATACCCAGAGTCTAAACCCAGAGCTCTATTTCCTAATAAATCTTATTCTGACATTCTCTATATGCATTGATTCTATTACTTCCAGGGAACAATTTTCTCCTTTTAACCTCTTTGACCCTTTGGAATATGAAAGGGGCAAAAGGCATTATAAACTATTGTTTAACTAGATTTAACTATTGTTTAACTATTAGTGCTGAAGAATTGAAATAATATAGGTAGTCTTTACCAACATGGTTTATATTCTACAGAGCATAGTAAGCACAGCATTTCTGTATTTGCTGACAATATTGTCATTAGTCCCCAACTTAGAAAGTCTTCAAAGAATAATTTGTGCTGCTACTTAATTATTGACATAAAAATAGCTTCAGCCCAACTACTCTCAAACCCAAATGATAGTTAAGTGGTGGGCTTACATTGTGATTTTTCACAGGGCTTTTATGAATAAAGATTTGTTTTGTTTTCACAAATATTTTAACTGGGAGATAGAGTAACTAAGTTATCCCCATATTATAGATGAGAAAACTGGAGATAGAAAGTGTAAGGGTCGGTTATAAATTCACATGGAGTGTCAAAGGGAGAGCCCAGCATTATGACCTTGGGCACCAGAACTTGATTCAGTTGAAGAAAAGAGGAAAATGATCATCTCAACATCAATATTATCATCAACCCTATCTGCTATGTGACTTATCATAGAATTTGTAAGACTTTGTTGTACAAATAGCTGTTTCTTCCCTCCTACTTTACAGAACCCCTGGATTTGAGCACATCACCCACATGCAGAAAAAGACTTTGGGAAAATGGTAAGAGTAAATAAAAATTCTTCATAGTTATAAATGAACAGTATTTTCTACAAAATATCCATTCTAACTTTTTTATGCCCTTCAAAGTAAAATATAAATTTGCTTTAATTTTAGCTGGTTTGGATTTTAACTTTTGTATACGTTAGGCTAATGGCTATAACATATAAACACAAAGAGTCAAAGACTCAAACACAATAGAATTTGAATTTTTTCTCAAGTAAGCATTCCCAGGAGGATTAGATGGTGTGCAGGTGGGGCTCTATTTCACAAAGTCATTCTGGAAAGCAGCCATGGGGAGATCTGCCTTCTTCAATACCAGATTTCCAAGACAGCCCTGAAAGAGGAGCAGAGCTAAAAATAAATGTGAACACAGATAAAAAGCAACAACAAATCCATAAAGAGACAAGTAAAAGAAGAAAGCAAATCCAGTATAAAAAAAACAGAGGGTCAAGAGAAAGCAGAGATGCCCACTGGGATGAAATAGCTTAGTCCCAGGCTCAGGGGAGAAGGGGAATAAAATACTGCCCTACAGGTCACATGAATGCAAAAGGCAGGTCATGGAGGTCTCAGGGAGGGTCATTCTAGCCTGGGTTTCCAGAGCTTCCCAGGTTTTTCCTCTCTAGACTCCTTTTCATACACTGAGACCTTCAAAGGGACATTTGCTTCTTCTTCAGGGAGAAATCATGAAGAGTCTTCTGAGTCCAGTGCAGACGAGACGCCCCCGGCAATCAGGAGTTACACAGTGAGAAGTGATCCTGAGGAGGAGGGTGAGGACTGCCATTGCTGGGCTCCAGGACATCAGGAGTCTGAGCTCATGGTTCCTGTTTCTCTGAGCACACCCCATGGCCCAGGGAGCCCATTCCTGCCTTGGTCTCATGTGGTCACTTTAAAAACTGCAAAGAAAGGAAACATTATAATTCTGGCTTAAACAAAAAAAGGATGGCTCTTGTTGGATGGCAGTGAATCTTATTCCATGTTTTCAGACATGTCATCATCCCCAAGTGTGGTGGATCACATTGGGATGTTCCCATACTCACCAGCTATTCTGCACAGAGCAGAGAAAGTGGGACAGGCAGCTACTTTTCAGTTTTGTCATAAACTTGTTCAAACCTCAATTGACTCCGGTCATACTCTCTATTGACAGAAGGAACAGCTTCTGGTTATTACCATCAAATCCCATTTACAACTTTTGTCTGATGACCCCCAATATGACATTGGCCTGCAGAGTGATATTTTTTGAAATAGCTTCACAATTATGGGGAATCACAAATGTGATAAATAGTTTACATAGACTCATGGCAGCTAAGTCAGATTCACTGCCAAATTAGTTAGCTGCCAGGCTATGAAAAAATGTTGGTTTTCTTTTTTTTAATTTTGTTTTATTGCTTAAAGTATTACAAAGAGTATTACTTATGTCTCCTTTTTTGTCTCCCTTTGATCTTCCCCTGGCCTCCCCTACCCCCCAGTGTCTTGTGTCCATTGGTTATGCTTATATGCATGCATACAAGTCCTTCGGTTGATCTCTGTTGGTTTTCTAACACTAATTTTGCATATGGGCTAAAGGATGTGGGTCTTTGCTCCACTTGATATTGATCTATTTCCTTTAGATGGGAAGAAACAGAAATAAAAATCATCCTGTCTTTATGTTCCAAAGCCTTCTACAATGTGAAGAGTCCTAAGATTTAACTCTTTTCGTTATGGAGTACTAGTTGTGTTTTACCTTATCTCCTAGATTCTCCAGATATTGGAAACCAATCTACTCTGAAGATGAGCAATAAGAAAAGACGTAAGAACAATCAAAACTCTTTTTTTATAATTAAATCTTTATTGTTCAGATTATTACATTTGTTCCTCTTTTTCCCCCCATATCTCCCCTCCTTCCAGTTCCCACCCCACCCTCCGCCCTAACTCCCCACCCACTGTCCTCATCCATAGGTGCACGATTTTTGACCAGTCTCTTCCCGCATCTCCCACACCCCTTTCACACCAAAAAATAGTCA
>NW_006288615.1:2074653-2077632 GCF_000327345.1 Myotis davidii
GGTGCACCCCCTAGTGGTCTTTGTGCGCAGTCTTGTTGTAGTTAAGCCTTGATTGTTGTAGTTGATACTGGGGGGATTTGACCTCCAGGCTAACTGGCTGTGAGAATCAGCTGTGTCTGCAGTGGGAAAACTTCTGTCCTCTGGGGAGGTGCTAATCTAGCCTTTGCCTGAGGCTATCTGGCAAATGGCTCTGTGCAGAGCTTGGACGGGTCGGGTCAAATAGGATCAAACAGGGCAGGTGGAGGGAGCAGTTATGGCTGCTCTCAGTCCCGTCCCCAGAGGCTCTGCCTCTCAGAGTCCCAGCAACCACTGCAAACCTCACGTTCCGACTGATGAGAGAAGGCTGCCCTCACATTCCGACCGATGCCAGACAGTCCTGCTTCTCCTGTTTGAGTCTGGGTCCCTAGAGACTTGCCCAGAACTGGAGCTCAGAGCCTGAGCCTCCCTCCCGATTGAAAATGACAACTGTGCCCTCAGCTACCAGCCCGCTCCGCACACACCTCCGCACCTTTGTATTTTCTGCACTGAGCCTCAGTATGTTGTTCTCTTTCCTTCTAGTTGAAGAATTTCCCCTCAGCCAGCTTTCCTGTGGCTCTGGGTGATGTCTGTTCTGTCTTTTAGTTGTATTATTCAAGTGGTTGTTTGAGGCAGCAAAGTCCGGTGTTTACCTATGCCGCCATCTTGGTTCTCCTCCCCCAAAAGTCTTGATGTAACAAATTGCTTTCTTTGCTACAAAAGCTTCAGCCAATTTTTTGTCATATCCTTTACATTTAAAAAAGTTATTAGGATTTTAGGTGATACACATGATACATTTTGCATTGGGTGGGCTGAGCTAATTGGTATAAAAGTTTAATGGCATTACAACCAATGCAAGTTTATGTTCTTCACTCAAATAAAGGACAAAGTAGCTCTGAGGTGGAGGGATACTCTTCTCCACACGATCATTGAGGACCCGGCTGATAGAGGCCCTGACTTCTAGAAAATGTTGCTTCCATGGTTCCCCTGGAAAAAACAGAGTAGAAGTAGAAGTATCTACAGATAAGTGGAAGATTAAGAAATGATGACTAAAGGAAGTGCCTTCCATGGCAAAATTGTCCCTGACTTTGGGGATGGCTCGCAAAGCTACCTTGACCAACAGGTCAGATGGAGCCACAGGGTGGCCTGGCAGTAAGAATGTTCTTACCCCTCTTACACAACTTTCTTTTTCCAATTTTTCTTTTGAAGATCCCATGCTGGGTTGGTTCCTAGGACGCTGACTGGGACTGTTACGGAATTTTATTTTTTTCTGCAGGGATCAACAGTGGTGACTCTTCAGAATTGAGTAATGGAGAAGAGCCTCGGGAAACTTCTAGTTCAGCCCTCAGAAATGGGTCAGGTAACGAAGATTAAGATGCCAAGCCTTGGTCTTCGAATGTCAGGAATCTGAAATTAAAGCTACTGTTTCCAGATGCATTTTTCTCTGAGCATCTTGAAGAACTTATACCCAGTTAATCCTGGCAACTCCTTTCAGCATTTTAGAAAATGGGAGGAGGCAGGAAATTATTACAAGCTCATGTTTAACAGGATGAGTCCTATTGATTAAATGTATATAATTATACATTGCTGTTTTAAAAGAAATAAATAGAAAAATGATAACATCTTTTTAAATACCTGCTATGTTGCCCATTAAGATCATAGATTATATTGGTTCACATTAATATCATTTGTAATGGTAAAAGAGAACTGGTCCTGCTATGTAATTATAGACAGAAATAAAAGCTTCAGATCAACCACTCTCAAACTTAGAATAGTTTGTAAAGATTTCCATCACAATGTAATTGGATTATATCGTGTTATTTTAAAGTACTTTGGCAAATGAGATTTTACTTAGTCATCACAAAGTCTTTAAGACTTAGGCAGGCTAATTCTTTTGTTGTTGTTAATCCCCACCTGAGGGTACTTTTCCATTTGGTTTTTAGAAAGAGAGGAAGAGACAGAAAGAACATTGATGTGAGAGAGAAATGGATTGGTTGTCTCCCACACCAAGGTACTGGAATCGAACCAGAACCCTCAGTCTGTGGGCCAAAGCTCTATCCACTGAGCCAAACTAGCTAAGGCTAGGCAGGCTAATTCTTTCTATCCCCATTTTAGGATAAGAAAATTGATGTAAAAGTTTATAAGGGTCAAAAAGGATAAGTGTTGCAAGTAACAGGCAGGAAAATAAGGGCTATTTCAATATGATCAAAGTCCAAAGAGGAGGTACAAGGGACTTGGCATATTCACAAGGGAATGTATCAGTGCCTGATATAAGAAAACTTATTTAGCAAACAACAATAAATAAATATATACATATACATATATACGTGTGTGATGTATTGTTATAACCACCTATCATGGTGTAGATATTTACATATTAATATCTTGATGGAGAAGGAAATATGAAAATCATAAAGAACCAGAAAGGTAGAAATAGAGCCAACTATATGGTATACAAAACACCTAGAATAATAAAACTAGAAAGAATGGACAGAGAAAATAAATAAACAGGGATTAACAGTGTCATTGATTTAAAAAGAGAAATCAAGGACAGAGAAGCTCACAAAATCGACAGGATGGAGACAGAAAGTACAAGGCAGAGCAATGAGCAAAAAAACTGAGAAGTTATAAGAAAATGAGGTATGGCTAGATAAAAAAAGAAACAGGTATCCGTTGTATGTGAGGTGTAGTCATTGGAGTAGGTGTACTTTTCCCTAGCTCATCTGAGCGGTGAATATAATTCAGCATAACCACATTGAAGTGCGTTCCTGGTCACCATGTACTGTGTGTTATTTTCTTACTTCCTGTCAGTGTCCAGTGTCCTGTCTTCAAATGAATAGAGGAAGAGAGTCAGAAGAGATGCCAGCCTGATAGACTGTGGTGGACAAGCCAATTGTGATACTACTTATCAGTTACTAGAGGCTCGGTGCACAAAAATTTGTGCACTGGGTGGGGGGGGAGGGA
>NW_006288615.1:2077910-2087434 GCF_000327345.1 Myotis davidii
TTTCCCGGATCAGGGTGAGGGTCCTGCTTGGGTGCCTGGCCAGCCTGGATGAGGGGATGATGGCTGTTTGCAGCTGGTCACACCCCCTTCAGGATGCGGGTCCCCACTGGGGTGCTTGGCCAGTCTGGGTGAGGGGCTGAGGGCCGTTTTCAGGCTGGCCGGCAACTGAAGCTCCCAGCCTCTCCTTTTTTTATTATGGGATTTATTTACCTTCTATAATTGAAACATTGTTGCTGTCACTGGCAGTCCCAGCTCTGAGGCCGCAGCCAGCTGAAAGCAGGTATCTGGGGTTTATTTAGCTTCTATAATTGAAACATTGTTGCTTTTGGGCTCAGAGCCGGGCCGCAGAAGGCAGGGAACCTTGGCTTCCTCCATCACTGGAGCAAGCATGCCTCATGTTCACTTCAGCATTTCCTTCTTTTCCCTACCTCTCCCCAAAAACATTGCCTCACATGTGCACACAACTGAACACACACTCATATACAGACAGACTTGAGCACAGATTAGGACTACAGCCTCCACTTTGAGGGAACTGAAGAGAAAGAGGAGCAGGACTCCTGAATGGACGGAGGGGACAATGAGTAGATAATGTGAGGAGAATGGAAAAGATAGGCTGAGGTCATCAAATGAAAAGGTATCTGAGTAAGTTTCAAGGTTTTCTAAGTGGACATGGGATCCAAATATCGCCAGATGGGGATTTTGTGAGGCAAAGTAGGGTGACTTTCAAGATATGTCTCAGAAGTTTACCAGAAATCTATAATAATAAAAGCATAATATACTAATTAGACCGGACGACCTTCCGGATGAAGCCCAGGTCCCAGGTGCCAGAGAAAAGCTGGTGCTGGCAGCCGGGGGAAGAAAGGCCTACTCTTGGACAAATTTCATGCATTGGGCCTCTAATATGGTAATAAATTTCATGACTGACAGACCTGCAATGGAGAAAGATCAGAGGAAACTGGCAAAAGAAATAGTGGTCAATAGAGAAGTCAGTATCAAAAGAGCAGGCATTTGGTAATGATAAAAGTAGTAATCTGTAAGACTAAGCTGAACATTGATGAAGAAAATGTGAAGACAATGATTGCAATTATAAAAACAGCAAAAATATCAAGATAAGACAGAGAAGGAAGCTAAGAAGCAAAGAAGAACAAAAGGGAATTGACAGTAGAAAGAGGATTACTTCAATAGTGAAACCATATCCAGAGGCAGAAGCATAGAAAATAGATGGGAATGAGATGTATATAGGGGGTAATCAATGGAGAGAAATTAGATGAGGCACAAAAAGAACTGTAGAGAAAGAGTTAAAATAAGAGAGAGAAATGGTAGAGAAGATGGGGGCAGTGGGAAAGGGAGAGAAGGGAGAGATGAAGAAATTGTGGGATCTGAGATGACCATAAGAAAAAAACAATGTCTGCACAAGGGGTGGTTCACACCAGCAGTGAGTTTTCAGAGTAAGGTGTCCCCAGGTATCCAAATGGTCTGTGTAACTCATCCAGACTACTAGAGATGTCATCAGGCATTTCACCCATTCTTATGGCTTTAATTACCATCCATAACCTAATGGTTCCTATACATCTCCAGTCCAGCCCTGTCTTCTAAGCTTCTAAACTTATTCATCCAACTGTCAGCAAGACCTCTGGTCAAGGTCTTAAAGGCCTTAGTCTTCTCCTCTTAGATGTCTTTCCATTTGAAACTCAACTCTTCTAAAACTGAGCACATCATCTTTTCCCCTAAAACCAACACCTGCTCCCAGTGTTCCCCAGCTCTAAAACACACTATTAATTTACCAGTTCTTTAAAGTTCATATTCTCAGAGTCATCAGTATGGCACTCTGTGACCTAACTCTATTAATTCTTCCTTTTAAATGTCTCCAGGCTGTCCATGCATCTCCATCATCAAAGCTATCACTTTAATCAATGTCTATTATCACTTCTCACTGGAACTAGAGTGACAGGCTCCTGCTTTTAATTTTGTTCACAACAAATGTATTCTAAGTTATTTAGCTAAATTGGTCTTTCAAAAATGCAAATATGTCCATGCTGCTCTCCTACATAGAATCCATTGTCCTTCACTTTCCTTTAGGATTAAGTTAAATTTCCTTTGTGTGGCCTCCAAAGCCACCTACCTTGGGGCTCCTGCCTCTTTCTCCATCGTTATCATTGCTACTAACTTTCCTACTTCATGTTCAGACATCCCTAAGCTCCTCTTGGTTACTTGCATTCACTGAATGTAGACCTTTGCACATGCTTCTCTACCCACGTGGGGCTATTGTCTTGGTCCCTTCCCTCCATAATCTGGCTAACTCCTGCTTCTAGATACATACTCTGGAAGGAGTCCCTTTCTCAAACTAACCTAGCTCTTCCTGCTGTACCCGCCCCTCCTTCAGAGTACTCTGTGTGATCTGTGTTCTAACATTCTTCAACTTTCAATATATTCACTTCTTTATGTTCCAATGTCATGGTTGCTCTTAAGTTGACAAGCACTGACACTTAAGTAGTCATATGTCCTGCATTGTTATCAGTGTCCATCTCAGCACCTAGCACAAAGCAGAAGCTTAACAAATGTGCTGAGCGAATGAAAATAATTGTTTACTCTCTGTATTCCAACATTTGGAAATTTGTCTGGCCAAAGTTAGTTTATTAGAGTATCTATATGGAATGTTTACAAAAACTATTTTAATAATTTAATTTTATATATGTGTGTATAGACATATAAATGTAATAGTATTTCTGGAAAAGAACAAAATCACATAAAAATAAATACAAATATTTGTAAAAAATGTCATTAAGGAATGGATGGGAAAAGCACATAAAAAAATGGAAAGCCAAAGATGCAGATTTGAGGCAAAGAAAATAGAAAGGAAAAAAGATTGAAAGGAAGGGACAGAGATAATGAGGAACAACAATAGACAAAGATATTTCAGAGGTAGAGCCATTCTTTGATGTAGTGGAAAAGGAGGATGATTCAAGGCCAGGGGTGCAAATTAAAATTGCAAATTAAAGTTTTTTACAAATCATAAAATAGGAGCAGAGCTCCAAGGACTTGGAAATCAGAAGTGTTCCTGTGTCGTGTGTTCACCAAGTGTTGTGCCAAGAGGCCAAGAAGCAAGGCCTGAATGTAGCCAAACATCTGACATGATGGGTAAGGCCACCCAAGGATCTTGGGGTGGAGGTGATTCAGCAGATACTACAGACCCTTGGTATGTCAGTGATAGGTGATCAGTGCTCAAGGACAACATGAGGTGTCTTACCAGAAGGGAGTAGGTCAGTTATGAAGATGAGAGTCACAGGACCCAGGCTGCAGGATGTCAGGAGTCTGAAATCAGAGTACTGCTGCCCTTGACTCTGAGGACACTTTGATAAGGAAGGGGTCCAATCCATGTGAGAATCTCATTCTCTACATTTGCTTGACTTGACCATTTTGAGAACAGCAGGAAGGCAGCAGATCATGATCACAAAGTGGGTCCCATTGATTTTACATGGATTGATATACTAGAAATACACTGATTTTTAAAAAACAGTATTTGGTGCACTATATTAGTGTATCAATACCAAAGTGTTGGATTTATATAGTTACTTCCACCCTTCTTCATGGAGCAAAGAAAGCCAAGTATTCTGTTGGTGGATAATAGTGTCACTTGGTTACAACCTTGAAAAAAACCTCAAAAGACACATAAATGGTCCTGTTACTTGTCAGGAAAAAGACCTCAGATAACTAATCTTAAAACCAACATATAGTTTTAAAGGCTGCCCTCCAGCATACTATTGATTTATATAGTGATTTCTCATTAACTTTTGCAAATAAGATCTTATTTAATCTTCATTAAGAAATACAAAGTCTGCCCAGCTGGAATGGCTGGTTAAGCATCGACCAATGAACCATGAGGTCCCCGATTCTATCACAAGTCCAACTGCAGGCTTAATCCTCAGTCCAGGGCATGCAGGAGGCAGCCGATCAATGTGTCTCCCTCATCAATGCTTCTATCTATCCTTCTCCCTTTCTCTCTCTCTAAAATCAATAAAAACATTTTTTTAATCTAAAGCCTGAACAGGATAACTTTGCTACCTACCCATTTCATAAATGAGGAAATTGATGCATATAAGTCGTGAAGAGGGTTTTTTTTCAAAGTCTCAGAGAAGTCAAGACTTTAGATATCAATTTATATGTTTAATTCATTTATATACTCAGACATCCTTATAAACTCAAGCTTTCCACAATGTGAATTGTCATAAGATTTGTAATTTTTATTTATAAATTACAGTTCTCTGACCACCACCTGTTACTTTCTAGGTACTATGGATATTGGAAGCAGTTCTATTTTGGAAAAACACAGTGGGAAACGAAGTAAGAGTGAATAAGAATTTACTTGATTTTTATGTTACAAATTAACTGGTTTTTAACGCTAACATTTATTATCATAATTTTCTACTAGAGCCTAGTGCATGAAAATTGATGCACTGGAGGGGTTGTACTTGAGCCCAGCCTACCCCCTCTCACTGTCTGGGAGTCCTCAGGGACAGGAGGTGACCCGGCAATCAGGGGAAGGCAACGCCCCATCAAACCTCTGCTGCTGCCACTGCCAGCAGCACAACCCTCAGGCAGCCCTGGTTACCTGAGCCTTGGGCGGCCCTGGGAGACTGGGCAGCCACCATCTGAGGCTTGCCTGCACCTGGGGCCAGCCCTGGGCAGCTGGGCAGCCACCATCCAAGGCTTGTCTGCACCTCAGGACAGCTCTGGGCTGCTGGGGGGCTGAGAGGACTGGAGGACTCCAAAGGCAGGCACACGGGGCGGGCTCAGCCTTGCCGTGCACCTGCCACCCCGGCAGGGCTGAGAGGACTGGGTGCCACCATCTTGTGGCTGTGGGCACCGCCATCTTTGAGGGCAGGGCAGTTAATTAGCATATTTCCCTCCTTGTTGGCTGTGGGCACCGCCATCTTTGTGACAGAATGAGGGTCAATTAGCATATTCCCTCTTTATTAGATAGGATACCTTTCATACGGCAAAAAAAATGCCTTTTAAAGTAACTATGTTTTTTTCAAAATGCTCATGTCTTCATGTCGGTTTTTTTTCTGATTTTGAAGTATATATGGTTTCTAAAAATTGGTGTATGTCTTTCCAGAATTTCTCTATGCAGGTATTAGTACATTTTGGAATATAGTTTTATTTACCAAATAGGTTAATTTATGCATACCTCTCCTTTTCCTGCTTTTTAAAATTAATATGTAATACATAGACAATAAAAACATTTAATATTTTTAATAGCTATAATAAGTCTTATTTAAGTGCTTTAACATGCAATACTTTCATTTTTGCGGGTGAGCATTTTTTATTTTTTTAGTCATTTGTTTTACTTCTTTGTGAACTCTTTGTCATGAAATGTTATGTCAATGCTTTCTGTTATGGTGTTTGTCTTCTTGCTATGCTGAATGAATACAGAAATTCTTACATAATATATATTAAACATTCGTCATAAATGTTGCTGGTATGTTGTGCCACTTGTTTTTTTTTTATTAATATAATCTTGCCTGAGAGAAGTTATAAATTTGTAGGTAGTCAAATTTCTCATATTTCTCTTTAATACTATCATATTTACAACAGCCATTTCTAGTTTAAGATTTTAAAAATATTATTCTATATTTAATTCTAGGGTGTTTTAAATATTTGATCATTTTTCGTGTATGAATCTATAATCCCTGAGTTTTGCTTCTTTGGGATATGTGAGATGGGAATCATTAAATATTCTCTCCACTATTACATCATAGTTTGAATCACCTCTTTGATCACACAGTGTCTTTACCTGTTTATCTACTAGTTTTTGTCCCTCAATTGAAGGATTTACAGAAAAGAAAGTTGATCCAGAGGTCCCACCATCTTGATGACTTACTGGGAGTGAATTTTTTTAAATATATTTTTATTGATTTCAGAGATGAAGGGAGAGGGAGAGGGAGATAGAAACATCAATGAGAGAGAATCATTGACTGGCTGCCTTCTGCATGCCCCCCACTGGGGATCAAGCCCACAATCTGGGCAAGTGCCCTAGATTGGAATCAAACCCAGGACCTTTCAGTCTGCAGGCCAATGCTCTATCCACTGAGCCAAACCAACTAGGGCAAAAATATTTTTTTTAAATAATATTTTATTGCTAAAAAATGCTATCCATTATCTGGGCCTTCAGAAAGTCATAATCTTTTTGCAGGTGGAGGGTGTTGCCTCAGTGTTGGTGGCTGCTAACTGTTTAGGACAGTGATGGCGAACCTATGACACGCGTGTCAGAGGTGACACGTGAACTCATTTTTTTGGTTGACTTTTCTTTGTTAAATGGCATTTAAATATATAAAATATATATCAAAAATATAAATCTTTGTTTTACTATGGCTGCAAATATCAAAAAATTTCTATATGTGACACGGCACTAGAGTTAAGTTAGGGTTTTTCAAAATGCTGACATGCTGAGCTCAAAAGGTTTGCCATCACTGGATTAGGGTGGTGGTTGCAGAAGGCTGGAATAACTGTAGCAATTTTAAAAAAATAAGACAACCATGAAATTATTGAATCTTCCTTTTATAAATTATTTCTCTATACGATATGATGTTGTCTGATGCCATTTTAACCACAGTAGAACTTCTTTCAAAATTGGATTCAATCTTCTCAAACTTTGCCACCGCCTTAGCAACTACTTTCCTTTACTATTGAAACCTTCTATTGTACTTCAAAAATTTTCACAGCTTCTTCCCCAGGAGTAGATTCCAACTCAAGGAACCACTTTTCTTTGCTCATCCATAAGAAGCAGTTCCTCATCTGTTAAAGATTTATCATGAGTTCTCGCCGGTTTGGTTCAGTGGATAGAGCATTGGACTGTGGATTAAAGGGTCCCGGGTTTGATTCTGGTCAAGGGCACGTACCTGGGTTCAAGGTTCCCCAGCCCTGGTTGGTGTGTGTGCAGGAGGCAACTAATCAATGTGTCTCTTTCACATCAATGTTTCTTCTCTGTCTCTCACTCTCCCTTCCACTTTCTCGAAAAAAAAAAAAAATCAATGGGAAAATAACCTCAAGTGAGGATTAACAACAAAAATTACCATGAGATTGCAGCAATTCAGTCACATCTTCAGATTCCACTTCTATTTCTAGTTCTCTTGCTATTTCCACCACATCTGCAATTACTTCCTTCACTGAAGTCTTGAACCTCTCAAAGTCATCCATGATGGTTGGAGTCAACTTCTTCCAAATTCCCTGTTAATGTTGATATTTTGACCTCTTCTCATGAATCAAGAATGTTATTAATGGCATCTATAATGCTGAATCCTTTCCAGAAGATTTACTTTCCTATAGCTGCCATAGATGATTATTTCATCAGAGGAATAATTATCTATGGCAGCTATAGTCGTATGAAATGTATTTCTTAAATAATAAAACTTGGACGTCAAAATTACTCCTTAATCCATGTGCTGCAAAATAGATATTGTTTTAGGTATGAAAGCAACATTAATGTCATTGTACATCTCCATCAGAGCTCTTGGGTGACCAAGTGCCTTATTGGTGAACAGTAATATTTTAAAAGGAACTTTTTTTCTGAGCAGTAGGCCTCAATGGTAGGCTTAGAATATTCAGTAAACCATGTTGTAGCCAAATATGCTGTCATCCAGGCTATTTTGTTGCATTTATAGAGCACAGCAGAGTAGATTTAGCATAATTCTTAAGGGCCCTGGTGTTTTCAAGATGGTAAATGAGCACTGGCTTCAGCTTAAAGTTACAGCTGCACTAGTCCCTCACAGGAGAGTCAGCCTATCCTTTGAAGCCAGACACTGACTTCTCTTCTCTAACTATGAAAGTCCTACATGAAATCTTTTTTCAATATAAAGCTGATTTTTCTATACTGAAAAATCTGTTGTTTATTGTAGTCACCTTCATCATTATCTTAGCTTAGATCTTCTGGATAACTTCCTGCAGCTTCTTCATCAGCAGTTGTTGCTTCACCTTGCACTGCTATGTTATGGAGATGGCTTCCTTTCTTAAATCTCATGAACCAACCTCTGCTAGCTTTCAAGGCAAGCCTCTGAAGTCCAGGATGTACACTTTGCTGGTGATGTCTGAGATCTGTTGTTCCTTGATCTCCTTGACATTCCCTTTTATTTGCTGTCAGCTTCTTCCTGATTTCAGCTGCTCTTACATTTTCCTTATTGTGAATACGGAAACCTCATATGACTATGCAAAAGCATACTGTAAACAACTAGTACTGTGTAAAGGTAGGTTGTTTTTGTTGCTATTATTGTTTTCAGTGTGATGGCAACCAAGATAGTGTATTGGTACCTGGAGATTTAGCCCCACAAAAGTTGAGTGAAGACAAAATAGCCCTGGCCAGTTTGGCAGAGTGCCAACCCGCGGACTGAAGGATCTCGGTTCACTTCCAGTCAAGGCATGTACCTTAGTTGCAGGCTCCATACCCAATCAAGGCTAGTGCAGGAAGGAACCAATCAATGTGTCTCTCTCACATCAATGTTTCTCTCTCTTTGTCTCTCCCCTCCCTTCCACTCTATCCAAAAACCAATGGAAAAGTATCCTCCAGTGAGGATTAACAAAAAACAAAACAAAAAAAATAGACAAAAATAAAATATTTGAAGGTTACTGACATATAAAGCTTGTAAATCTCTATTTATAATTCTAAATGATTATTTTATTTTCTGTTTAAAGGAAAAAAGAGAAGGCACATAAGTAAAAAAACCAGTCCCCAAAAAGGTAAGAACAAATGTGAGGATTCACACCTGTGAGCTTACTACAGACCTAGTCTTCTTGCCAGATCCTGTCTTCGCCATAGCCCCGAAATAGCCTATGGCAATGGTCGGCAAACTCATTAGTCAACAGAAACAAATGTCAACAGTACAACCATTGAAATTCCTTTTGAGAGCCAAATTTTTTAAACTTAAACTATATATATAGATAGGTAGGTACATTGTTATTAACTTAATTAGGGTACTCCTAAGGCTTAGGAAGAGCCACACTCAAGGGGCCGAAGAGCCACATGTGGCTCACGAGCCGCAGTTTGCCGACCAAGCAAACTTCATAGCTAATGGATTATTTAGACTACAGATTGAATTATTGTAACAAAGAGACCCCAAAATACAGTGGCCTAAATCACATAATTTGTTTCTCTTTCATCAAACAGGTAGGAAGAATCTGCCTATTTCTTCTGAGTATTTCTGCCACCTTGATATATATATAGAGAGAGTCCCAGTGCACAAAAATTTGTGCACTCGAAGGGGGGGGTCCCTCAGCCCAGCCTGTGGCCTCTCGCAGTCTGGGAACCCTTGGGGGATGACCACCTGCTGGCTTAGGCCTGCTCCCCGGGGGATTGGGCCTAAGATGGCAATCAGACATCCCTCTGGCAGCCCAGCAGCCCTAGGGGGATGTCCACTTGCCACCGGGGAGCAGACCTAAGCTGCAGTCAGACATCCTTAGCGCTGCTGAGGAGGCAGAGGAGGCTCCACCACCACTGCTGTACTGGCAGCCACCAGCCTGGCTTGTGGCTGGGC
>NW_006288615.1:2087856-2097388 GCF_000327345.1 Myotis davidii
CATCACTGGAGCAAGCAAGCCTCCTGCTCGCTTCAGCTGCATGGCTGCCAGCCGCCATCTTGGTTGGGTTAATTTGCATATCACACTGATTAGCCAATGGGAGGCGTAGTGAAGGTATGGTCAATTACCATGTTTGTCTATTATTAGATAGGATTATGTTCCATACATGAATATATATATTCATGTATGGCACATAATAAGCATGTGTTAACTGTTAGCTCTCATTATTATTATTCTCAGTGTTCCTTGAGATACAAATTAAACTCTGTCTTAAATTCTTTTTATAATTAAGTCAGTATAAATAAATTAGGATTAATGTGAGGGTAAAGAAAATGAAATCTAAAATTAAACTTGCTTAAACATTTAAGGCTTGGTAAATATAAGGCTATGGGTTATATATTTGTCTTTATATGTTGGGCTCTTGAAAAGTTACAGTAAAATGGAATGTTTAAAAAGCACTATTATATACAATGTGACTTTCCACAGTGTCTGTTTTTATTTTTATTTTTTTCAGTGAGAAGCAGAGGCAGAGATAGAATCCAGTCTCTGAATAACAGAGTCCCAAGGAAAAGAAGCAAACCAAAAGGTAAAATTTTTAAAGATGGATACATTTTCAATTACAAAACATCTAAATTCTCCTGCTATATTCTTTGCTTTAAGTAACAAACCTATTTCCCTAATCACTTTATGTAATTATACTAACTGTTGAGGAATATACCAGATTTAGTCAATTCCAAAATTCATCAGGGATTGAAAGATAACACTGCAAACAAGTAACTTGGTAATGAATCCACAAACAGAATCCAGGGCCCAGGGGTCATGGCAGGGCCACGTCTGCTAAATTGCTAATGTTCTGACTGGAAATACAGCTGGGGTGTTTTTCTAAAACACTACTATTTGCACTGCAATTTTATAAACAAGAGACATTTATGTTATTTTTCCCCCCTAGGGATAAAAGCAGTCAACAACAGGCCTTTGAAAAGAAGCAGAAAAAGAGGTAAAAAGAAGTGATTAATATACTTTTAGTAATTAAGCATCTACATTTTACATGCCCAGGTTGCAAGCTCAATCCTCAGCGGTGAACATGCAGGAGGCAGCCTATCAATATCAATGATTCTCTTTCATCAGTGATGTTCCTCTCTCTCCCTCTCCCTTCTTCTGAGTGACCAATAAATTTCTTAATTGGCTGATACAGCCAGTAACAAATGTCAGGGTAGTCATCAACCTTGGCAATTTCAACAATACAACAGGTTGCTCATAACACCCACTTTATTGATGTTGATCAGTTGACCTGTGAGAGAGCACAAGCCTCCTTGGGCCTAGGTAGGGCTCCCTTCACTGCACTGATAACTTTTAAGGAGAAAAATATGAAGTGTGTGACTAACATGCTGTTTAGTTGACCCTTCTCTTGATCACATAGAGACCCATCAGTTGCCCACCAAGGGGGGCCCTTACTGGTAATACAAGACTTGTGTCCTAATTTCTAACATTCCTTTTATTATGTAATTTCTGCTTGTCATTTCTTCTTTTTGCCTCAATTTCCTCCTCTGTAAATGGGTAAGTGGCAGATGAACTCAACTGAGTGGTCCCCTAGGCCCTCTCCAGCTCTAAAAGAACTGACTCTGAAAGGACCAGGGACAACCTACCCTCCCCATCCCAGACAGAAGCCCTCGTGTATATCTTTCATGGATCCCCCTTAATGTTGGCCAGAAGGACAGGAGTAGGTGCTGCTGCTACTAAAGTTCATTTTAAGACTTTCAGCCTGATTGATGTGGCTCAGTGGTTGAGCATCAACCTATAAACCAGAGGTCATGGTTCCATTCCTCGGCAGGGTACATGCCCAGGTTGCGAGCTCAGTCCTCAGTGGTGAACATGCAGGAGGCAACCTATCAATATCAATGATTCTCTTTCATCAGTGATGTTCCTCTTTCTCCCTCTCCCTTCTTCTCTGAAATCAATACAAATATATATTTTTAAAAGACTTTCAACCCCTACTTCAGCAGAATCAGAGCCAGTGCCCCACCCCAAGGAGGTACAGAGGCCCTCTTCCTGGGCAATCTGCAGTTTCTTCTAGGAGAACCCTGCCCTGATTCACAGAGTGAAATCCATACAGAAAGTTCACATGAAGGAGAAGTAAAACAAGGCAGAGAGCAAGGAGGGAAGGCAGACACTGTTCCTGTTAAGTTCCCCACTGTCATCCTGTTCTCTGTTCCCCCAGTGGGGCCTCAGATGGGGAGACAACTAAAAGTTGAGGGGTTTTTTTCCATCCACATAATTCAAAGCAATAATATGGCTAGAAATCTTCCTTAAAAACAGGAGAAAAATCATTGTGCAGTAGGTAGTTGTGGCCAACAAGCTTGGGAATTCAGGTCCTTCACATGAGGCTATTATGCAGGATTTCAGAGAACAGAAATGGAGGATGACATTATCATTGTGTGTCTAACCTGCCATAAAAGAAAAATGTTGTTCATGGGGAAACTCCCTCCACTACGTTTTGATTTATAAAAGAAGGCTCTCAAGATGGGTGAGAAGAAAGAGGGCACAGTTAGAAGAAAATGAAATGAAAGTAATAATAATAATAATGCTTCCTTGCAGGTCCAAGAATTCCCAGAGATAAACATATGAACTTTAAACGCTCTATACTTCCCGTGACCTGTGGTCCAGCAAAGGGGGAATTATATAAAGAGAAAATGAAACAAGGTAAGTTTTCTGGTCTTCTACGCTTTTCAACTGGAAACTATCCATGTGGATATTATATTGTTCAGGGGCTAGACACCTGTGTCAGGGTCTCCGAGACCATCCCAACACTTGGTGATTTACTAAGAGGATTCACAGGCCTCAGCATATAGTCTAACTCATTGCTATGATTTATTAAGTTGACACAAAGCAAAATCAGCAAAGGCAAAAGCACATGGGACAAAGTCCAAAGGCAATAGGTGCCAATTTCCAAAGGTCCTCTCCCAGTGGAGTCATACAGGACACATTTAATTCTCCAGCAGCAACTCATAACAACACATGTGAGATGTTATCTATCAGGGAAGCTGCCCTGGCCTAGGAGTCACAGGGTTTTTACCAGGAGTTAGCCACATAGGTACACTTTACCTCACATCTGCCAACATTCCAGACTTCCAGAAGGAAAGAAAGTGTTCAGCACATGCCCCATGGGAACGGTGGGACCCCTCCCAAAATCCAGGCTTTCAGATGTCAGCCAAGGATCAGCCTTGGAAGCAGACATTTCTAAAGGTAGTTGTCTCAGGTTTGCTCTCTTAGGTCTTTTCTGTACAGCATCTCAAATAGACTGGAGGAAAGATGACATTTCCTCACTTTTAAAATTCATAAACATTAGCCTACCAGGCCATCTTTCCTTTCCCCCAAGGAAAAGTCCCTATAATGCCCATCCAGCACCCAGCCCAAGAACAAGTGCTTCAATATCAGGGTAGAAATGTACACATTTGAGAAATACAACAACAACTTCACAGTCCCATTCCCTGCAACACCTGTACCACCTTTTTTTTAATATATTTTATATATTTTTCACAGAGCAGAAGGGAGAGGGATAGAGAGTTAGAAACATCAATGAGAGAGAAACATCGATCAGCTGCCTCCTGCACACCTCCTACTGGGGATGTGCCCGCAACCAAGGTACATGCCCTTGGCCGGAATCGAACCTGGGACCTTTCAGTCGGCAGGCCAATGCTCTACCCACCGAGCCAAACCAGTTAGGGCACCTGTACCACCTTATGCTAGCCAGGAGCACAGGTTTTAGAATCAGGGTACCTGGCTTTGAGTTTCAGCTATATCAAGAGTGTCTGTTGCAACTGGACCAAGCCATTCTTCTCTCTCATCCTAAACTCCTCCTCTACAAAATGGGAATAGTAATAAAACTTGCTTCACCATATTATTATGAGGGGAAAAATGGAATAACAGATATAAAATAACTTGAAAATTATAATTGTTAAAGTACAGCACAAATGTTTGGCAGCCAGGATTGATCCCCCCTCCCAAAATAGAGTTCTTTAGACATCAACAAGTATAAATGTGTGCCCTATGACTATATTGCATATGAGTAATTTAACTTTTACTACCACATAACATTTCCATAATTACTTTCCACATAAAATAGCCATGAATCCAAAATATGAGAAATAATTGCTGCCATTAACTGGATTATCAACATTGCACAAGACTAGACAGATGTGGCTGTGGTGACAGCTGCCACTTGGCCACCTACATGCCCTCATCTACCCTCTCTGAAATTCAGCCTGGCTCTATTCTGAGTCTCAGAGAAGGGATGGGAAAGAATCCTCGTCTTTGTTTTTAAGAGTCATACTTTTTTCTCTCTCTCTTGAATATAATTAAATACTTTTTAAAAGAAAATGTTAGTAATAATTATTGCCCTTCTCATTGCACAGTAAAGGAAAGTGTGCACACATGGCAGGGAGTCCCTTCTACCACCACCCTTCAGGTTGTTGTGGGGCCCCTAAGAGGGAACTCAGCTCTTCTGGGTTGTTGATTCTAAGCCCAAAATGGGTGGTAGGAGGCCAAGTTCTAGGGTTTTCACAGTCAGGGACACTCCCTGCAACAAAGGGAGCTCAGCGTGTCTTGTCCGGTCTCACAGGAATCTCAGCAAAGTGTATAAAGACAAATGATGGGAAGCAGCTCACCCTCAAGGAATTTGAAATTGAAGGAAACCACGAAAGGTCCAAGAATTGGAAGCTGAGTGTGCGCTGCGGTGGATATCCCCTGAAATACCTGATTAAGGTATCCTAATGACAAAGGGCTTCCATTAAGGATGGAGTGTCATAGTTCACAAACTCCAAGCTTTATCGATGTTCAGAAAACCATCATGACTTCCTTTGAGCAGGTCACAATGCATGCTATTACTAACTAACATTCCACTCCGGTATTATCTTGACCACTTTATCACAGTGTAATTCTAAGTGCATGAACTCTTCTCCCTTTGAAGGTAGACAGTAATTGTGGCCTTGACTCTGTCACTAGTAGTTGCCACTGTGTAATATGGTCACAGGAAAGTAATTTAAATTGGGGAATGGGGGGCAGAGGAGGCCATCTTAGGCTTTGGGGACCAATAAAGTAGCATAGTAATGTATCTGGGAGGCACTGGAAATACCAAGCTCAAAACAGTAGAAAAAGTACAGAAGTACAAAGAGGACACAAAGACTCCTCACAGCATTAATCTCATTTCTCTTTCAGAAAGGATTTCTACCAGACCCACCGAGAACAAGAAAGGTAATTATCGCATGAATTTCTGCCTATATCTCACCTATAATATTGTTGATTTTCCATTTCTCTGGCCTTATTCTATGGCTCCTAACTTCATTAATTCTAGTAAAATTTTATTTATAATATGGGGATTTTTGCACTTGCTGCTTTCAAACATTACAGTGTCTGAGACCAGAACTTCTTCAAGCATTAAAACATAAGAGATAGAGGTGAGACTAATCCTTTAAAATAGATAATGAGACAGAGCTGACCTTATATGATTGTTTCAACTTCATTGTCTAGCATGGAAGAATAACTCATGGGATAGGGTGGGGTTCTAGGACACCCAGAGATGCAGGAGTTATATGGCCACCTCTTTGGTCATTATGCCTTGGGTCCACTGGGTGGTTTCTCTATGGCCTCTCTGCCCCAGCTAAAGGTAAGAGCTGAGGTAGTCATTCCCCCAGGCTGAAAGGAGGCCCAGTCATTTCACAGATACCCAAGGACGATGCAAGCCCTTGGGATTCAGGAGACAGTAGAGAGGTACTCACCTTCAAGAAAAGATGCAGAACTGGGACTTTGTACCCATTTTATCCTTAGCGCTGTGTCCCAGGAGAGCTGCAGAGGCCGTGGAGTCTACAGAAACATTTCTTTGGCACCCCGGACTATGGGCCCTGTGGTCACTGGGGGCTGTGGGTGATGAGTCCTCAGTCTGAGTCTCTCATTTAAGCTCCAATTCCATCTGTGAAAACCAGGGCCAGCCTCCCTCCTTACATGGCTTCACAAAAGCCACCTTGGGTATAAGATCCACAGAATGGAATTTGCATTGGGCCAAACCATCACTGACACATAATTTAATGTTTTTTATTCTCCAATTAGATATATAGACTCACAAAAGCAGATGTAAAGCAAAGGGAAGGCATGAATCCTTTGCATAAAAAGTATGCTCAAATGTGTGGTTAATGAAAACTCGTATTCAATATTGTCACTCGATCTTTCTCTGTTTTCTATAGATAGTACCAGATTCTCACAGTGATAACATTATGGACCCATATGTAAGTATTGCCACCTGTAACCCCAGAGTAATCTAGGCCTTTTCAATACATTATCTTTGTCATGCTGTCTTTCCCTGAAGCATGCTCACACTCAGTTAGAACATGTCGCTGTGTGTGATGAGTAAAGAACAGCAAATGCATCACCCATACCAGGTAAATGGTTCTGGAGTTGGGTGTCTCAATGTGAAAGCATCCTTTCCATTTGTTTGGTGGAAACCTTCCTATTTTCCCATTAGTATGGGAGGCAGAGCTCTACACCACTGGGGTCTCTAGAGATGGGTCTTGAAGTAGAAATGGGCAGGGCTAGCTTGCCGATTAGGGGTAGGGAGCAAATTCGAGAGGATATCAGAATTTTAAAGAAAGCAGAAGGAAAGAGAGGAAAATATCAAACATCCAATCCATGGTTCAGCCAGTGATAAGATGGTTTCACACATCAGACAGAAGGAACAGGCCTCACCAGGTTGATGATTCAAGGTATACATCCTGTCATGAGTCTTGCAGAGAAATGTACTCAGAGCAATGTGTACATCCTGTCATGAGTCCTACAGAGAAATGTACTGAGTGTTCCCCAATTGTGTAACATGGGGAAATAACTAATGGGGTGGGCAGGGGTCCTAGGACACTCAGATAGGCAGGTGGTGTCACCTCTCAGGTCATTATGCCTTGGATCAAACTGGGTAGTTTGTCCATGGCCTCTCTGCTCCAGGCTGGAGGTAAAAACTGAGGCAGTCATTGTTCCAGATGGGAAGGACATCAATTCATTCTAACGATACCTACAGTTCAGAAGCCTTGACCCAAAAGCCTAACAATAGGCGGTCAGCATCCATGAGTCTCATTTGTTATGACAAAAAGGATAAACAATTACATGGCCCCATGCCAGAGTCAGCAAGGCCCATGTGGGATGTGCCCAAGGATGTCCCTAATGAGGCATTATACAAGATTTCCTATTGAAAGGGAGAACATGGGCAAGAGACACATTGCAGCTTAGAATTTCCTTATACATGTATGTAAGTTTTGTATCTCTTCTTATATTAAACTTATAAATGAAGAGAATGTACAAACTGGGGTATAGTCCAATTCACCCAAGCTCATTGGACCCAGAGATGATATTCTGACTGTTATGATTTGTAACTTTAGTAGCAGACCTTTTTTTTCTTTCCTGATAAGATGGTATTATGATTAGGGCCTCTACATTCTTGTAGCAGTGGAACTCACAGAAGCACTGAGAATGAGATGAGATATTTAAAAATTTGGACTTGCAACACTGTTGATAGATTGGATATCTAGGTGTGGAGAAAAGCAGAATCCATCTTCAATTCTGGGCTCCTGGGTGAATTATGGGTTCCTTGGTGAGATGGAAGCTAAAAGAGGAGCAGATTACAGACAGGAAGACAAGGAATATAGTTGGGGACAGGGTGGATTTTAGACTTGATGAAAGACTTCTAACTGGAGATAATGGAAAGTAGAGTGTGGAGGTTTAGGGTCTCAGAAGGGGAACAGGGACACAGGTTTTAAAGTCTAAGGATAAGTAAGGTAAGCATGGTCATGGGAGCGGTGAAGGAGTGGGGGACGTAGGACAGAGCACCAAGGAATTCCAACATTCTAAGTGAGGACCCTTCAAGAAGAGGCAGAGTTTTATGGGAGTAAATCCAAGGGAGTAGAGAATCAGAGAACAAAGCATAGTGTTTCTAGAAGGAAGAAGTGGAATGGCACTTCCTGTCACCTCCCCACTTCCTCACCACCCGCCAGCATCTCAACCGCCCATCACTGAGTGAGCCAGTCCTCAAGTCTGTGCATTATTTTGTACCTACGTTATCACAGGACAATGTGAATTCCTCCTTCTAACCCATTGTGTAGACAAGATATTTTCATCTAAGTGTAGAGCTGTTACCAACACATTGGGTGAGACATTCCCCCACCACAGAGTTCTCCTCAAACAGTTATCTATCTGCTCAGGTGGAGCCAAAAACTTCTGGACATTTCTCCATCACAGACACATGACCCTCATACATAGAAATTTAATATGTAGAGATTCACATGTTGTTGCCACATAGATTATCATCCACACACAAAATAAAGAAAAACATGATTTTTCTCACAGCCCAATGGATTCATTCCTTGGCCAGTTCTTACTTTGTCTATAATTTCTACCATCTTCACTGTGTTTTTTTCATTCCACAATACTTAGATGCAAACACTGTCAAATTATTGACTTCACTCAATGAAGGACCTGCATATTAAAATTGTGGAAGACCCAGCATCATTCAGTTTTGTGGGTTCTTCCATCTTCCTTATATAGAACAAAGCACCAGATCATCCATGAACCCAGTGGTTGTCATTGCCATACTCTCTGGACATTCAGAAATGGCACCTCCACACCTTTCATGCCAAGCTGAGTTGGGACATCTTCCCTAGCCTCCCAGAGCTAAAGAGCTCAGTCTAGCCTGGCATTTACCTGGTCATCTATGCCTAGGGTCTCTCCAACCCGGAGGTACTGTCACAGGCCCGAAGTCCCTCCAGGCACAGAATCCATCATCCAGTAATACCTTCCCAGGCTCTTAAACTCATGGGGAATGTATGGTTGAGAAAATGAGGTGCAGTGATATCTCAGGAGTTTATTCCATCATATTAAATTCTCAGTAAACCACTCTTTGATGAGTCAGTTTTGATGAGACAATATAGACAACCAGATAAGACACTGTATTTCTGAACCATATTTTTCCAACAGAATAATAAATATCTCAGATTATCTTTAATTCACCCTTTTTGTTGCTAGCCGAATCTCTGTCTCCATAGGGAAAACTTTCCTGACCTAATACAGCCGCTTCCTCCTGAACGTCACTGCAGACCAAAATGTCTTCTAAAAATCTCTACTCAGATATCTTTACAGACACAGCTCCTAGGGCAATGTAGACTAAGGAGAAAATAAAATTTAAAAAATGGGACTACATCAAAATAAAAAGCTTCTGTACAGCAAAAAAAAAAAATCAACAAAACAACAAGAAAGCCATCTGCATGGGAGAACATATTTGCCCATGATATGTGAGATAAGGGTTTAATCTCCAAAATTTACAGAGAATTCATACAACTTAACAAAAGGAAAATGAACAATCCAATCAATGAGTGGGCAAAGGACCTAGATAGACACTGTTCGAAAGAGGACATACAGAAGGCCAAGAGACATATGCAAACATGCTCAAAGTCACTAATCATCGGAGAGATGCAAATCAAAACAACAATGAGATACACACACA
>NW_006288615.1:2097801-2131543 GCF_000327345.1 Myotis davidii
GGTTTGGGGGCGGAGCCCGGGGGGGGAGTTGATTGGGGGAAAAGGAGACATATGTAAAACTTTAGACAATAAAAAAATAATAATACATAAATAAACATCTCTGCTCAGTGTTATTCTTTAATATTACAAGTTTCACCTTGGTACAAGCAAAATCTGTGTGTTCTTGAGTCCAATGAAATCTCACTGTCCTTCTGGAATCTCACTGATCCCAGTGATTTCTACATTATCTCCGTTTCTAGCCAGAAAACTCAAATATATGTGAGATGTGCCATAAAGGAGGAACGCTATTTTGCTGTGATACGTGTCCAAGATCCTTTCATGAGACATGCCACATCCGTCATATTGATCCTAGCAGGTTAGTGACACTTGGTCCCCTCTTGCCCTTCCTTCTTGTGGTAGAGCTCTTCCCACCATGCACACTCAGCCTGCAAAGTTTATCTGGGTGTATGTGTCTTGATGCAGAGGGAGCAGGGCCCTTAAGTATCAGGATCCAGAATTATGGTCCAGAGCTATTTAACTGTGCTGGCAGCAGTAGATTCATGGGAAGTGAAAATGCCTCAAGTGGTTTTTAAGGTGAATAGAAAGAGGTGTCACCACCACCTCCTCTGCTTTGTTCCCTAACCATACACTTTGATGGGATGGTGACACCGTGCATTAGCTGCCAGTTGGAAGCATATACCACCTGCCTTGGGAACATCTCAAAGCTGGCAAAGCTGGGGCTGTGGTGAGTCCTCTAAAGGCCATTCCCACAGTCCACCAAATCAGCTGACACTGCGTGACAGGGTCCATAATAAGACTCATGAATTCTGAGGATGAGTCCACTGCTACATTTCCTTGGCTGTAAAATGTATCCTTGGTCAGAGGTGATGGTATGCAGGCTAACATCGAGATTGGTAAGGCATCTATAAGTGGTGGTGTGGGCAGAGGATGGCTACCAGGAATGTGTGTATCCCCATGAGGACAAAGCATTGCCCTCCATAATGGGAGGAATCTAACGTAACCCAGCTGCTCTCAGGTAGCTCCCAGGCAGTGGTGCCACCTCAGGGATTTGGCATAAACCTCTCTAGTCGGTCAGGCAATCTGCAGAGGCAGAAGACAGTCCACTTTTTTGTTGAACCCACAGATAGTCCCCATCCCTGAACCATGGACACTGTGTAATGGGCCTCTTTTTTTTCAATTACAATTGACATGCAACATTATATTATTCATTTCAGGTGTATAACATAGTCAATAGACATTTATATAATTTACCTGTTGATGTCCTAAATAAGTCTAGTACCCATCTGACACCATACATAGTTAACATAATGTTACTATTTTCCCTATGCTATACTTTACATGCCCATGACTGTTTTTATAACTGACAATTTGTACATCTTAATTTGTAATGGGTGTCTGAGAAAGGACTGAAGTGGTCCCGGGGAGAAGCTAAATGATATCTCTAAGATGAATCATTGTATCCACCTGATTGTGGAGAGCCTCCCAGCACAGAGAACCTGGGAGAGAGGGCTCTCAAGGCAAATAGAATATCTGACACTCTGTTGGTAGGGTTCCTTTCCAAGAAGTCTCTGCAGCACAGATTCTAGGTATAGATATGGCAATGCCAGAGGGGAGGATGCCCATGGCTTGTGCTCTGTGCTTATTCAGCAAAGTTGGGAGACAAGAGCTGGTTTCTGACTTTTCTTCTGGCCTGATGGTTCATCAAGGCCCAATACTTTGGTCTTGATGGTACTGGTTGCCAATACACAACGGTGGCAGACAGGGATCGTTACCATACTCACAGTGGCTCAATTGGGAACCCTAAGTGTTGAGGTGAATGAGAGTCCATCACCCACTATGGCACCTAACTCAACGGACTACTTATGGGAGGGGTGTCTTTGGTAATTGAGTCTAAATGGGACTCTAGTGCGGAGGGGTTTTCAAGAGAAAAGTTGGCTTCAAGTTGGTAACCGATAGTCCTTTTGAGGACTTCAACAGCTGCAGGAACAATGGCTGTTTCACAGAGAACCCGCCCCTGCTCACTTCACGTCCTGCCTCTCAGGGTCCCATGGAATTGCATCTTCTGCGAGATAAAGTTTATTCAGAAAATGTGTCCAGAACGTCAACCATGTCATCAGGAATCGGAGATCCTAGAAAGGAAGATGCTGCATGAGGAGCACTTGGTAAGTTGCAAGGGGAAGCTGAAGCCTCCTCCTTTCTGTTCAGTTGAGAGAAGAAGCAGTCTTGCAGGGGCTGGAGGAATGCTGCCCAGAGGCAAGCATCTGTGCTTCTTTCTCTGTGCTTTGATCACATCTAACACCAAAATTTGTATCCAAAGGAGATCCCCGTTCTGTGTTTGTTTCAGAGTCCACAGGTTTGGGCGTTGTGCATTCTGCCTGAACATGCAGGGCAGTTCATTCTCTCCAAGCTGCTTTTCACTTAAGATCTCCTCTATCTTTTGCAGAAATGTGAGTTCCTCCTCTTGAAGGTCTGTCACTGGTCAAAAAGCTCCTTTTTTATCCAAAAACCATATTATGTAAGTAATAGCAACAAAGCCCCAAACTGGCATTTGTCAAATTTGTGGTATGAATGCAATAGGTACAAGTTGCCATTATCATTGCCTTGTTGATGGATGTCTCAGTCAGCTTAGTCAGCCCCTAGCAGCTTAGGCTGCTATAACAAAGTACCACAGACTGGGTGGCTTCAACCACAGAAATGTGTTTCTCACAGTTCTGGAGGCCGCAAGTCCAAGATCTGAGTACCAGTATGGTCAGATTCTGACGAGAGCCCTCTTCCAGGTTGCAGACTGACAACTTCATGTTGTGTCCTCACATGGTAGAAACAGGGAGAGAGCTCTCTGGGGTCCTCTTACAAAGGGCATTAATCCCATTCATGAGCACTCCACCCTCCTGACCTAATTATCTCCCAAAGGCCCCGTCTCCTAAGACCACCACATTGGGAGTTAGAATTTCAACATCTGAGTTTGTGGGGGGAGGGACATACATAGTCATAGCAGTGAGAGTCTCTAGAAAGTAGACTTGGAACCATGCCAATAGCCTGCCCTTTGGCACTTTCATCCACAGAGTAAAAAGCGATCTCAGAGCCTGACAAAGTGCGTGTGGTTAAACAAAATCAAAGAAACACTGGCTTCTAAGTTGTACCTCCAAGTGAAGGATTTTGTGCAGGACATGCGCCTCATCTTTCAGAACCACAGGAAAATTTATGAGGTACGTGGCTGTCCCTGCATCCCTTTTTCTTTCGATTAAGTCACTTTGCCTTTCCTCTTCTCATATCAGGTAAATGTTACAACTTTCCTCATCATGCAGCAAGCACACACAAGTAAAAACTCTGGAAGGATTCTAAAAGCCCTGTGGTCTACAGAGGTGAAAATATAATCATCAACCAGAGGTATCATTGCAAACACTGTCCTAGGATCTCAGAGTCTGCTCACTGCTAGATAGCCGATTTTCTCCCAGAGAACAGTAGACTGCTGATCTAGTCCCTTCCACAAAAAACAGAAGTGCTTTTTAAAGGCAACCAGTGTTTCTCTTCTCTAAAGGAAGATACCAAATCAAATTTCTCAAATTTCAAAGTCTTGGATTTCTTTACATACAAATCCCGTAGTGCTGTGTCAAAAAGTTAACAAGGCCCTAGACCATGGTCGGCAAACTGCGGCTCCTGAGCCACATGCAGCTCTTTGGCCCCTTGAGTGTGGCTCTTCCTAAGCCTTAGGAGTACCCTAATTAAGTTAATAACAATGTACCTACCTAAGTTTAAGTTTAAAAAATTTGGCTCTCAAAAGAAATTTCAATCGTTGTACTGTTGATATTTGGCTTTGTTGACTAATGAGTTTGCCGACCACTGTGGCCTAGCCGGCTTGGCTCAGTGAATACAGCGTCAGCCTGTGGTCCAAGGTTCAATTCCAGTCAAGAGCAAGTACCTCGGTTGCAGGCTCCTCCCTGGCCTAAGGCTCTGGTCAGGGCCCTTGAAGGAGGCAACCAATCAATGTGTTTCTCTCACATCTATGTTTCTCTGTCTTTCCCTCTCGCTTCCACTCTCCCAAAAACCTACAACAAAAATCAACGGAAAAATATCCTCGAGTGGAAAAATAACCTCGGGTGAGGATTAACACACACACACACACACACACACACACACACACACACATTAACAAGGATTGCCTCAAGGGGTGAGAATGAAGGGAGAGGAAGGCACAATGAATTTACTGTAGACATTTCCATACTACTATATTGTTGCAAATAATATGTGCTGTGCTCAAAACTCAAATAACTTCTATTTTGTCAAATTAAATCAATCAATTTTTGGTGAAGAATTAGGCTGCAAGATAGTACTATTTTTGCTTCTCTGTCTTCCAGGTAAAGAGAAGTGATCAAGCTATCAGGGAACATTAGCTATTCCTAACTGGATGAAGTCTCACTTAACATTTGAGGGTGGCCTAAAATGAAGATCTTGATTACCTGAAACTTTGGGTAATTGGCAATGGCTAATATTGTTTTTCTCTTGGTTTTTTCAGGGCCAGAAATTCATCATGCTGGGAATTCAAATAGAGGCCAAATTTGAGAAAAACTTCAAAGACATTTTTGGAATTCAGTAAATCAGCAAGAAGAGTTCTCAGTCCGAGCCCATTACTTTGTGATTTTTGTCCATTTCTGTTTCCCGCTTCAGAGCCTCCAGCAGTACATGGCCAAGTGTCCGTGGTCCCGCTGACCATTCTGTCTAATGATATGCAAAAACAATCACATCACACTTCTTTTTTCAAACTTATTTTGTCATTATTTCAGCTCATTTATTTTTCTAAATAGAAAGTGTAAAATTGTTTTGTCCAGATCTCTTATTAAATAAATTGGAGTGAAATTTACAATAAAAATATTGAGTCTTTCTATAAAGAATCATATCATGTGCTTCCATTTATTTAAATTATTATGTTGTTAATAAAGTTTTCTCTCCTCTCCTCCTCCCCACATAGAACTTATTCATTTCTTGCTTTTTCTTTTTACTGTCAGGTATTTTATACTATTTCTTGTTATTATGAAAGTGACATTTTTCCTATTATAGTTTCTTACTTATTGTTGCCTGTTATAGAAAACTACTGTTATTTATATATTTTGGTAAAGCCAGTGTTATTTATATAGTTTGGTTACTGATTACCATTCTGAGTACTTTTTTGCCTTTTACCCCATGGCATCAGGAAGCACATAGCATAGCATACTGTTTTCAACATTTAATTCATAGGGTCAGAATCCTAATTGGTACAGCTGATAAAAGCATTCCTCACGCACTAAACCCTCTGACGGTTCTTGGTTCTGTTGGGGAATGGCTCTGCCATGACATCCTGGTGACCTTGCATGTCTCCACACGGCACACATATGCAAGACTTAAATGCAACTGATCTGATTTAGGCCTTGGAAGAATGCCCGGTGGTTTTTCCAAAACATGAGAGCATGGGAGACTTGTGAGGAGCTGCTACAAAGCCATTTTCCATTCATCGCCTTATCTTCCAGACGCTATCATGACTCTCTCCTTTCATTCCAAGTTCTGATGAGGTCTGAAGCCTTCTGACACGTTATTTAGGGCACAGCTGTAGGCTATACAACTACTGGCTGCAACATGAATGTGGACCATCACTCATGTCACACCATAAGGCATCCACAATCCCTTTGTTTGGGTACAATCCTATGGTACAGAGGACATGGGAAGCTGGTACCTTTGCTTTTTTTTTTGCTTTTGTTGTCTATGTAAGTATCAAACTGTCTGAATAGTAAAAGAGTGCATCATTTCTTTACCAGTCAAATCATTTAGCTTTGCTTGACAGGTTCTCAGACCCAAAATATTCCGGTTATAGGAAAAAGAATACCACATATTGATAGCTGGTTCAGAGTATACACTACACCAGCGGTTCTCAACCTGTGGGTCGAGACCCCTTTGGGGGTTGAACGACCCTATCACAGGGGTCACCTAAGACCATCCTGCATATCAGATATTTACATTATGACTCATAACAGCAACATTATAGTTATGAAGTAGCAACGAAAATAATTTTATGGTTGGGTCACAACATGAGGAACTGTATTTAAAGGGCCAGAAGGTTGAGAACCACTGCATTATACCATTCAGGAAAGTACCTCAGCCTCAGGAATTATTGTCTCCAGCTGGCTCCAATGCACCAAGTCACCATTCAATAATAAGATTTTGTTATTGGAATAGAAAATGTTGAAGATTAAATGAATTTATAAATGTCAAATGTTCAAAATCATGTCTGAAACACATGAATGTGTCATCGTGGCTACACACAGTAGGGATTCTGTATTCAAAATGTTAACTCAAGCAAAAGGCAGCAGTTCTCATTGTCCATTCAGCTAGTTGATGGAAATGGAAACAAATGGAGGCCATAAAAACCAAGATTGACACATTTTCTAGCCATTCCCAAAGAGAACAATGTCTATTTTCCAAGTTAATGGAAAAAGGAAATACCCATATCCTTAAAGGATTATTGAACAAGAATCCTCAGCTAATTCTAGAGGCCTGAAATGCCATCATGACCTAGCAGAACAGGTTAGGTGTTAAATGCAATTTCTATCTCATGGTCGATTTAATCAAAAAACATTTCTTACAATTGATGGAATAATTTAGGGATGATTCAAAAATAAATGTGTCTACAGCTCTGTCTCCCTTTACTGATGTCATAACTGTAAAAGGAGGTCACCTAAATAGGTAAAATGTTCAGAGTTCCTGCCAGAGAATAAACTTTCTTTCTGGGACTACAGTTATTTAGAAAAACGGATAAATTCCATCACACACCAAGCAAAATATTTTATCCTTGAAGCTCTTTCTTGTAGCATATTCTATTTTCAATACTTTAGCTCTTTAAAAAGTTATATTTTTTACTTAGGTTTACAGTCTAAATTCTGACTGGGGTTTTTTTCCCCTTTTAACTTCTTTTTGTGTGCTTTGTTGGGTTGGGGGATTCAATGATGCATCATTATCTAGAATTGGTGGTTTTTCCAGTCTATCATTTTCCATTTGTAGCAGAGATAGTAGTGTTCACCAAATACTGCATATGTCCTCCAAATTTTTCCATTTCCTTGCATTAGGACTGACTAATACCCTTACCAATGGACTATGATCAGAGGTGGCATGTGTCATTTGCAAACTAATTCATAGGAGAGCAGTGAGAATTCTCCATGCACCCTCTCTCCTACCACGTTGATTATGGAAGCCTGGTTTTGAGAGGACAGAGCCCAAAGACTGAAACAGCCTAGTACATGTACTTACTGCCACCTCGGAGGGGCTCCCAGATGCACTGTGGGCTTTGAGTAAGCAAGAAGTGAACTTATTTGTGTAAGCCAGTGGAACTTAAAATTGGTTATTGTCACCACACAAGCTAGCAAGTCCTGACTTATTTGGTACTGAAAACAACAGAGAACACTTGCAGGAGTGAACTTTCAGTTTGGGGGAGCTTTGTGCCAGGAACTAGAGACAAAGGCCAAATACATATTTTTTATTATAGGCATGCTATCTTGTTTCTATTCTCATGTCAACATATGAACCCATGTGCAATAAATACAGCCTTGCCTCCCACATTTCCCAAGAATGGGTTCCCAGGATTAAGTGAACCATGGTCTGTGGAGTGCACTCAAAGTAAAATGTATCAAGCCCAGCTGGTGTGGCTCAGGTGGTTGAGGGTCAATCCACGCACCAGGAGGTCGCTGGTTCAATTCCCAGTCAGAGCACATGCCTGGATTATGGGCTCAATTTCCAGTAGGGGATGTGCAGGAGGCAGCCGATTGATGTTTCTCCCTCACTGATGATACTCTCTCTCTTCTTCTCTCTGAAATCAATTTTAAAAACTATTATTTTTTTAAAGTAAAACACGTCAAGAAACAGGAGCTCTGAATTCAGATGCCAGGTGCTCTGCAGGCTGAGGCTGGCCATCCTCACACTCCTCACCAGGTCCACATCTTGGTGCTGATCTCTGGGCTTCCGGAGGCACTTCCTGCCCATTGGATTCACTGCTGATCACTGTGCAAAGGAAAAAAAAAACCCTAAGGAGTCTCAATGTGGGGCCCATGAGGCAGCAGAAAACCCCATAACAAAGGGACTCCAGGAGAGACCCAGCAGCTTGCAGAACTTCTAGATAGGAATGTCCCTGCACCAGATGGTCTGTCTTCCCAGGGAATCCTCTCACATGTTAGAAGCTCCCTGCACTAAGCACCAGAGTCTCCCTCTCTTGCACCACCACCACCTCACCACGCTCCACCCCCGTGCTCCCTCGGCCTCCTCCTGTCCCCTCCTCTGGGACATACACAGTGCCATCACCTGCCAGACTCCCTTGGCCAGCCTTACCCATTATTTCCGGTGCTTGGTCACGTGCTGGCCTTGCTTGCTGGCCTCCTTCGTTCATCTCGAGGGGACAAATTGCCTTCTGCATACCCATCAGACCCACAGCACAAGATTGCACTGGACTTTCATGTGTGGATAGCTCTGCCCCTAAAATAAGTAAGGATTCAGGAAGAATCTTCCTCTGTCCCCCTCAAAGAGCCTCGTGGCTCCCTTTCTTCCCTCTCTCCCCGTGTCCCTTGAGAGGCTCACTCTCATGAGGAATCTCACCTTCTCACCTACTGCCTACCTTTGTATGTGTCTTTCTCTCTCCAATTCTCAAGTGCTTTTCTTTTTACCTTGAATCTACCTTTTGGTTTTTCTCTTTTCCCTTTACCTGCTATTCTCACTCACTACCTGATAATAATCTTGGCTGAATTTGTGTTTTTCATAAGTTAGGTTCTTTTCCACAAAGGTAGCTTGCTACACGCATATATAAATGTAATTTTGAGACTATTTTGTAACGTTTTCCTATAAATATAACAGTAATGTAATGTTTGTCAAAACATGTGATCCCCTTTAGAGCACAGAAATATGAGGACTTTCCTTTCCTGAAAAATGTTAATTGAGCATTTTTTTTAATTATTTTTATTGATTTAAGAGAGGAAGGGAGAGGGAGAGAGAGAGATAGAAACATCAATGATAAGAGAGAACCATTGATTGGCAGTCTCCTGCACACCTCCTACTGGGGATCGAGCCTGCAACCCAGGCATGTGCTCTAATGGGAATTGAACCATGACCTCCTGGTTCATAGGTCAAGACATAACACTGCCCTAATGGGTTTGGCCTAGTGGATAGAGCATCAGCCTGCAGACTGAAGGGTCCCAGGTTCAATTCCAGTCAAGGGCATGTACCTAGGTTACAGGCACATCCCCAGTAGGGGGTGTGCAAGAGGCAGCTGATTGATGTTTCTCTCTCAGCGATGTTTCTAACTCTCTAGCCCTCTCTTTTCCTCTCTGCAAAAAATCAATAAAATATATTTATAAAAAAAGACATAACACTGAGCCACACTGGCTGGACTTAATTGAGCTCTTATTATGTGCAAGTCACCATGCTCAGGTCAGGGACACAGCAAGTACAAGACAGATGAGGTCCCTGGCTCAAAATCACAGTCTACAATGGATGCCACAAACTAACTGCATTATCACGATGAAGTGTGAGTGTCATCGCACAGCCAGTACAAAGTGCTCTGAGAACATACAGACAGAGGAATGAATCCCATCCTAGAAACAGAAAATGGCTTTTGAAGAAAGTGTCATATAACCAGGAGGTTGCCAGTTTAGGGAGGGAGTGAGAAGGGAAATAGACCTAAATAGAGGACAGAGCACGGGCAAAGGCAATTCAAGTAAATAAAGGAAGTTAGCATGACTAAGACTTGGAGTGAGAGAACAGAGGCTAAAGAAATGGGAGAGAATCCTATGGCCTGTGGCTTGGAAGGAGAGTGACTTAATCTCAAGTGTCCTGACTATCATTGGAGTTTAGATAAGACAACAGCATGAACACACCCACACTTCTGTCACCTTCATCAGCTGATGGTCAAAAGAAAGATTTCAGAGATCTGATTAGCATCATGGCATTTGCGATGGAGAAATGGTCAGTTTGAAAATACTGCCAAGGTCAAGTGTCAGGGCTGGGTGACTGATGGGGTATGAGGGTTAAGGGAGAGGAGGACTCGGGAGTACACCTGAGTTTCTTGCTTAAGAAAACTGGACAGGAATGACGCTGTTACTAAAAAGGGAAGTGGTCTTAGCTGGTTTGACTCAGTGGATAGAGCCTCGGCCTGCGGATCAAAGGGTCCTGGGTTTGATTCCAGTCAAGGGCACGTACCTTGGTTGCAGGTTCCTCCTCGCCCTGGGCCTTGGTCCCAGCATGCAGGAAGCAACCAATTGATGTGTTTATCTCACATCAATGTTTCTCTTTGTCTTTCCCTCTCTCTTCCAATCTCTCTAAAAGATAAATGCAAAAGTACCCTCATATGAGAATTAACAAAAAGAGGGGGGAGGGAGGAGTGGCAAAGGAAGAGGAAGAAGAGGATCTGGTTTCATAGAAGAAGATGATGAGATCCATTTTGGAAGCATTAAATCTGAGGTTCCTGAAGGATATCCCAGTGAGATGTCCTTCAGGCACTTAGATGAATAAGCTGAGAAGACAGATCATCTGGCCATATGGACTGGGTGTCATGGCTATAAATGTTGACAGAAGACATAGCGGTTTGGAGGGCGGTTTATTTAATCTGAACAGATTACAAATGTCACTTTGAAAAATGGGGACACTTTGCCCTGAAAACTCACAGTTAAAGAGGACAACCTCCTGTATCAGCAGCTTGCCCAGTGACTCTCCCTCAAATTTTAAATATTTCAATGTCTCCTCTCTCCTTCATCACATTGCCCTCTCCACTTTTTCATTCACCCTCACTTAACACTCTGTCTTCATGATTTCTTTGTGCCTCTCCCTCACTTTCTCTTTTCTTGGTATTTACTTTGCCCCCAATGTTTCTTTCTTCATGTAATTTTTGTCACTGTCCCTCTTTAGAGTTGTCAGTTTAGCTTCTGTCTGCTGTTTCCTTCACTTCCTCCCCTTTGTCTCTGTTTCTCAAAGGTTTATGTTGACATTCTGTCTGTCTCTACTCTTCCAATTGTTGTCTTCCTATATACTGTCCTTGTCCCTCCATTACTACAAGTCTCTTCTTTTGGCTTTGGCCGTACCACCAGAGCCCCTTCCCCCTACTTTCTCCATCTAAAGGTCTTCCACAATCATCTCTCCTACTTGCCAATCTGACAATCACACATATTATTTGCATGTTCCTATGACAACTTCTGATTATTACATATAAAATTAGCTCCCTGCCAACCCTTCACCAGCTTGAAAAAGTTTTGGATCTCCTGTCCCTTTAGGTAAAACTGGGCTCACTCCTATTACTCATAATTCAATGGCCCACTCTATCTATCTCTTCTATATTTATTCTCCTCACATTTTCTACCCAGAGAAACTTCCTCCACTGAAGAATTCAGCTTTCTTTTCTGTCTTGCCTCTGGGTCAGGACTAGGGTGAAACAACAAAGGGACCTAAGGTGCCAAACTTAACGCCAAGGCACTTACTCTTAGGTTGTGCAAGTGAATATCTTTTAAAATTATGTACCCTAAGAAGACAGTTTCAACATGAAGGCAGTGGAGGATGTAATTGGAAACATTGGTTAGAAACCCAAGGCTTTTCCTGGAATATCATATTTGAGAATAATGCTCATTTAATCAGAAATGACATTATGCTTTTAGGAACTAAGGTTGACTTTATGGAGCCAATGGGAAACAAGTACCAGCCTTATTGGGAGAAGGGGCCTTGTACCTGGCTTACAAAGTTTCCAGCCTTACAGTTTTCTTCAATATCCAACTACAATCCTTCAATCTAATGTTTCACATTTTTCTTCTACTTGCCAAGAACTAAAGACTTGACTGCTCAGATCCCTACCAGACTCCAAGTTGTTCTGCAGGTGGTCTTTCCCTCACAGTCCAAAGAAGCACTGTGAACTGAAGCCTGGTGATTTGGCATTGACCTTGAAGGAACCAGCACTGCAGCAGACCATGCATGAAGTTGCAATTCTCCCTGGACAAGTGCTGATGGACACTAAGGAAGTCCAAAAAAATGGGTTACCCATACCCTTGGATGGGAGGTAACTAAGACTATGCACAAATCACCAAGAGCATAGAGATCTTAACTTCAAGGAATTTGAGGAGGTTCTGTAAACATAAATGACACTGAGTTTTGAAGGCTTGGTACCACAACAAACAAACAAATAAACATAAAACAAAGAACTCAAGAAGTGGTGCTATACAATTTTCTACAGCTGATATCTGTGTCCACTGGCTAGGTAATTCTCTTTTTTTTATTTTAATCCTCACCCAAGGATATGTTTTTATTGATTTTCAGAGAGTGGAAGGGAGGGGGAGAGACACAGTGCAGGCAAAGAGAGAAACATCAACGTAAGAAAGAAATATTGATCAGTTGCCTCCCCTCAGCACCCCAACAGTTAGGGGGTCAAACCTGCAACCTAGCTATGTGCCCTGACCAGGAATCAAACCACCCATTTTGGTGTACAGGACGACACTCCAATCAACTGAGCCATACTAGCCAGGACTGGACTGGTTAATTGTCAAGGTTCAACTCCTGGCTCTTGACTTTAATACAACATTTGTACTATTATTTCTCTATTTCAGGCATCCCTCTTCTAAAATGTCTAATCTCTTGGACCCTAAAACAAATGTCATTCACCACCACCTCTCAACTAGTTTTATAGGAACAACAGCAGCAAGAATCCTGGAAAGAATATTTCTTAGGCCCTGCTTCATCCCATTTGGAAGGCTTATGCTTACCTCTGAGTTGCTCAGTGACAAACAATATTCATGTTGAAGAAAAAGGGAGTCTGATTGTTACAGTAATAGTTAAGAAATCCCCCCCCCCCGCTTTGGTGTTTCAGAAATGACAAACCGGCTAACACTCTCCTCAGAGTTTCATCTCCATTCTGACTCATAACACCCATAAGACTCTAAGATCACTCTCTTGTTTACTTCCTCTATAAAACCCCAGGCTTCCTTCTTTTTCTTTGAGATGGTCCTCATTAATGAATGTTCTCCTTATTGCAATAGTCTGAGTAAAATAATCTCCTTAACTTAAAAAAAATTTTGCCCTAAGCCTCTCACATGTCTCAGCCTGCTTGCTTCCCTCACACTTTAGAAAGTAGCCAGAGACTGGGTGCGCGCACGTGTGTGTGTGTGTGTGTGTGTGTGTGTGTGTGTGTGTCCCTTCCTCCCGCCACATGACTTAACCAGGTAACTAGTTATTTAAAATGTAGGAATCAATCACAGTTACCTTGTCCACCATTCAGCAGTAAGCTGAACAACTCTTTTGACTCTCTCTCCTTTTTTATTCCAGGAGCTTTGGATTTACCAGGCACTTAAGAGAGATCAAAGGAAAGGAGAGACCAGAGCCAGTGACCAGGAAAAAGGCTAAGGTGTGACCACCCTGAGCTCTGAGATTGAAACTAAAGTCAGCTGCTCCTTGTAAAGAAATACTGCCGCTCCAAGAATCCCACCTCAAATCCAACCAAACCCCCTTCTACCTCTTTCTCTCCCTTTTTCAATTTTCTACCAGGGTCCAATCTCCAGGCATTGCTGCTTCTACCTAGGAAGGTATTTCTGCATCCGGGCTGCCACTGGCCTCTGGCTCCCTGGCTTCTCCTGTCCCCTGTTTTTGTCTTCTTCTTTCTGGCGATGCTCTCCAGCTCAGTCCTTGGTATCTCTATTTTCCTTCCCAGCTCTCTTCCCCTACACCTCCCCACCTATATGCCGGGTTCCCTTCCTGTTCTCTCTGTCTCTGTGATTTCCCCGCTTAACCCACAGAAACAAAAGATGCACTTTTTAGTTTTATCAATGTCTTCTGGCAGTGGGAAGAGGGCGATGGGAAGTGACAGCTTAAAGGATATGGGGTTTCCTTTTGAGAGGCTCAAATTATTTTGGAACTAGATAGAGGTTATGCTTGCACAATGTTGCACACTTTTAAATGGTTGATTTTATGTTATGTGACTTTTACCTCCATTTAAAAAGGAAAAAAAGAACAGAGGCTCTGGCTTCAGAATGCCTGGGTTCATCCTTGCTTATTTGAACCCAGGCCAATTACGTACATGGTCTCTTGAGATTTCAGTTGTCTTATGTGCATGATAGACATGTAAGTGATACTAACCTTTAAATGCAAGTGTGAGCACTAAACCCACAACTACCAGATAGATGTTCAATCAAATGAGCTCTTAATAATGTTATTTTTATCTCTTCTTGCTTTCATTTCCCCTCTTTCTCTCTCTCTCTCTCTCTCTCTCTCTCTCTCTCTCTCTCTCTCTCTCTATCTCTTTCAGTGCCCATATCTCCTTCCCCACACCCCTACCACTTCCTCTTTTTTCTATATGACGTCCTTTCTTCTTGCATATTTCTGGTCTTAAATAACATCCCCCACATTTAAATTTGTCCCTTCTTCCATCCTCAAGGTTGATGTTGACTATGTGCCCATAGTTCTTAGCCCTTCACAGCTTCACAGTGACAGTTTCCTATGGAAACTCATAATTTACACTTGGGATCAAAATCCACCCTCCAGGTTACTGGGCAAAGAGTCTCTCTCTGCCACCTCTTGCTAATACCCTTGGATTCCACACAGAATCAGGTCATTTTGGAATCAACTCAAAGTAACAGTCATCTACCACCCCATGTTCTCCTGGCATCCCTTCCCCAGCACCACCGTCTCCTTTCGGTTCCTTTATCTATTTTTTTCCTCTTAGTCATAAGACAGCAAAGCTTGTGTCTTCTCATAATTATCTCGTTCACAGCTTGGCTGAGTGCTGGACATTTCGTGTGTCTCTTCTCTATCACTTTCCCAGGAAAAATGTTTGTCTTGGATCACTGAACAAAGGAAAGAATTAATTACAGGTTGCAGGTAGGTAATTAGGGACATCAATTCATAATTACTTGTCTGGGTGACCCATGAATCCATGTCTTTCAATGGGGGGACTTCTGGCCCTTGGGTCAGTGAATCTCAATGGCTCCTGACTTGGTGTTGCTTATCCCTTTCCCTGGGGCAATGAACGGGGTGGGGAGAAACAACACTGAAATTCTACGGCGATGAGTCTTGGGTTTTAAGGATGGTGGTGAAACTGGAAAAGTTACTAAAGTAATTAATCACCCAACAAGATAATCAGAGAGGAGTAAAAGCATTCTCAATATAAATTCTATAACTGGAATGTCTCTGTGAACTGTACAAACCTTAGAGAAGAACAGAGGAATTTTCTCATTAAGAGAGCTAGTTATTCCCAAAGAAGAAAAAAGGACATTATTAAGCCCAAATTAAGCCCTAGTACAGTAGTCACTTGGCAGGTTATTTTACCTGGCAGTTTTGTTAACAGTTACTTCCATTCATACTGCCTAACATAGGGCCTGAGATGTGGTAAACATTTCATAAATACTTGTTAAATGAGTGACTGAGTTAATGAATGAATGAAAAGTAGACCTGGACCCCAAAAGGGAGGGAAGAAAATTGATTACCATTTTTGAAGCTTCTATGAAACTGAATTAAATCAGGATACTCCTTCAGATGAACCTTGCTGAACAGAGTTTGTAGAAGTGACCAATCAAACATCTTCTCAAGGTGGCAGAGAATATGATACACCACTCTTCCTACAGGAACCAAGTCTTTACAAGCTTCTTGAGAATCCTTTAAAAAAGTGCAATGGAAAAAAATATATAAAGTGATAGTTTTAAAGTTAAACAACCATCAAGGAAGTAATTGCATAGGAACTCAGTCTACTTTTTCAGTGTAGATTATAATTTCCATGTCATATTTTAGAACTTCTAGTATATTTGATCAATTGCTTAAGATCACAAATGGAGCCTTCCTCCTGACTTTCGAAATTTCATCCTGCCTAGGCTGTTTCAATAATGGATCTTTGCACAGCAACTGCGGGTATGAGAAGTCCTGATAAGACTTTAGGATGCAGGGAGATGCACAACGCACAATCACATGGTGACGAGTTAAATTCCTTCTCTGTCTCCAAGAGGATCCACTAATCAAATTTGATTGAATTGCAAGATTCCCAAACTACCTAATAAAGTTTAAACACTTTGGAGGAGACAGCCACAAGACCAAAATTTGATTTATAATGGCACAAATTCCCTGTGGATTTCATTTGAAATAAGTGGATATGATAATGAAATACTGTCCCAATTCTTTCAATTATTTTAATTTTATTTCATTTTGCTATACTGTGTAAATTGCTATGCATCTGCAAAGCATATCAGTTTCAATCCAACCATTTCAGCATTACCCTCCACCCCACACACATACACTAACATGCCCCACAGATAAGAAGGGCTTCATGGGCACAGATAATAGTGTGGTAAAGGCCTGGGTGGATGGAGGAGGTCAATGGGGAAAAAGGGGGACATCTGTAACACTTTCAACAATAAAGATACATTTTTTTAAAAGGAGAGAAAGGCTTCAATTAGAATAGAAGTATTGTTAATGATATCTTCTTGCCCTGTCACCCTCAACCTTACAGGATGATTTACTAATTTAGTAGAGTCTTCCCATGAAAACTATAAAGGGCTAGATTGTTAATCTAGGATGCCAAACACAAATTAATGTGAGGCTAGGGTACCATGGAGAGATATAATTCACTTATCTTACATTATAGAGCTCTTCAGTGATGAGGGAGTGGTCTCTGAGGCTCTCAAAGAAAGGAAATGGCTTTGTTACTGCATTCGCTATCTCCACCTTATTTTTCTTGAAGTGGGTCAAAAGAATTTCATGGGAAGTTGTCTCTTTGTGATGAACTGTTGAAAACATCCTAAGGGAAAAAATAGAATGAGAAAATTAAATGTTAAGATTCAAGACTTATGTGGTCATCATTTCACAGTGTATACAAATGTCAAAGTATTATGTTGTAGACCTGAAATGAATATAATGTTGTATGTCAATTATATTTCAATTTTTTTTAATCTTCAGAATTCCATTTGTGAAGAAAAAAGACTTTAGAAGAAATAAAAAGAGATCGGTGTTGGTCTAGTCATCAAGACATGAAGAGGGGGAAAGAAAAAGATGCTCTGATCCCATCAGACCCACATGTCGAAGACAAAGGCAGAACTAACTCTGAAAAATTCTGCTGGATCAACTTGAAGGAAGTATGTAATAACAAGACTGACATGTGATGCTTCTGACCTCACAGAAACAGAGTAGATTATTCAGAGTCTCAAACCCTCCGAAGCAGAGAAAGATTCACAACTGGGGATAGCACCACTGAGGTAGTCGTCTCTGTAAGCTTCACCAAAAATGGCTTCAGTTCAGGATTCTGTATTGAGGGGTGAGCTGAGAAAGCAGTTTATCATTTAGAGGAAAAGACTTCCTGGGCCTGAATTCAAATACAGGAGTCAGTGGCAGCAGCACTGCTCGTAGATTTTCTCCTGTGAATGAGAATTGGAAGCAAAGAACAGGTGCCTGAGAACTTCGGGTGGGAACATTCATTCCCAGCTCCTGATGTTTTCTGCCCGGGAGCAGAAGGGGGGAGAAGACATCAATCAGTGTGACACTCCTGGTTTATCCCTTGCACCGTCCTCCTACCCATGAGAGGTAAGTTCTTAGATGTTTCTGAAGAAGGAACACAAGCTAAGAGAAGCCAGCCTGGGGGTACAGAGTAGGCTTCTAGACTGATGCTTCAGGTACAGTCATTGTGAGAGCTGGCCTTGCCTGGCCGGGATGGGTTTCCTCCATTGTCGTTTTGATTAATAATAAGACAGATATTATGATCTCCAACTACCTGACTTCTTATCTCTCTCTTAAGTGGCTCTAAAATCAAGCACATGTAAGGTGTTATTGTGGGGCCCCCTTGAGTCCCCACAAAAACCAACTGAGATATGTAGCTATAGTCTTTGCTCAGGGAGGTGCCCGTTATAAATGAAACTTCCCTAGACAGGTCCAACACTGATTCACCACTGGTGTGCCAGAGCACGAAGCTCAAACGACAAATGGAAATCAAGGGGTGTTAGATATCAAGGCTTAATAATGGGAGGGAACATCATGGGAAATGGCCAAATGGGAAACACCAGGAATCTGTCTCTCCATTTAGGCAACAACTGTACTAGCAGAAAGTGTCTGAAGTCACAATTTTGGAACTCTGTTGAAATGCTTTTAACTTGCAGGAGAAAGCGTGACTGGTAAAGTGTGATTGATTTTGGCTAATTTCAGCCTTTAGTGCTGTACTGGGTACCTACCCCTCACCCCTAGCCTAGTGGCAGACAGCTGTGTTCGAATTCCTGATATGGCTTGCTAGAGCCAGAGTGGACAATAAGGAACCAGTCCCCCAAACATCAGGGCTCTGTTTTCTGATTGCTGCTCACTGCTTTCCGTCTCTGAGGTGCAGGCACAGAGATAGGCAGCCACTACTGCAATCCCACTGGCTGAGGTGGTTTTCTGGGGACTTAAAGGAGCTGCACCTGGATTTCTTTGTTTTATTATATTTTTATTTTTTCCCTTTCTCCCCTTTTGGAAGCCAGACATGTAAGATTAGACATTCAAAATCAACCACATACACAAGGCAATTTAGAAAACAATTGCACATGCCCATACACAGATGCAGGCTCAAAAAAAAAATAGGAAAAGAACTTAAGCTTTCTCCTCCAGCTGATCCCCAGCACAGAGATATTCTTCAACAATTAAAAAAAAAATAACAAAAAGAAAGCAATTCCATCTACAATAGCATCTAAAAGAAGTAAATACTTGGGAGTAAATCTGCCCAAGACATGAAAGATTTGCATGCTGAAAACTACAAAACATCCTTGAAAGAAATTAAAGAAGGCCTAAGTGAACAGAAAGGTATCCCATGTTCATGGATTGGAAGACATACAATGTTAAGAAGTCACTGCTACTCAAAGCACTCTACAGAATCATCACAATCCCTATCAAAATTCCAACAGCCTTTTTCACAAATACGGAAAAGCTGATCCTCAAATTCCTATGGAATTGCAAGGGACCCTGAATAGCCAAAACAGTCTTTAAAAAGAAGAAAGTTGGAAGACTCACACTTCCCAACTTTGAAATGTGGTACAAAACTACAGTATTTAAAACAGTATATACTGGCAAAAGGACAGAAATATAGATCAATGAAATAGAATAGAAAAACCACCAATAAACCTTCATGTATATAGTCAATTGATTTTCAACCAGGGTGCCAAGATCATTCCATGAAAAAAGGATAATCTTTTCAACACATGATGCTGAAAAAAACTGAATATCCACATGCAAAAGAATAAACTTAGGCCCATACCTTACCCCATACACAAAAATTAACTCAAAATTGATCACAGACCTAACATGAAGATGCAAAGCTATAAAACCGTTAGAAGAAAACATTGGGGAAAATCTTCATGGCACTAGAGTTGGCAATGATTTCATGGATGTGACACCAAAAGCACAGCCAGCAAAAGAAAAATTAGATAACCTGAACGTCATCAAAATTAAAAATTTTGTACAGCAAAAGACATTTTCAAGAAAGTGAAAAGACAACTTACATCATGGGAGAAAATACTTGCAATCACATATCTGATAGGGGATTAATATTCAGAGTCTACAAACAACTCCCAAAACTCAGTAACAGCAAACAACTCTATTCAAAAATGGGCAAAGGATTTGAAGGAACATTTTTCCAAAGAAGATATGCAAATAGCCAGTAAGCACATGAAAAGATGCTCAACATCATTACTCATGATGGAAATGTAAATCAAAACCACAATGAAATATCACTTCATTCTTATAGGTTGGCTATAATAAAAAACGTTTTAGTTTTTTAAACAAACCCACACACAAAAAGGAACAAGTATCGCCCTGGCTGGTGTGGCTCAATTTGTTGAGTGCCGTTCCCATGCACTGAGATGTCAGGGCGCATGCTGGGGTTTCTGGGCTGGATCCCCAGTGAGGGGGTATGCAGAAAACAGCAAATTGATGTTTCTCTCCTTCCCTCTCCTTTCCTCTCTCTTTAAATCAATAAAAACATCTTTTTAAAAAGAAAAGTAACAAGTATCGGTGATGATGTGGAGAAATTGGAATCCTCAGACATTGTTGGTGGGTATGTAAAGTGCTACAACCACTGTGGAAAACAGCTTGGTAGCTCCTCAAAAAATTAAACAGAACTACCATATGACCTAGCAATTTCCCTTCTAAATACATATCCAAAAGATAAGTACACACAGTAAAAATGGGTGGGGGGGATTCTCAGCTTAGTGGTGAATGTGGTCTTGTAGATAACGCGTGTCATGAAGAATATCAGAAACTTTTCAGAGCCACATCTGAACTTCTTACTCTGCAGGTTCCGACTGTGTGCAAAGACCCAGCGGCAAAAGGCACTGGGTGTCAGCTTGAAGCGAGGCTTCCGGGCCTCTGCTCCTCCCCTCCCTAAATTCAGCCACATCCTGGTTTGGCTCTTAAACTGAATAGTTTAACAAAAAACAGAAGGGGAGAGATTCAAACTGAGCAGGACGTCCTGTCCTCTAGCTCCTCACTCTTCCCCAAAGGACGTAAACCTTATCTGTCCCAGGCCCTTCCCGGACCTGGGCAGGGCCACTGCCTGAAGCCCAGGCAGCAGTTGGGTAACACAAAGGTCAGGCAGAGGGGGTTTGCCAGACAACGCCGGACAAAAAACAAAAAACCGGGCGGCCTCCTCTTTCTTGCACAAGAGCTCTTACGGGAATTCAGCTGCTGGCCCCGGCAGCTGGCTGAGAGCCCAGCCACTTTCCCAAAAGCACCCTCCACCTCGTGGGTTGACCTCAAGTAGAACGCTCTCTCTACTAAAAGCCATACTATTGTTAAAGTATGAACATGCTTTTGACCCAGATAGTAAAGAGCCCCTGCCTCAAGACCCTTCAAGCGCCTCCCTGGTCCCTCCCCACTAACCCCTTCCTCACAGGCCACCCCAATCAGGAAGCTAATGGCAGGGGGTCCTATGGGAACCGGATCGAACAACCTTCGGTAAGGATCAGTGTTCGCCAGTGTTCACCGGGTTATTTTTTATTCTAATTTTAGCAAGTGAAACTTCATTTTAAATTTGCATTTTAACGTTTGCTTCTCTCTGTAGCCAGGCCCCTCTCCGGGTTCTACACTGGTCTACACTGCCCTCTGGTGGCAGAGTGTTGATATTGCAAGTCCCCTGTAGAAGTATTTTGCCCTTTTTCCCCTCTGAATTCATCCTGTTGTCCCGGCGTGGGGGGAAATAGAACTCTCCTCTCAAACCTCTAACCAAATAGTTCAAAATTAAGATCGGTAGTACCATATTTCCTTACAATTAAGGGTGAAATAACATAAACAATTGGTGCATGACATGGTTGTCCTGTTTGGCAGTTCATATGCCCATAAATGGGTTTATGACCTAGTCCTAGACAAAGAAGTTGTATTACAAATTGTGAGGGAGCCCCTGTGTGTTTGACTCTTTCTCCCCCTTTTCTGAGCTGTCCCATTTCCTATGTACCTGAGGCCTTCATTGGGCGTAGGTTTCCCCCAAGGTCAAAGCATCTGCCTTCTGGATTCCCCCACAGGCTGGAGTGGCCTGAGGTTGCAGAGCGGTGAGGTTGCACCTGGACACCCACCTGGACAGCCTCCCGGGCGTGCAGAGCCTGTTTGCTTCCACTGGCTTGCCCCTCCAGATACTGCGCTCTGTGAGTGCTTCCTGCAAGGTGGCTTGAACAGAGAAGGAAGGCTGGGCATCACAGTGAGCGTAAACACAGCAGACAGCTGTCTTGTAAGGGGAGACCGGAGGTGGGTTGTTTGGATTCCCAGGTCCGAGTTGGGGTGTGTCCAGGAGGCAACCAATCGATGTTGATGTTTCTCTCTCTCTCCTTCTCCCTCTCTCTTTTTGAAATCAACTTAAAAAAACATATTTTTAAAAATAAAAATTGCTGCCGTGAGATGAGCAATAAGTTGTTTATCCACTCAGATGGCTAAGGCTTTTTCATATTAATATTTGTGGAGAAGACAATTAGGATTTGTATGTGTTCTTGGCAAGGGGGACTTGGAGCCAGAGGAGCAGTTTGTGCTTTCAAAATAACCCTCGTCCCCTTTTTTTTCTTTAGTCTTAGGAATTGGGAATGATAAAGATGGAGGTGGGAGGGTTTGAACTGCTCCTAGAGCCACATTTCTGGTTTTGCAAAAATTTGTAAAATTGCTCTCAAAATCGGATTGTAATTTACTGACATTATAAGTTGACCTACCTGTCTAACTACACAATCCCTCGTTTGCTTCCTTTCCTCTGGGCATATAGTTTTATTTTCACTTTGGGGAGGAGGCAGAGTTTTCCCTGGGTTGAAGAAATACTTTAATTATTGCCCAGAAGTTGGCCTTGGACCAAGGAGTGAAAGATATCCTAGGACAATCACCTGTAAATCAGTTTTACAGTCTTCTGTTTTAGATACTTTTTATCTTTGGATGAAACTATTTAAGCTTTTTCTTTAGCATATCTAATTAATATTGCTTAAAGAGTGCATTTATGTTTTCTGTGTACAGTATTAGTCAAGGGAATGTTCCCCAGGGAGACACAATGTCTACTCCACATTGCAATCAGGGAAAAGAGATGCAATCACTGCCTAGAAAGCCTACCCAGAGTATACCAATTCACCTGTAAATGTTTATCTTAATTCCATCAGCTCTTAAATCCTTAACTACAGTCCCATTAGGACTTTATCAATGGTTTTGAGCATAAAGACCGTGCTCTCAGGCCATAACAAGACAACAGCATAGATACTAGACAGAGACAAGAGAAAAGCAAAATTAACAAAACAAAATTAACAAAACTCATACCAAATAAACCAAGAATCATTAAGACCAAGAAACTAATTTTTACAAATATTTTCTCCTGCTAATTGTGGACACACACAAAAAAGTGATTCTGTAATAGAACTGACAAGTCCAATAGAAGTAACTTTGTAAGGGATCTGATCATAAATTCCTAACTATCCAGGTTATGGTGGGTAGTCCTACCCCGGCCTATAACTTTTTTAGTAAAAGTTTTATCTTTGTTTAAACAAGCCCCACTCATTGTTCTTGTGTATCTTGGTAAAAACAGCTTTGAAATGCCAGAATAATCAGACCATCCTCAAGAGAACACATAATCGAGTTAACTATCCTATAATCCAGTTCTCACCTGGCTTTCTTCCACCTTCATTTAAGCTTCCTTACATCCCCTCCTTAATTCCAAATGTGCAAAAGAACTACAAACTGTCATTCTTGGGAGCATTTGAGATTTTGCTTCCCTGCATTGTTGTCAGTTTGGCTCAAACAAAATATTATAAAAGTTTCTTACAGTCTCGGATGTTTCTTAGGACATAACAAGACAAAAGGAGAGATACCAGACAAACAGAGAAAAACAAAATCAGCATTTACTTGGCAGAGTCAGCCCACCCAGGACCACCTTGGTACCCAGTGTCAGGCACCAGCATGGGCCCATTGTGCCCCCACTGGCTCCCTGCCTCACATTGGGTAGAAAATCCCTTACGGTGCGTAAGGGTTGAGAAAGGGAAAGGACAAGAAAAATGGGTGGCTGATTTTAATTTCAGTTTTTTAATTGGATTGCTTACTGAGGGTCTAAACAAAATCTTTGCTGGTTAAATGAGAAAGAAAACTCTAGCTCCCCAAAAGGAAGGGCACTTGCTTTTGTTGTGCCCAGATTTCAAGATTCCCAAGAGCCCACCAGGGAGTCAGCGAGTCCAATGCAAAAGCAAAGAGTCCTTCATTTCAAACCTAGGTTTGGCTCCCCTGCCACACTCACCGATGCAACGGTAAGCCCCAGTGGCCGAGAGAGAGCGAGGCCTGATGGGACCGGGGGTTTTATAGTGAGGGCAGGGGAGGGGACTGCGGGCCCCGCCGATTGGCCAGGTGCGAGTCGGGTCTTGTTACACAGGATGTGGTCATCTCTATGGCGCGCACGTCCCTTGATTGTCATTGGTTAGTTCAAAGAAATCCAGGGTGTGGCCAGCAGGGGCGAGGGCAGACGCCCTGTCACGCCGCCGCTGCTGCCACGTGGGTCCGGTCCGGGGGCGGCGGGCGGGTGGCGGCCTGTGCCAGGCTCCCGCCGTGGGCTGGGGAGTCGGTGCCTGATGAGGCCGCCAGCATGGTCAGGCTGTGACTCATGGGGCCCGGCGGTTGCGACGACTCGCCCCTTCAGCTTTCCCAGTCCAAATAGCCAATGGGGTGACAATAGTTGTTGTGGAGTCCAGAATCCAGAGTAGCAAAGGTGGGCGCTGTGGGGCGTCCAGTGAGGTAACACAAACAATTCTGGAAGCCAGCGGCCTCCTCGGAAAGAGTTCTTTGTGAATTGCAGGGCACCCCCAAACAGGGCCCCATGCCTTGGAAAGCATCGTGGTTCTGGTGGCATCCAAGCATAAGCTCTCGCTGGCCCTTGCTGGGGTCTTTTTAGATGACTAGGAGTCTTGGAGGAGTTCCCTAAGGAAAAATTTCCTCTAGGGCAGTGGTTCTCAACTTGTGGGTCACGACCCCTTTGGGGGTCGAACAACCCTTTCACAGGGGTCGCCTAAGACCATCAGAAAACACATATTTAATTACATATTGTTTTTGTGATTAATCACTATGCTTTAATTATTTTTAATTTGTAACAATGAAATTGGGAGTCACCACAACATGAGGAACTGTATTAAAGGGTCGCGGCATTAGGAAGGTTGAGAACCACTGCTCTAGGTCAGTGGTCGGCAAACTCATTAGTCAACAGATCCAAATACCAACAGTACAACGATTGAAATTTCTTTTGAAAGCCAAATTTTTTAAACTTAAATTATATAGGTAGGTATATTGTTATTAACTTAATTAGGGTACTCCTAAGGCTTAGGAAGAGCCAGGCTCAAGGGGCCAAAGAGCCGCAAGTGGCTCTCAAGCCGCAGTTTGCCGACCACTGCTCTAGGGCATGAAGCAATCCCCTAGGGATTTCCACCACATTTGGCTCTTCCAGAGACGTGCGTGTAAAGGCTGGTTTTCTCTAGAAGTTTGTTCAGGCTCTACAGATCCCAAAGGAAAAACTAAAATTAGCACAGGGAATTGTGCCTCTGAGGCCGACAAACCCCAGGACAGTCAGCCTCCTATTAATATAAGATGGCCACGAGGAGAATTCTTTGATATTCCTAAATTAATCTTTTGTACGCACAATTAGCAAACCCGCCAGCTATAAAATTAGTCAGGACAAGTAGAAAACATATTTTAATTGCTCTCTTGAAGCTTCAAAAAGAGGATTACGCTGGCATTTCCAAGGTGTGCTAACCCAGATGCACAAGAACAATAGACAGGGCTTGCTTAAGGCAGAGGTAAACATTTCACTAAAAAAAAAGTTACGTGCCTGGGGCATGACTACCCACTATGAGCTGCCCAGTTAGGAATTTATGATCAGATCACCCTGTGAGGTGACTTCCCATCACTGCACTTCCAGTCAGCTTTATTACAGAACCCCTTGTTAACCATATAACCTAAATTTTAAAGGGAAAAGAAAGGACTCTCATCCCTCTGCCTCCACCGAGCTCCACAGGTACAGACCAGGGAGTCTCACCTGGCAAGAATTCCGATCTTTGCCTGCTCAGGTTAATGGTCCCAGGACTTTTCCCCTGGAGCAGCTGTGGGGTGAGCAGCGCCAGCCGGTGAATAGCCTGCTCACAGCACCGACTGTGAGGGAGGCAAAAACTTTCCTCTGCCATCCTAGGTCCTTTCAGTCAGACTAATACTTAAATCTACATGAGACAAATTAACAAGAGAAAATAACCAAATGTAAGTACATACATACAGATGGGAACCCCACATACAGGAGACAGTCAGAGACCCTAGGTACATGAGAGGTTCTGAGACAGAAGAGAAAATGAGTGTAGACATAAGAACATTAAAAAAAAACTATAAAAATTTATTTGAACTAAAAAAAGGATACACCTGGAAGCAAGATCTCAACAGACTGAGGAAAATGCTTCCAGGAATAACAGTTTGCTGTTTCTTTTATGTGCTTGAAGTTAAGGCAAAGATAACTTTTTTACTAAAAATGTTATCTGCCTGGGGCATGACTACCAACCATTACCTCCCCAGGCAGGCATTCATGGTGAGATGACCCTGTGAGGTGATTTTCCATAAAACCCCTTTTTTGTCCACAAGGTACATATGACATTCTGAGCTAAGGATGAGGTAAGATGCCTTGGGACTTAATTGCTCTCTTGAAGCTTCAAAAAGAGGGGAGGAAGGTCATTGCAAGACGATAAGAAGAGCAAATGTTTAGAAGTTAGTAGTTTGCCCCACCCCCAGCATAGGTCATAAAAAGTCATTTCTGGTAATAACTATTATTATGGACAAGGCCCCTAATTTAAATTCTTGCAGGTAGTTAAAGGGGATAGGGGTCTTGAGTCCACAGGGTCTCGGTTGCCTTTAACTCAAAATTATCCACATATCACAGAGGCCCATTTTAGGTGACTCGCTCAAAATCCTTATATCCAGTGGTTCTCAACCTTCTGGCCCTTTAAATACAGTTCCTCGTGTTGTGACCCAACCATAAAATTATTTTCGTTGCTACTTCGTAACTGTAATGTTGCTACTGTTATAAATAGTAATGTAAATATCTGATATGCAGGATGGTCTTAGGCGACCCCTGTGAATGGGTCGTTCGACCGCCAAAGGGGTCTCAACCCACAGGCTGAGAACTGCTGCTTATATATCTTTGACATAAAAATGAATTTGAGTGAAGGTAATTAAGAAGTGGCAAACACAGGAAAAGTTCTCTTTACCCTCCCCTTTTTTGCCTACAGGCAGGATATAAATTCTCCTTGTACTGGAAACAGGCTCTTATCAGCCCAGACTCTTATCTGCACCAGAGGAACCTGCAAACAAACCTTCCTCCACCATCTGCCTCCTTTACAACTTACCTCCCGCAGTAGCCACCCTTGGAAGTTGAAAACTGCTTTCCTTCGTCCTGTCATTTCTCTGCAGATCTTTGTTCTTTGTTGAAGATGTTAATGAACCAGGGTTCTAAGCCACCTGCTTGAGTTACTTACCCACAGGGTAATGTGCACTGCATGAGTTAACAAGCGGTTTTGCTCTCGTTAATCTGTTCTGAAAGAGCCCCAGCTTAAAACCTAAGGTGGTAGAGGTAAGGTTTTGCATCCCCTACTTGGGAATGAGGCAAGGCATTTATTTGAGAGATGGACTAGGACACACATGTGGGACAGGGGAGGAAGAAAACGCCAACAAATGGCCTGCTCCTGAGGGAGTGGACCCCTGGGGGCTCCATCCTGCTGGGAACACTGAGAAGCTGGAGGGTGGATGTCGGGGGAGGTAGCAGTGCCCTGTGCTCATGGAATCCACCCTGCTTGGGTTGTCCCTGGGGGCAATACTGCTCAGAATGTCCAAGTCCTCCTGCTTGCAGCCCAGCCAGTTCCCACGGGGCCCTGGAACTCAGTTGGTCAGGAAGGCACAGACCACTGTCTCTCCTTTCCTAGGTTCATTCACTCTGTCCCAGCTTCTCCTTGCCTCCCTTTAATCTCAGCCTCTCTCTCTCTTGCTCCCATTGGACTGTCTTCTGCTAAACGCTCCATCTGTGCCCTCTACCTGGTACACTGTCCTTATTTGTTTCTCTGCCTTCTCCCTTGTGCCTGATGCTCCCTGTCATCACTGCTGTCCTCCGCAGTCATCCACCCTTTAGAGGCTTTGAGCCATGTCCTCGCCAGCCTACACAACAGTGAGACTCCTGAAATACAACTATATCTACATTTTGGGTTAAAAAAGCGTATCTTGCCATAAAAGAGAATGTCAGATAAAACCTCCCAATGCCAAATGCATTAAGTATCCTGTACACTTTGCCAATTTGAGCCATGTTGTTAGCATGATCGTGGGAAACACAACATAGGGCAAAGGCAGTGGCCCTGCAGGGGACAGGGGGCAGGGGGCAGCTGCTTCTCGGATGCCATTGTTCATGTAAGAAACGTCCAAACCTGGAGATAATTTTTATAAGTATTTATTTGAGCCAAACTGACAACAATACCAGGAAGTAAACTCTCAAATGCTCTGGAGAACAACAGTTTTGCAGCTTATTTTATGCATTTGAAATTAAGGAAGGAGCATACATGGAGATGGGAGGAAGCAAGTTACGCATTATGTGCTCTCTTGCTGACTGATGACCCACTTTGAGGATATTACTTCTGGTATTTCAAAGATGTGTTAGCCTAGATGCACAAGAACAAGAACAATGGAGGTAGGATAGTAAGAAGCTAGGAATACTAGTATTTCTTGGCAAATGGAATGAGGAAACAGACAGACAGCTGAACAAATTAGTCAGCCAGCTAAAAAATTGCAAGGTCTTCTCTTCCCAAACCAAGGACACTTAGGAACAAATGGTTTATACATTCTAGACCGTGTAGGGGCAGACCTACCTTGGTCCTGCTCCCTCTTCCGTGACACTCTTTGAAGGTGAAACTGACCGGAGAATGACCCAGATCTCTTTATACACTCATTCTGATGAATCAGCATACTGAACGGCACACCTAGAAGCTGATAGCTCATTGAGATCCTTACCTGAGGCCTTCTCTAAAATTGCCACCTTTAGAAAACAGATAAAAACCCTCAAGATAAAGGAAGTCAGCTCATGTTCTCTTTGGAGCATGCCCACACTCCTCCTTTTCTCCGGCATGTACTTTTGTTCTCTTTCTCCTAAACTCTTAAGGGGCCCCGTGAGACTTGTGACCAGGGGAGCAGTGGGAAATGGCAGCTCATCCTGGGCTAACCCCCTGGACCTGTCTCCCAGGCCCCATTTTTCGAACTTTTCTTTTTTTAATCCTCACCCGAAGATATTTTTCCATTGATTTTTAGAGAGAGAGTGGAAGAGAGAGGGAAAGACAGAGATAAATATTGATATGAGAGAAATACATTAATTGGTTGCCCCCTGCATACACCCTGACCAGGGCCTGGGCCAGGGAGGAGCCTGCAACTGAGGTACATGCCCTTGACCAGAATCAAACCTGGGACCCTTCAGTCCCAGGCCAGTGCTCTGTCCACTGAGCCAAATCAGCTAGGGCATAACTTTTCAATGAGCTAAGAAGAAGCCCTGCCTTGGCTCACTTCTGTCATTGTGACTTTTACTCTTCAGTGAGTCCACTCAGTCTGTGTGGCTCACTTCTTTTCTATAATGTTTCTTGAGGACCAACCAGTTCCACCTTGGCTCTCTCTTGTTGCTTCTTATACCCTAAGTCCTTCCTTTGTTTCACGGTCCCCAGCTTTCATAGATGTACTCTCAGAATCACTTGGACTGGTGTTATGAAATCTTTCCTACACGAAGTCAAGAACCCATAGACTATAGACCGGCCTGGGGCAGACCTACTCCATGCCAGTCCCTTTCCAGTGAAAGATGGGACTGGCTTAAAACCTTTCACTAAAGAAGTTATAGGCCTGGAGCATGACTACCCACCATGACTTGCCCAGTTAAGAATTTATGGTAATGTTTAATTTTTTAAACTGGGTGTTTGTTATATTTTTATTTATATATTTTTATATATTTTAGTCATTAGTAATTATATTTCTAAATATATAAATTACCAAAAAATTTGTTTTAAAGAAAAGTAATGGGGGGATTAGACTACTGTATCTAAAAATACGTTATAAAGCATCAGTAATTAAAACAGTTTGGCATTGGCAGAAATGGATTGACCCATGAAACAGAACAGAAAGTCCAGCTAAAGCCCCCAAATGTATATGAATAAGGACCATGATAGGGAACATTTCAGGTTAGTGTAGTGAAGTGATGCAATACAAACTTTCAGAAAGAGGGAGATACCTGTATTGCAGAGGAAGTGACCTGCCTCCAATACTGGGTTGGACCCTGACTGGCTTAGCCAATCAACAGCTTCCATTTCCTCACCCATAAATCATTGGTTCAGAGATGGACATGTATCTTAAACTTAGCCAATCAGAGTGACTCTCAGGACTCCTGTTTAGAACAGTTGAACAGAGAGATCTCCAGAGAAGGGTGCAAACCAATAGATGTAAACCAGAAAATATGCAGCCTGGATTGCATCTGGCAACCACCATCTTCAGAGGCAGCAAGCAACAAAGCAGAAAAATGCAAAGATGCTGGGTCCTTGGAGATATCTTTAAACCACTGACCAATCTGCCCCAAACACACCAATCCTACAGTTAGAGGTGCTGAAGTTTAAGCCACTTGAACTGGGATTTTACATTCCTTGTGACCCAAAGCTTCCTAGCTGACAAGCTGGTATCAGAAGGCAGTTTGCACCATCTCAAGCCAGTGAGAGGGGCTTGAAGAGAACCCCTTGGGGATTAGAGATGAAGGACACAAGGCTGGAACCACACCCACAAAATCTGACAGCTGTGAGTTGTAGGACTCTGGCAGCAGGAGATGGCATGACCACAGTGGGAATGGCCTACTCTTTGAGAGCTTGGTGGGACAGGGACAGATGTGTATACCCCATTGGCCAGAAGCGGGCTTGCTGAAGGAAGCCAGGCAGGTCTTCTAGAGAGAGACTCTGCCCATGAGACCTACATGGAAGTCCAGCAGGAGACTGAATCGCAGCAGAAGGGAAAGCCCTGCACTGGTATCAATCGGCCAGCAGGAGGAGTCATTGCCCACTTCAAGGCAGCTGTAGGTACAACATACCCAGCAATGGTAAAACCCCTGAAGAGCCCTCCCCTCCGCCCAAAAAATGATTCCAGAGAAAATAATGCATCAACTGTGCCTCTTCCCCATGCTGAAGACACCAGGATTAAATTACAACCCAATCAGTCAAGTAAAGTCTTTCCTGCCTCTTACCTCCCCTCCCCAGCCCAGTCTAGCCCTGCAGAGAACAGAGCAAATAGTAAAGGGGGAAAAAGATTGAGTCACAAAGAAAACCAATCAGATTATTTTCCTACTGGTACCCAGTGTGAGGAAGGCCCCAGGTGAAGTAGGGGAGAGGATTTACGTAGAACAAAATATCAAATCTTTTTTCCGTTGTTACAAGGAGTCTTTTCTTGTGACTAAAACCCTGGAAAACTGAACCCTCCCAGATTCTAAGCCAGTGGTTCTCAACCTTCCTAATACCATGACCCTTTAATACAGTTCCTCACGTTGTAGTGACCCCCAATTTCACTGTTACAAATTAAACATAATTAAAGCATAGTGATTAACCACAAAAACAACATGTAATTATATATGTGTTTTCCGATGGTCTTAGGAGACCCCTGTGAAAGGGTCCTTCAACCCCCAAAGGGGTGGCAACCCACAAGTTGAGAACCGCTGTTCTAAGCAGTTATGTTATCCCTATACCCCTTGGCACTGATGTTATGAGGAAGGCTATGTTTTGAGGATACTTGTGACACTGGCTAAGGGCTTTTATCTAACTAGGGATGGTGCCCAACCCTTGAGCAAGGCAAACTGAAAGTGCTATAGAGCTCAAGCGTGGGGAAGCAGTCCTCTACCAATGAGGGGCAGGAGGTTGTGGTTAAGTACTGCAGCTTCCTAGCCCCCACTGTAGATAGCTCCATGATGCCTGAAATGCATTTTCCATCTATACGAATAAAAGGGTAATATGCTAATTAGGCCAGGTCGACCGGCCATCTTCTGGATGTCCGACTTCCTTCAAGACAAAGCCATGGTGGTGGGAGCCGAGGCAGAGGCAGTTAGGGGCAATCAAGCCAGCAGGGGAGAGCAGTTAGGCGCGAGATCAGGCTGGCAGGAAGTTAGGGGCGATCAGGCCGGCAAGGAAGGGCAGTTGGGGGTGAACTGGCCTGCAGGGGAGGGCATTAGGCAGGCAGGCAGGTGAGTGGTTAGGAACCAATGGTCCTGGATTTCAAGAGGGATGTCTGACTGCTCCTGAGGGGTCCCGGATTGGAGAAAGTGCAGGCGGGGTTGAGGGACAAACCCCCCGCCCCCCGCACAAATTTTGTGCACCGGGCCACTAGTTTATATATAATGTGTTATGACTCATGTCTAGATTTCTAAGATGCAATGATACTATTTCTCCCTTTTCCCTCCTTGTTAAAGGATTTAACATCTCTGCTTTTTCACTTTTCCAATTTAATTTAAAAGCTTTTTCTTTGTTTCCAATTTGAAGCCTTATTATGACCAGCCAGATTATTATGACCACCCCATCAGTACAATGAAGTGAATTAATTATGCAAATAATAACAAGAATAATAATAATAATAAAACCTTGAGAGCATTTGTTTAGGAAGTTTTCAATATTCAGTATTTTTGGAAGTGTCAATGAAGTACTGATGGATCATAATAATCTGGCCGGTCATAATAATCTGGGCACTCAGTGTGCATATGTATGTGTATGTATATATATATATAATTTTTCAGTTATAATTTACATTCAATATTATTCTATATTAAATTCCTATGTACTTCATGGTGGTTAGAGTGACCCCACAATGTTTCCAGTGCCCACATGGCCCCATACATAGTTTTTATGATTTATTGACTATATTCCCTATGCTATAATTTACATCTCTGTGGCTGTTCTGCAACTACCAATTTGTACTGCTTAATCCTTCACCTTTTTCACCCAGTCCCCCAACCCCTCTCCCCTTTGAAAACTGTCAAACTGTTCTCTGTATCTATGATTCTGTTTATATATACATAGGTAGATTATTTTGTTCATTAGGTTTTACATATAAGTTAAATCATATGGTACTTGTCTTTCTCTGACTAGCCATTTTCCTAGTATAATACTCTACAGGTCCACACATGCTATCCCAAAAGCTAAGATTTCCTTCTTTTTATGGTTAAGTAGTAGTCCATTGTGTAAACGTACCACAGCTTTTTTATCCACTCCTCTACTTATGGGCATTTGGACTGCTTTTAAGCAGGAAATATGGCTGCCATGCAAATTTAAGTGGAGTGGAATAGAGACACCATTTTGGTCATTTTTTTTTATTGCTATATCCCCTAGTTTCCAGAAAAAATTTTTGATGTAGTAGGTATTCTTTAAATATTAGTCCATCCATTGTCACAAAAGGTAAGATTTCAGTCTTTTTATGGCCGAGTAGTATTCCATTGCATATATGTATCTCTTTATCCACTCATCTATTGATGGGTACTGGGTTTCTTCCATAACTTGGCTATTGTGTATATTGCTGCAATGAACATAGGGGGCATATATCCTTTGGAATTACTGTTTTGAGTTTCTTGGGATTTGGACTCCTGTTCCCTTTCCTACCTCACTCCCTCACAATCCTACCTATTCGACCTGAGATTGCCTCCATATAAACTGCTTACACTCAAATTTGTGTCTCCGGGTCTGTTCCTGGGAAGACCCAAAGCAAGATAGCAGGAAAAGACAAGCTTATTTCAAAGAGCAGGTTGGAGCTGGCATGGGGGGGCGGGGGGATGCTTTCCTCCTGCTCGTCCAATCAATACATGAATCATGCTGGCATTCTGGTTTTTACTCATAATGAAGTTTCCAGCCTAAAACCTGGGGACCAGAGGCAGCGGGGCTTTCCATTCTCTTCTGCATGCTCATCAAATCTTGAAACTCAATCTAAATAGAGTCAGATACTCATCACACAACTATTCTGACTTCTTCCTGCCTACTGAACTTTCCACTTCCTCCCATGATGTCCTTGAGTTGGAAAGAATTTCACAGGGGACACAGGTTGCATGATGCACAGTTCATGGAGTTGGGGTTGGTGGCTGATATATGTCAGGGTGGCTAGCCTCCCAAAAGCTCAATAGCCTTACTTCCTTTGTTTTTATATTTTCTTATCAAAGCATAATTTACATACAGAAGAAATCAATCATTTTCATCTTCTGACACTTTTGCTTTGCTTTTTA